>NW_009646928.1:4336919-4365725 GCF_000708025.1 Charadrius vociferus | reverse complement strand
AGAAGTTAACGCTGCAATAGGCCAACACGAAAATCACTACACAGAAATGATGAAGAAAGTTCATGGGGACATAACATTCAGCTGTTATCTAAAAAATAAACCAGATGGCTACTGATGGAAGGTTATAGAAAGCTGTGTTTGCCACTGCACAAAGTGTTCATCTGTGCTTCGCCAATAATTTCAGCCTCACTGGGTCACTGCAGGAACCCGTGGAAAAGCTGACAGAAACAGCAGCAGATCTGAAGAGATCACACAGACATCAGTAACATCATCAAGATATTTTCAAACAGCAAAGATATTCCTACCCAAATTCATAGAGACAATGCAACATGATGAACGCCTCAGATGGCATCTGAAGTCCCAGGTCTGTTCAACAGAAGTATTTTTCACAAATACGGACATTAAGAGTTTTTCTACCCTCAAAATAAAGTGCCAAAGGAAACTAATGTGAACGAACAGTGTCAACTGTATGCAAGACAGACCATACATCCCAACTTCTAGTATTACCCTGGGAGGGAAAAGAATTACCTGACGACAAGAAGGAAGGAAGTTCAAACCATGCTTATCTTGGAGACTTGAAGACATAACTTAGGAGTAAGTACTACATAGCTCTCAAAGGACGCCATACAATGATCAAGAAGCTTCATGCCCTGTTTATCAACTTTTGATAAGATTCAGTGACTTTATGCTTGAGAGAACAGATAAACCTCTCTTCTTCTGATTTTATTTTAGAATCAAATATAGCATTTCCCTCATATGAAACATCCTTGAAAGAATGTACTATGTTCTTCCTGATTCATGCTATCTCAAACTCCTGTTGTTTACATACAGACAGTTAAAGTATCTTCTATGTCCCTCTTTTCTTTCTGTGGGGGGATTTTTAAGACTCTAAACCTTATTTGGCAACTACATCCATGGTTTCCATCATAATGACATATTGATTGCAAATCCATGATTCAATTTGCTGGAGAGAAGACATCTCTGCAGACCTCCATACGCAAGGCTAAAATTGTCAGTGGACTTTAGTCCAACCTCCCAATCTCTCTTTTGTGAGTACTGAAATTGGCAGAAGAGTCCAGCAACATAAGAACAGATGCTCATCCTCAAATGACAGTAGCGATTGATGCTATAGGTAGTTTTAATTCCATAGCCTCATTCAGATCCGGTTTGCTTCAGATTGATTTGTTCCAACCAAATTGTAAATGACCTTTCATTAGTTTTCTTACAAGCTAGTGTAAGAAGGGTTGTCTTGAGTGATACTAGACTAGGAGCAAAATTAATTTCTGAAGTGCCCGATGAACAGGGAAGAAAAGGCAAATGGAAGGTGAGTAAAACCAACAGTCTTAACACTGTTCCTAGCAAGAATATACAACGGGGCTTGTACTTAGAATATTGTAAACATTTGGAATTTCATTACTGGTTACCATTTGAGATACTACTGGAATACTGATACCAAAGGCAGCATGCTTTCATTTCATCCCAATGATTACAGCAGTTGAGAATACTCTACATACTTCTCCTGGTACCCTGCTACAGGCCTCCCATTTTACAGAAGGAAATAAAGAAGTGGACAAATTAAGTGATTTATCCAAGGCCACAAAGTAAATCCAAGACACAGCACAGAACTGAAAGAAACTTCTTGTATCTCCACAAAAATAAGGAGGAAGTTCTTTTACATTGCATGCAGTAGCTACACAAATGCAATTTCTCCATCAGCTTCACTCAAAATACACAGCATCAACAGTTCTTTATGCTAGGATTATATCTCTCTCAGTAAATATTTCAGAGGAAAAGGGAAACAAGTTAAAACATGCTCAATTCTAATTTGGGTTTTATTGTTTTAAAAACCTAAATGCTCCTTCCAAAATAGGACCTAAACTGAATCATAACTTTAGCTAATAAAGAAAACAATGAAAGCCTTCAGCCTTACAAAGACAAATTAGCACATAATAGAAAACATATTTCACATAAATCAGAAGAGCACACAAGGAATAAAAAATTATTTTGAATGACTGGCATTTAAAGTGCACCCAACACAAAAGCAGCTCAGAATATTGTAATCTACAACCTAAAACAGTTTGTAGGAAGAAAAACTTAACAAGCCACCGACGACATTACCACAGCTGTGGAAGAAAGACATTATAAACATCAGCTGCAACAGAGAATGCTTGGACAATTTAGTAAGTGAAAAAACCATGACTACCAGAAAAATATTAAAGCATCGTATTATTATTGTTGTATATGTTGCTGCTGGTTAAAGCTTAGTCCAGTATACAGCAATCACAAAGATTTAAGAATAAATTAAGCTGCTGATGGAACTATTTGTCCTCACCCTTTTAAAGTCGGATACAGATAAGTTAGCATTCCCAGCCAACAATAGCATGCACAAGCTTTCCAGGAGAATGTCTGCTTAACCAGATGAACAGGGCAACTGTAAATCCCCATCCATTGAAGGTTAGCCCAAACCAGCCTGACAGAGAGAGAACTCCAGCATCATAATGCAGAGGCTGCCCACATTTCCCAAAGCTTGACGAAAAGCAGGCTACAGCATGAGGAAGCAAAACATAAATTGTTGTCTTCTAGGCACTGATGTGCTTGCTATATGTAGATGTTAGAGACTGGGGAAAGAATAATCTATTATTCATCACTGATTCTTTTGCTTCTGCAATCTCTTTACAAGTTTATTTTTGTAGGGTGACAAGGAAGGGAATTAACATTTTCTGAATATTAAGATCTTTCCACTTCCTTATTCACAACTAAAACCAGCAAAGAACTGGGCCCACTTGCACTTTAGTATTTTATTTCACTGTCTAATTAAAAAACCAAACCAAACCATTCCATTAAAAAGGACACACCATGGGATACCAATGCATACACACATAAAACATTAGTGCAATACATACATGGTACAGCACATGATCTAGACCACATTAAAAATCCATTCTTTCAGTAAAAGTAATAGTATGCATCTATTGTCTTTTTCCTCATTCTACAGGAAGATGACTGAACTAGTAATCTTGATTTTCCTGCTACCTCAATTATTTAAGCTATTCCTATTAAGGTCTTCAGCAACTGAATATTTGGGATGGAGTCCAAGATGGATTTAAAACATTAAACTCTGTTCCACAAAAGAGTATGGTGACCTGAAAGTATGGTAAACACGATGCATTTGTGTAAGCAAAATTGGTGGCATTAATGAGCATTAAACATTTCAGTAACATGGAAGGTGCCTTGCCACCCTCCATATATAGGTAACTTAGAGCCCAAATGTAATTTGTTACTCAATTCCTGGAGAGAAGCAAATGTGTAGACCCCACCCATTTAAAACACATCTGCAAAAGTCTTTGTGGAACCCTAACACTGCTACCTATTAATGTCTAGCTAGAGAACAGTCAGTGCTGTTCTCCATTTTTTGCACTTGCGTATCTACAGAAGGCAATCCATATCTTTTTATTCTTTTGTTGTTTTTTTTAGACACACATCCCTTCTGGAAATACTGCAGTCCAACAAATCAACTAGCTTAGCTTTTTCTGGAGATAAAATTGTCTTTTATTTTACCACTGATGCCCTTCAGCTACATCTGCTAGCACAGTATTCTCGAAATTTAACACCTCATCTTTTTCATTTTCTTCAGTCTGTCCTAGTAAGAGCCCAGGCTCTTACTGACTTTCAGGCAGAAAAGACAGACTGCTCAACTGATGCTGTACACGTTTACATTTCCCAAAGACTGTGGTAATGGTTCTTATAGGATACAGGACTCCCCCATTACACAGATCTCAGAAGTTCTTAAGGAACAGATATGCTGAATTACTCTTCAAAGTGCCAATATAACTTGGTAATTGATACCGTGAGGTTTTTTGTGCACACACACACCCCCTTCCCGCCCTCCTTTATCTTAAAATCAGAAGACCTAAGAGCTTCACTTCTCATACAACTTCACGGGAAGTATTTACAGTGCCAGGTACCATGCCAGTTATTTTATAGATAGAATGATGATAAGAAATAGGACACTACTGAACACAGTGTTGGTTTTAGCACACATTTTGCTCTGTGTATTTTTCTCTCAAAAAAAACCCAAACTAGACCAGTTGCTTTCATACACGTCCTAAGCCTGTAGAGCAATGAGACTTCATAATTTTTACCTTTAGCCCTCTTGCAAACCTTTCCTGAATGTTTCCTAAGATACAAAAGCAAATTTAAACCCGGAAACCTATGCATTTATTTGCATTCCAATGCAATGAAGGAAATCAGCATATCATCACATTTATCCAATCATGGCACAAGCCTTTTGCTCAAAACAGTTATACATTTAATCACAGCTTAGCACTTGAGGTAAAAGGCAGACTATGGAGAAGCCACTTTCTACAATATATTTTCACGCAAAAGAACATCAGTCTTTTTGCATAAGAACACCTACACTGTAACCACATTTTTTAAAAAGAAAAAGAAAAAGAAAAGAAAATAAATCTGAGGTCCGTGACAGAGCACGAATGCCCACATGTACACACCATCCTTTGTTCAAGAGTTGAGGCACTTCTTCAAGAGAAGGCCAGTCCCCATCCAACCCAGTCTCACAGGTCATATGAGCACCCTAATCCCTCCACTGCTGGCTATTCTTAAATTCCCCCAGGTTCATTATAATGTGAAGTCTCACTTTTATTCTGACGCAAGCCACAAAAATTCTGCAAACCTGACTGTGCTTTATGCAATTGAGAACCTTATTTTTCCTCACCACGACTTATGCAGACTATAATAATGGGATGTACCACTACCCTTCTAAAATAACATTGTGGCATTTCTGCTTTGTAAGGCTCAAAAGGTGTTCAGACATCACAGTAATTTGGTGTTAGCATCCCCTCCTCTTAAGCCACTCTGCATACTGCAAATACAGTAAGAGAAAACCCTTCCTCTTAGTCTTTGTTTTTCTCCTACTTCGAAAAGAAGTAAGACTGAACTTTTAAGTGTTTCGTATTCATATGCAGGAACAGGGCAGAGGGTGGGGTAGGCTGGGTGTTGGCTTTCGTTTGTTTGTTTCTTTGGTGTTTTCTTGGGGGGTTGGTAGTTTGTTTGTTTGTTTTAAGTGCAGGCAGGCCTAAGACACTGCTTTGAGAGCAAGAATTTAATCTGACACAGAAACTAATTCTGGGATAACTGCAACTGGCCTTTCAGGACCAGACACTAATCTTAAAATCTCAGCTCAGAATAAAAATTGAGATGTGCAAGCCACCACTCAGGACAATATAAGACCATTCCCTTTGCAAGAACTGTGGAGGTTTGTTGCATTACACCTTTCGTGGCATGAAGAGATCCAAGTCTTCCACTTCACTGCTCAAAACCACATGCCACAGAGAATTTCCTGGGGGAAAAAAATAATCATGCAAGCAGAAAAGGATATGTAAGGCTGGTCCTGAACCCTGAAAATTTGCAGAAGTCACCATTCATACTCCACATAAAATTAATTGTTATTGCTTCTCTACATTGTACAGCCATGCTTAGGTTTTGCCAAAACTGCTGATTATGTTTTGTCCAAATTGCTGACTGAAAGCACACAGATGATTTAAGGCTTTGCAGTTCCTGAAAAACATCTTTAGACATTTCTGGTATGTATATTCCCTACATCAAACAGAACTTTTTGACTGAAGAACACAGGGAAGCTCCTAGGAAGCAAACATGTTATTTGATGCACACATCTCCCATGACCTAAAGTCTCAGTCTGATGGGTCTGAATTTCAGTATTCCAAGGTGACCTTACTGTGGGAGGAGATGAGGTGTCATTAGCCCTTCAGGTGGTATGTCCTGAGTCAATAAAAGCAAGAGCAGAGAATATCTTTGCATATATATCTGCTATCTCACTAGAAAGATAGAGGAACATGAAATCCTTCAATTCCAAGCCAATTTCAATTGAATTCTTCAACTCCAAGTCAAATGCAAATGGTGTCTGCAAAATACGGCAACACTGAGAGAAACTGTTATCCCATTTAAAATTTCACATTACAATAATGGCCAAAAAGATTTCATTTACTTCCAGGTCAACTTTTCATAAACTATGTTTGGATTTCACAATCACTTTCTTCAAAAAGTTAAACTGCACTTCTGTTGGAATTAAAATATATATTCACAGCTATGCAGCATACCCTTTCAAAGCAGCTATTTATTGTTTGCTCCGAAGTGCACAATGTCATGTTTATGAAACATTTATAATTTTCTTCAATTAAATAAGTCAATATGGAAAATCTGAGTCACTGACACAAACTTGCAAATATTTGTTTCTTAATGCAGCACAAAGTATTGCGAAAACTGAAATGGCTCCTAATTCACTTAAGATTTGGAAATACAGGAATCTTTACCATTTTTGTGTAAATTACCACTTCTACTCACTATTGGAATCAATTACTTGGGCAACTTAAAGTCAAGAAGTGTAAGATCATTACATTTTCTCTCATGAAACAGTACTGCATAAAGGAGATTGATAATTCTGCATTGAATAGGACTTCAGCTCTCTCTCCTGGTTCTTGAAGAGCCCCCTTTTTTAAAGGATAACGCAGCACAAGTCAACAAAAAATAGAAATCCGATTTAAAAAAAACCCAAAACAGACAAAACAAAGGACCATTTGCATCAAATATTTATGATGCTGGTTTGTTTTTATAGCCAAACACAAACAGTATCATGCTCACATGATGACAAGTGTGACACCCGAGGGCAGGGCCATCAATTGAGAAGACTGCCAGGAAATCTTACCTAGACTTGTGTAGGTACCTAGAGTTTAAATGTAGAATACAGTGGAGTGATCATTGAGAGGAAAACGAGGCCATTAAAAGCAGGAGGGAGAGGAGAGGAGGGAGTATATTCCTACACCTCTAGAGGAAATGCTGAAAAATGGGTACAGATGCTCAGTGTACCAACTTTCCACCCTGAGGGGTTCCTTGTCCAAAGCACTCCTCCTTTCACTCTTTCACCCAGTCTTCTCTTGCTGGGAGATGTTGCTCAGAGATGGCAAAATGTAGCGGCTCAAACTAGAGACACTATTTTATCTCTTAAACATCTTGTAAAGATGTGCAGGTAATTCCCTGCACTCCTAGTTCTGCTTTCCAAACCATAAGGTTTTGCATAAATATTGCAACATATTTATTATCTCTGCTCCAAAATTTGAACCTGATTTTGTTTTAAGCAATTGTGGTGTTTTGCAGAAATCCCAGTAACATGACAAATGTGCAAGTTTAGTAGTTGTGTATGATTTTTGGTTTTCAGACATTATTTCTCCATTTATTAGTTTCACTACATAAACTTCATTACTGAATGTTACTAATAGCATATAATTCTTTAATTCACATTTAACAATAGTCCTTTCAGGCATGAATGTGTACCTGTGCTAAAGAGGATGTTTTCAATTAATTGTACAGAGGAGTTGCATTGTTTCTCAAAAGTAAAACTTCACCTCAAAACCAAGGAATCCCAAACAGGCTATCAGGCATGACCTGATGGCTAATTCATACACGCAGACAGAGGCTCTTTTATAACCTCTTTCTTTTCCCTGCCTGGCCCCTCTTCTCCCCCAGTCAAATTAAGGTGTGAAGGCAAAGACAGTACCTGCAGGAATCAAAAGAATCTAATAAAAAATACAGCAAATTAGCAAAGCGACCTGATACTTTGAAAGATGAAGAAGAAATCTTCAGATCTTTAGAACTTCCGGTTATCTTTCCTAGCTGCGGAGATGAATGGGCATCGCAAAGGTGAATCACTACTAAAAGGCTTTCTTTGTTAGAGGCATCACTGGATTCTGCTTTTATAACCAGCATTTTCCAGTCCCACCATGCTTTTCTATCATCCAGGATGTTTACTTGCTTAAAATGACCAGGGGAAAAAGAAAGACATATACAGCTTCATGTAAAGCTTTCATTACCCAGTAGTAAAAGACTTACTATTAGGTGGGTTTCACTGCCAGAAATATGGTCATGTTAAAGAATACTTGGGAAAATAGTCTACTGCTGTAGAATTCAAAGAAGAATTTACTAGGATTTTCACTACTTTCAAGCTCAAAGGCTTGAAAATACTATTTCAAGGTGAAATTCTGATTTCTTTCCCTTTTCTATTTTCTACAAGCTCTCCATTTATTTATGCACATAACAGAAATTACTGTAATACACATTCTGCATTCCACACAGACTTTAAAGAGACCTAAGCTTATTCAAGACATTTAAAAAAAATAGGGCAATCAAAATGAAAATTTGAGTGTAGTTCTCCAAAGTTACAAATGAACATGAAAGTAACAAACATAAATCTGTAACTTTTATAGAATAAAATTTTATAAAACCCCAGTGTTATATTTTAGTTAAATATCAAGAAGCGGCATGCATTCAGCCAGGCTATAGCATTTAAAATCACAAACCTAGAGCCATTCCTAACTGAGCGATGCTCTCCCAGCCTGCGTGACTTTACAGCTGGGGAAGGACTGAACCCTGCACACTGACTGTGCGTTAGATGCGGCTGCCCTCTGCTGTCTATGACTCCCCCACAGCACAGCTGGGATGCACATACCTTTGTCATCCAGCTGATGTTTTTCACCTTTCTTTTCATATACTGTGTAACTCTACCTTTACCTGCAGATGCACAGTTTGAACAATCTACTCCTGGAGCTGCTTTTCAGTGCTAAACAGAAACTGGACTCTGCATACAAACTATTACTATTCCAGTCCATCTTCCTGCTCTGCTACCCTTAAACTACCTGTCCTGATTAAAACCTTGACGTTCTCAGCTCCAGCCATAATTTTAACTTCCTGGAGCCAAGAGCACTTTTAGCTAAATTAAGTCCCCCCTAATACCACTGGGTAGCACAATCTCAAGGATGTCCTGCTTCACCTATACTTCCCTTGCAGTTCTCCCCAGGAATGTCAAGAGTATCACCAGTATCAAGCACAAGTTGGGGAGCAGGGGGTGGTGGGTGAGTGTCAAAACCAGTGGCATGTATGTTTTTTTTGCGTTGTACTTCTAAAAGCTTTACAAGGTCTAACCAGGGAAACATATTTACTCTTCGCTTTCTTCAGAGTGTTGGGCCTGGGCTCCTTTTTCTTTTTTTTTTTTCCTCCCTTCAATTTATTTTTTTTAGAACTAGGAAGGCTAAAGATTTAACTTCTCCATACGAAAGCAAAAATTCTCACATAGCTATTCCACTAGTCTTTCAGCCAATGGTAACAGATAGCAATACTGCTTCTGAGCCACCCTGCATTTACAGAATCCTCTTTGTCATTCATCTCCCTGCATGACCTTCCTGACAAACTTCCCCCAAATGTAGAAAATCACAAGTAACACACTCTTCCACATCCTCCCAGAACTCGTCATTACTTTTATGAACAAGGACGGGCAGAAAGTCTTCTTCTACCACCTTGCTGAAGACAGCACAGTGGGAAACCTCGTGACACTAAGGTGACCCTTGCAAGCCAGCTGTGGCTGCCTGCATTGCCAAAATACTGATTTGGCCTATAGACTGGGAACAGATTTAATAACAACTAATTCAGTTGAGTCACTTTCCACCTAGGACACCATTTCAAATCCAAGAGAAGCAACCTGGTTTTGGATGCCATGCGGGCAAAGTGGTTGAGGCTTCATTTCTCAGAAGGCAAACAGGCAAAACCAGCGCCTTCCTCCTGAACATTCTCAGCAAGAGACAGAAATGATTTAATAATCATTAAAAAACAGGACAATAAAATAGGATTATATTCTGGTTAGTTACAAGACTGATTAAAGAATCTACCACCAGCATCAGGCACACCTGGACTTCCTTTATCCCGTCTTGAGTCTTTAACTAGGATTCCTTCAACAGCACCTTTAAGAATACACTACACTTGCATTTCACAGTAATGAAACCCTCCTCCAGCACTGAACGTCTCAACAGCTAGACAAATGCCAAATATTTAAAACTACTGGTCTAATCAGAGAAGTTGTCTCATTATACACCAATCTCATGTTAGTCCACGTTCTAGACATTTTTGAACACGTCAACAGGTCACGAACACAACATTAGCTAATGAGCAGATCAGCGCCATTACACAAGGGACAGCAACTCATTCAACACACGAATGAATTTTGAAGTTGAGCCATGATAGCCCATGAATTGGAAAACACTATCTAATACAGGAGAGCATTACTTTTTAATGACTAAGATGAATCACGTGCAAGGTTTAAACCCTTCCAAAACAAGTAATACAAGTTATTGTAGAGATGCTTATGGCCATCTGAAGTACAAAAGACACTCGAGTAAGTCAACTATTCCATAGTTTGTTTTAAAGCTTGTCTTTTCTGTACTAGATTAGCTTAATTTGAGAAAGAGCACAAAATCCAACCTCACAAACTTTACACAGATGGTAAAAGCACTGTATGCAAGAAAGGATGGATAAACCCATATATTGTATGAAGTTCCTTGTATCTTATGGCACAACTGTATTTAAGTATAACTGGCAAAAATACTGACAGAAATTGTTTTCCTTTATCTGAAATGTTAAAACAAAGCCGATACAACTGCATGTGTCTGCCCCTTAAAACACTTTCCACTTCCATTACCTACTAATGCAGGCACTGCTTGCTGATTACATGAGTTTCTATCAAATTTACATTTTATGGAAAAAGTGTTTCCATTAATTTTTACTTCCAACAACTTCTTGAAATTAAACAAAAAAACCCAACATGGTCTGAATGCCTGTTTTTCCTCTATTTTTTTCTAGTACTATCCAACAATATGAAAGAGTTGCACTGTCTTTTTCATTTGTAGCAGTGTTCTGGGTAAACTGAACAATTAATCCTCTGCAATAAAGGGGCCTCCCCCCCACGAAGTCTTGCCAAATACATACTTATATTTCAGCTGCTGTTTTTAAGTATACCACTTGTCCAGTCTCTTTATAGATCAGCATTAATGAAATAAGCATTTCTTAAAGTGTAAAGAATCATAGCAATGAATATACATTTTTGTAAAAATCTGAGCTCAAAATTAATGTTGCTCTCTGCTTTTCAAAAGGTCTAGAGTCCAACTGTACTAAAATCCATCATTGGTGAGGTGTCCCTATCAGACTAAATCCATTACTGAAAGAAGGAAATGTTACATATGCATGTCTTGCTGAGGTGCAATCATGCTGTTAGAGCTGTCCAGGAAATCCAGGATCTAATGATATTTTCCTCATTAAATGCAGGGGAATGTTAATGTCATCTATAGGGTAACATGATCATTTCCCTAAATTAGCTGTACTGCATAGCCAGAATTCCAACCCATCAATAAGGGTGTATCTACTGAAGTTTTACTAAAAACTAGTACCACTCACACTAATCACCTGTGACACCATAAAGAGGTTTTTCCTGGTAACTTACAACTCTGAGCTCTAAAGAGCTTCTATTAACAGCGCAGAGCAATACCACCTTCCCAAAAATAGAATTCAAGCCCAATTATTATTCAGATTTTTTTTTTTTTTTACTAGCAGCACTTCAGACAGCAATAAAATTAAATGCAGATACATGTTTTTCCCTGTTCACTTTGTAAAAGTGGCAGCCATGCAGGAGATTTTCAAAATTAAAGAAACAGGATTATGAACCACAAAATTGACCCAGGGCCTTTGGGCATACAGAGTACTTAACAGTTATAATTAATTTTTTAGTGTGACAAGATTTCAAGACTGACTGTGGAACTGGAAGCTGTTTCCAATTTCCTCTGTTCCAATATAGCAATTCTCATTACAAATGAAATGACTTAGCATTCAGTTCAAAATTAAAACTACTTCAACATGTGTTAATGAGTAGTGTATCTAAACTCTTGCTAAGCTCTTGTATAACGGGGGTGTACACAGCCCTGATCCAAGCAGGACAGGGCAGGACGCTCTACCATCACACCACCTACAAAGGCAGAGGCTGCAATCAGGGCTTCCGCATTTCTACCCTTGACAACAGTGCAGCCTCAGAGCATGTCCCTGTTTACTAGACCACACTGAGCTCGAACTGTTCACCACAGTCTTTTTGCAGTTCTTGACACCAGCAATGCTCTCAGAGGTAAGCAGTCACATTAATAAAACCCAGAATTGCCATGAAGAAGTTGCATGGTGTAACACTTACTTCTGTGGATCAGTTCTGGGATATACTTAAGCAAGTTCTTCACAGGAAGAGGCAAGACATTCTTCCTAGGCAAGTCAATTCCAGAAGCGTTTCAGTGTTAGCCTTAATTACTAGGATAGGGCCAGGAAGAAGGGCATAATTTCAAAACTAGCAGAATTAAAAACAAATAAAGAAACACCGGGACAGGGGGAATACATGCACAAAGGTGTAGTTTACAACTTTGATGTTAAACAGTATTTTAAACACACAATGTAGGTGGTGTTTAATTATCAAATTGGGTTTTAAAACAGGACACATCTTTACAGCATCAAATGTTTTCCTCACACATACAAGACCATGTGTACCTGCTTTCAGGATTTCACTGACCTGAACTCATATTTAGTCAAAACAGTTGCAAAATTTAAGCTGTAAAGGCAGAAGCAAAACATGAGAACACTACATCAAAAGAAAAGAATTTAAAGTTAAACTAAACTAAGGCTGGAGTTCTGGGCAACAAGGCAAAGTAATTATACAAGTGGTAAATGCAAGAAAAATTAAATTACTGCAGGGCAGATCTGACATCTGTGCTAATAGTGGTGCTATAGATCATTAGTTACAGGCACTTCACACAAAGCGCTACAGAAGATAATTTAAGCAGTGAGGAAAACAGCTCCTTCCCATCTCTTGCCTTAGTGACATTCTTTTTTCCATTACAGGTGTTACTTCTTCCAAGTGTGACCTCTTACACTTTTTACATGTTAATGTTTGAGCAATCACACTCTACTTACTCAAGCTTTTTTAAATAAAGCACCACAGTTTTAATATTAAAATACATTTATATTTTATGGTATCTCAAAACAGCAGCTACATGCAAAGTTGTAGCAAGTGAATTGTATTTTAAATCCCATATGAATTTTAATATTGTGTCCTCTTAAAATATAAATAATTTAGCATTTTCACTAGCTAAAACATCAATGTTTTTCCAATTTATGCTGTAATTAAAAGATCTATTAATTTGTCTCTAGTACTGTACAGCTTTGTTTTTTTAAGAATCACTCCTCTTCCAAACCAGAAAGAATTGTCCAAAAAGTTATTCAGAAAACTATTTCTGGTGGTGTATGGGAGCTGCAATTCCAGCTGCTAAGTTATTTAAAGAACCAAGTATACGTACATATATGTATGAGTTAACATGCAGTCTCTAAAGTTGACCCGAAGAGACAAATTTCATCAGGCACGTGTTTTATCAGAAACCTAGCTGGTACTAGAACATGCTTAAATTACTCCTGTAAGGCCTAAGATGTAATATGAAAAAAAAACACCTATGACTTTTCCCCAGTTAGAGAATTTTTAATGTGGGCATTGCTGCCACCACATGTCCAAACAGCTGAACTACCTTTCCTCTGCACCTTGCAGATGCTAACCTGCTCAGCACACCAGCCCTTCTACAAGTCCTCTCATTCCAGTTTTCTACTCCAGCCTCTCACAAAGCCCCATGATTGCCACTGATCTCCCAAATTACTTCCACCTAAAAGATTAAAAGGAACTTAAGGCATTCAGATCTTGCTGACAGTCTCTTCCAAGCGAGCCACCAGCTGTAGGAACATTTCAGTCTTGTAGAATTATGCCAAACTGATATTCACAAAGACAACAGAAAATCTTACAAGTGCCAGTCCAGGTAACTGATACCTAATTGATATGCCAACAAAGGCTGAAACAGTTCCCTTCCTAACCACCCTCCTCGAAACATCACCCCAGAAAGCCTGCTTTTAGAAAGTTGGTCTCAGCACACTACCCTGTCACCTGCAGAGGCTCAGCAATCTCTGAGCAGGTTCCTCATACTGAAGAGACATGGTGAATTAAGTCACAACAACAAGGGAGTTCCATAATTTCTCACACACAACAAGCAGGAGTCTACATTGGTTTCTGCTTAGTAGTTCTTAGGAACAGTAGCTTGCTTCATACTTCAGTTTTAAAATACTTACCTGTTGAGAATTATTTTTTTCTCAGTTCTGCTGCACATCACCTGGTAAGTTCATTCACATAAGTGACAAAGGCACCACAGAAATATCAGCATATGCCATAGCTGTGGGTATAACTTCATCACCTGTGGGATAAGGCTTCACTGGTCTGAATAACTCAGCAGCACTCTTGCAGAGTTTGGACCCAACTTCCATATATTTGGGCATCACATTTGAAATAATCCAAAGAACCAGGTAGTCCTCAATAAATACCATTTATAGTCTCTTTACTGTTTCTCTAGGTGATCCACCAAGATATGAATTCTGTGGTGTATGCACCTATATGCTCACAGATCACTTTATCTGTACAACCATTTCACCTGTAGCTTTCTAAAAGGGAGTGGGAAAAAATGCCCCAGGGCTTCCTGGAGAAAGCTAGGATGCAGAAACCAGTCATTCCTCAGTCACTGTCTTTGAAGGACTGCATAAGAGAATGGCTCACTCAGTCAGCTAAAATGTAAGGTAACTGAACAGTCCACGCTTTCTCTTGCATACCAGTCAAGAAAAAGATGCGAATGCACTCACCTTTTTTGCTCTTTGTGCTATGTTAGGCGTTCTAATGAGAAGTTTTTCAATCAGGTATTCTCTATTCTGCAAAACCAACATTTTGTAAGTTAAAAATCAATACAAGGAAAGAAGAAATTTCATGTAGATTTTAAGGCAGAGCAAAATTTACTTGTAGGGTTAAACGTTTTACCTTGGCTTTCTGGAAAAATTTGCATTTTAAAAGTTCTGCTGCTGTGGGCCTGAAAGATCAATAATAAATTAGAACAGAAAACAAAGACCCCTCTCAGTGAATACAGTACAAGACGTTAGTTAAATGGTACGTCTCTAATACTTTTGAATTAGTACTGTATGAATGGGGAATGAATGACAATAGCTACTGAATTAATTCACACATACTCACTTACCACACATGAAAAAATTAAGCCTCCCTATGGCAAAAATACCAAAAAAAAAAAAAAAAAAGAAATCAGTCTCTAAGTTGCCAATTTTCCCCCTCTGTCTTTCAACACAAATGCATTTTACATTTTACCCTTCCATCAAACAAACAAAAAAAAAAGTCTGGTATCATGTTCTTCCCCAAGTAACTCTACAAATGCAACTGAACTTTGCTCCACAGCAATAAAAGAATAATTAGATTTTCTAAACAGTAGGATCAATACCTGCTACCGGCATTCTTTAACTTCACTGATGTCAGCAGGTATTCACAAGAAACTATACTGACACTATTAACACAATGCGTAAAACGAAAAGAGAGTTATCAGGAGCATCTTCCAATGAAATGGACAAATAAAAATCAAAGGAACAGTTGCGTGATCAAAATTTAGACATTCACTTCTACTTGCAGTTCTGTTCAAGTTTCTTTCTTCTCATCATCGTCAAGTTTATATTTCTGATGTTTTCAACAGATAATCAGAATCTCACAGCTACAGAAGTGATTCCAACAGCAGGATTTGTCTCCCCTGGCTTCAGGGATCTAAAAAGCCTATCTAGCCAAAGCCAGACTCTGGTACTGTAGCAGACTCTGGAGAGAAAGTGAAGCATCTCTGGGGATGAAATAAAATCCTCCAGATTCATTTCATCCTTTCCATTAGCCCATACCACTATGCAAGACTAATTCTGACACAGCTAAATTTAGGGAAGCTGAAATCTCTGAGAATCATAATTTCTAAATGAACATAAGCAATATCTGATATAGTTTTCCATTTGAATTAAAGCAAGTGATTGATTGGATATAGCCCAAACTAGATAAGATAGTGGAAAGCTTCAATTTGGAAAATTTCAGTCCCCAAAAAAACCCCTGAATCTGAACTAGTTTATTTCTCTGAGGACACATCTGAAGAGAAAGTAGAGTAGTAAGCAGTGTGTATGTATATATCAATTCACTCCCACTAGAAATAATGAAACAATTCCTGACATCAACAAAAAGCATCCAACTTAGACACAGACAGTAGTTCCATAGAGCACTTATTTTTCTTCCCCTCCAAAGGACCAAACTCTACAATAAAGGAGTTCTTAGTTGTATGTGGAGAACACCAAGATTAGCAGTAATTCAGACATAAATCTTGGATAAGCAAAGAGGGGGACATTTTAAAACAAAAAACTACAAAAACATCAGTTTCTGCATCAAAGTTAAAAAGTTCTATTTCAAATTGACTCTTAAGACAAGTATCAGTGATCCAGTAGCATCACATCTCATAACAGGGATATGCACAGTTAAAAGCGAGATTCTTAGTAAATTTTTATGCAAACTAGTGTTCTCCATTCCTCTACTATTAATTATGCCAGACACTTCTGACACACTGGTCTGGACGTGCTTTCTAGGCCTGTTTTCCACACAGGCCATGGCAGTGCAGAGGACTGTAAGTAGCATCCTTGGAAGTGGGGAGAGAAACACTCACACACAGATGCCCAAAAGAAAAACATCATGGTCTGAGACAACAACAGTGCAATGTCAGTCCTAGAATTTGCCACAAAGAGCAGGCACTTCTCCCACAACTGACGACGACTGTGGAGGTATCTCTCTGCAAAATTAAATCCTGGCTTGGGAGAAACAAAAAATAGCGATGACCCCACAATATAAGGACACTTGCTCCTTGGTTACAGTAACTGGCACACAGATCTAATCACCTATCTGATGGTCTAATTGTTCAATTCAAGGCAATCCCAAGTATGAAGATATTGCACGTGTTTAAATATCAGTGTAATAAATAGTGTGATTAGCTTAAACACTAGTGTTTCAACACCGATGTTGTAACTACAGATCAGGTAACTCAGCATTCTGTATTCAAGGAGAGAAGGAAAACCATTTTAATTATTTACTTTTCATGTTTTCATACAAATTTAACCTTGTCCTGAAAATTGCTGGACACAGGAAACTAAAAGAAGCTTCGTTATCCAGAACACATTTCATTCTGATCTGTAAGCAGTCAAACTCATATGATGAAAGGCTCATCTCTCATATGAGGAAAGGCTGAGGGACTTGGGTCTCTTTAGTCTAGAGAAAAGAAGATTGAGGGGGGATCTTATTAATACTTACAAATACTTAAAGGGAGGATGCCAGGGGGATGGGAGTAGTCTTTTTTCAGTGGCGCCCAGTGATAGGACGAGGGGTAATGGGCACAAGCTAGAACATAGGAAGTTCCATCTTAACATGAGGAGGAACTTCTTTACCTTGAGGGTAGTGGAGCACTGGAACAGGCTGCCCAGAGAGGTGGTGGAGTCTCCCACTCTGGAGACATTCAAAACCCGCCCGGACGCTGTCCTGTGCAACCTGCTGTAGGCGACCCTGCTCTGGCGGGGGGGCTGGACTAGATGATCTCCAGAGGTCCCTTCCAACCCTAACCATTCCGTGATTCTGTGAAACTGCAGTGCTAAACATAAAGCATCAGGACTTGCTACTAAGACTACCAATGATAAGGGGGTTTGGAAACTGAAAACAGTACACAAATGACCCTTCAGTGAAAAACAGAATTCGAAGGATTTCAAGAATAAAGATGTTGCCACATAATCTTTTCTCTTAATTATACTTACTCTCCAGTATTGCTGCTCTCACCTTTTCAACTTGACTCCCTACAACAATATCCTGGACTTAAGCTAGCGTAACATCAGTGAAGTACACACAATAAAAGACCCACACAATACTCAATAAGGATTGCTCTCTCGAAACAATCTTTTTCTCCAGAAATACCAGCTCTAAAACTCTTCAAAAAGTGATGTATTAAATACCCTTAGGAAATAATGTTAATTAGAACGTGCCTCCTCCAACTCTTCAGCAAACGAAACCTACAAAAATGGGTCTGCATAAAAATGAATAAAGGATAAATAAATTAATCGTTCAGGGAACCTGGGACCTCAGCAATGGTTTTGGAATAGATATTTTCATCATCTTGGCTACCCCATTCACAAAACATAGCAAGAAAGAACAAATCACAAAGATACTGTGATATACAATTGCCAATATAAACATGAGGAAAACTCTGAACAACCTTGGTACCCCTAACTATACAGTTAAAAAATAAATACCTCTTAATAAGTAATTTTCTCTGGAAATATCCAAGTTAAGGCAATACTAACCTTATGTCACAAAATGAGAAAAATCAACATAAAATTATTTATTTATTTTTAATTTCTTTTGAAGGCTAAGAGACTGATATGTTTTGTTCCCAACAGTTCTGTCTGATCAATCTGAACAGTCTTGTTTGTTAGACTTATGTACAATATACAGATTCGTATCTTGGCTCAGATGACAAATTAAGGTGTAGAGCAAGGACTTTTGTTTGATAAGAGTTTAATTCAACAGTATATTTAAGTATAAATAAATTAGGTTAGCAACCCAGAAGAAGAAAACATAAGCGACAATTAAGACGCAATTTCTTCTCCCCAGATGAAGATGACTGAAGGCTGCTATTTACAAAATTCAAACCATACACTTAAAGATGATATTTAAACACTGGAAATGTAAGTAGTCTGTACACTTAAAACAAATAATTCCACTGTACATGGCAATAATGACCTACCTTTTGGAAGGATCTTTCTGAAGGCATAAGGAAATTAGTTTTCTAAAGGATTTGCCATACTTTTTCATCATCTCCTTGTCTTCTACACCTGTCTCTAAAGTAGGAGGGTCATTCTGAAGCGTCAGCATTAACACCTACAGTAATCCCAAAAAAGAGGTAGTGTAAACAAAATGAATTCAAAACATATAGAAATTAAAAGAGAATAAATATTCCACAGAATACATATATTTAGATATTTTGAGTTGCTATTGAAAATGAAGTAGTGTTAACTATCTAGCAGCATTAATAATACAGCTATCAGCATTAGGTAATACAAAGTGATTGTTACTTTCATAGGAGGGTATTTATGATAAGGTGCTGCTCCTGTTGCTAACTCAATGGCTGTTATTCCAAAACTCCACATATCAGCCTTGAAGTCATAACCTCGCACCTGGAATAGAACCAGAAGGGAAAAAACAAGGTGGTGATGTCTCAATTTCCAAAAATTAAAGACTAAATAAATATATCTATCTCTCTCTATATATATATATATTTTAACATTAGGATTACCTGCTCCATTACTTCAGGGGCCATCCAGCATGGAGTACCAACAAACGTTTTCCTTACTTTGTTACGAGTAACATCACCTCCCGTTGCTAAAAATGCACTAACGCCAAAATCTGGCAAGGGGAAAAAAAGTCGAAATCTGTTAAACTACCAATAACAAAGCAAAAGTTTTACACGTTTGAAATTAAGTCAGCTCATGAAGGTCTACTCTCCATTGCGGAGCTTACCTTTGTTTCATAACGCACTGTTCTTGAAATGCTACAGAATAGGTGGTACAGTTTTATCTGGGAGAGCTGCACTAGGACTCCCTCAAGTTTAACCTCCTAGTATGTGTCTTTCTGAATATGGCTACAAAGGACTCCAGTACATCTGTCACTTAAGGTTTTCAAATGTGCTCTTTGAGCCAAGGTTCGAAAGGTTTACACCTGCCATTATTCAAAGACAAGGAGCTAATAAATCTGAATGCAATCTGAACAAGAGGGGATACTATATACAAATCAAATACCTATGAAGATTTGACAAAGATAATCAGCGAAGCAATCAACAATATATATTTAGTAGTGGACCATGACATGAATAGTTTTCTCCAAATTCCAAAATAGCAAAAAACCTTCATGTTCTTTTAACCTGTCACTACATCAGTGACAGCTGTATGGGAGAGGTAGGGGATAAATGGAAGAAAGAAAAGCAGATTACCCATGTATGGAGAAATACTGTCATTTTGAATGGAGCTTTATGAAGAGTATTTTACACTGTGCTTTTTAGAATCCAGTTATACTGAAATCAAGTAGTCTACTATAGACCTACTTTGATTTTTATTTTCCTATTGTTCCCTGATGCTAAGGTTAGAAAAAAAAATTAAAAATGCAGTAATTACATAAAACATAGTTTTATCATTACTTTCCACTAAACAACCATTAAGCACCACAGACTCAAATTCTGGACCTCTTCTACATTGCTAAAACACAGAGAAATACAGTAGACAAGTAAGAAGCAAGCTTTGAGCAATATTCTTTAATTTTCCCTGCATAAAATAATAATTTCCCTGAATAAATAAAAAAACATTTTCCCCCCCAAATTCTGTAAGTTATAAAATAGACAGGTTTTGTTTGTATTTCTGAAAAGCATGAACAGCCTCAGAAACACCCGCTTCTAAGTTTTTAATGCCCTAAAAATCAATGCTGGTATTAGTGACAGTTTTTTGAAGAAGTACTATTACACATAAGGAAAAGCTGAATAGGCAGAAATAAAAAATAAATTAATATAGGCATAAATAAAGGAGAGAAATGAAAAAAAAAATGATGTCCTTTTAGTACCAAAGATAAATAGTTTGCATTGGACAATTGTTTACAGGTCCTTTCAGGAACCAAGATACACAGCTAAAATCCTGACTTAACCTTTGCTCCCCTACTGCTGTTTTTCCTATTAACATAACATTAATTTTGAAAACAACAAACAAGAAATCTAAATGGGTGAGGGAGGACAATGAAAAAAAAAAACACCAGCAGAACACAATCCAAAATCCAAGTAAAATCTGTTCTTGCATAAGCGTCAAAATGAACTATTTCAACACCTCACTGAGAAAGATGTAATGAGGATTTAATTAAGTCAAGTGAACATTTCACTATAATACTAGTCAAACACTGTTGTATGTTTACAGAGAGAAAGAAGGCTTTGATAGCTACTCAATAAAAACAAGACTTACATTTCCCACACAGCTTTCACAAATACAGGTTATTTTAAAAAAGACATGACCTACAGTGACAAGCTTCCTATCACATAGGAGACAAACTACTCTTGAAAACAAGTTACATAAAGAGGGAAGGGAAATGTATTACAACGAAAGAGCTGTACAATTCAACAGTGTCAGGCGCTAAAAGTCACAGCTAAAACCAAAGAAAAAACAACTGTAGGCGAAGATCAAGTATGAGACCATCTGAGGAATCTGAAGGTGCACAAGTCCATAGGACCCGATGAGATACATCCATGGGTCCTGAGGGAACTGGCAAAGTTGCCAAGCCACTATCCAACATTTGAGAAGTCGTGGCGGTCTGGCAAGATTCCTGCCAACTGGAAAAGGAGAAACATAACCCTATTCTCAAAAAGGGAAAAAAGGAAGACCCAGGGAATTACAGGCCAGTCAGTATCACCTTTGTGCCTGGCAAGATCATGGAGTAGATCCTCCTGGAAACTCAGCTAAGGTACATGGAAGAGGAGGTGATTGGTAGCAGCCAACACGGCTTCACCAAGCGCAAGTCATGCCTGACAAATTTGGTGGCCGCCTGAGGAGGTTACAGGGGTAGTGGAAAAGGGAAGTGCAACTGATGTCATCTACCTGGACTTGTGCAAAGCATGATATCCTGGTCTCTAAATTGGAGAGACATGGGCTTGACAAATGGACCACTCAGTGGATAAGGAACCAGCTGGATGGTTGCACTCAAAGAGTTGTCGTCAATGGCTCGATGTCCAAGTGGAGACCAGTTACAAGTGATGTTCCTCAGGGGTCGGCACTGGGACCGCTGCTGTTCAACATCTTTGTTGGTGATATAGACAGTCGGATCGAGTGCCCCCCTTGACAAGTTTGCTGATGATACCAAGCTGTGTGGCGAGATAGACACACTGGAGGATGCCATCCAGAGGGACCTGGACAGGCTTGAGAAGTGGGCCCATGCCAACCTCATGAAGTTCAACAAGGCCAAGTGCAAGGTTCTACATCTGGGTCGGGGCAATCCCAAGCACAAATGCAGGCTTGGGGGAGAATGGATCGAGAGCAGTCCTAAGGAGAATGACCTGGGGCTGCTGACTGACCAGAAGCTCAACATGAGCCAGTAATGCACGATCGCAACCCAGAAAGCCAACCGCATCCTGGACTGCATCAGAAGAAGTGTGGCCAGCAGGTCAAGTGAGGTGATTCTGCCTCTCTACTCTGCTCTTGTGAGACCCCACCTGGAGTACTGTGTCCAGCTCTGGAGCCCCCGACATGGGAAAGACATGAACCTGTTGGAGCGGGTCCAGAGGAGGGCCACCAAGATGATCAGAGGGATGGAACACCTTTGCTATGAAGACAGGCTGAGAGAGTTGGGGTTGTTCAGCCTAGAGAAGAGAAGGCTCCAGGGAGATGTTACAGTGCCTTCCAGTATCTGAAGGGGGCCTACAGGAGAGCTGGGGAGGGACTTTTTACAAGGGCATGCAGTGATAGGACGAAGGGGAATGGCTTTAACCTGGAAGAGGGTAGATTTAGATTAGATATTAAGAAGAAATTTCTCACTATGAGGGTGGTGAGGCACTGGAACAGCTTTCTCAGAGAAGTTGTGGAAGCTCCATCCCTGGAGGTGTTTAAGGCCTGGCCGGATGGGGCTTTAAGCAACCTGGTCTAGTAGGAAGTGTCACTGCCTACGGCAGGGGCATTGGAATTAAATGGCCTTCAGGGTCCCTTCTAACCTAAACTGTTATATGATTCTAACTTTCTCACCTTGACAGTGGCAGCAGACTTCAGTCTAAGGCTCAGCCAAGGCCACATAAAGAGTTATGGTTAAGATTGGGAGAGAAGGAAAGCATCAAGCTCCTGTGAGAATGGGGCTGGGCAAGGAAAGCTTGGGCTGCCAAGAGCTGTCCCAGATAAATCTTTCTCTTCCATCTGGCTTAAGTATCTGAGACATAGGCTCTGCCTATTTTTAACCAGATCTTTTCCAAATGTTTCTGTGGGTATGGATTACCACAGGAGTGAACACCCTGAGAACCACTGCGGCAATGGGTAAGTTCACATAGCCACCTACGCACAAAACTGAAAAGCAGGATCATCTGCCTAGCCTCCTCAAAGTGCACATTCTTTTTGTGAGGAGTTTTATTGAAACTGTCATTTCTTGTATGGATTAAACGCATCATACAACCCATACCTTCTACACTACCACCAATCTCTGTGTATGACTGCTCTGTGCTATGTGCTCCTTTACTGATTTCTTTGATATTTTGACCTTTGCCAGGCAATTCATCAGGGTTTCAGCCTTCTAAGCCTGAAGTACCAATCATCTTGTTTGCCCAAAGCACCAGATGTTACAGCCTCAATAGTTTTAAGTAGAATATTGAAGCTGAGGAACTGCAGTGACTTTCTAGCAATGTATGTGTGAATAAGTCAAAAGTTTCTTGCCCTGTATGGAGAAATTTTTTACTTTAAAAAAAAATATCCCCAGTTTAAAATAAAAAATTAAAAAATGTGCATTTTGCTCTTTCCCACCAAAGACTGAGCAGGTTCTCTGTGCGGAACCTCTGAGGTCCATAATCAGAGGTCCCTGTAAAGCTATCCCAATTCTTTGAAGAATGCATGCTCATCTATAAATGCACAAAATCTTTTGTCAGAGAAACAAACACTGGGCTGAGCTTATGTGAGCCATAGCCCCAGAAATGCCAATGGACAACTGTGTCTTCAAATATTACTCCTCATATGTATTAGCAGTACGTGTTATGGATACATCTTTTCAGCATAGAAGGAAGCTTGGTATGCAGATGAATGAGCAGTCAAGAGAATCTAAGTTCTTCCAGCAATTAAAAAGAGGCAAAATTATCAGTTATCTGTTCTCCAAAGATGAAAGGAGATGTTTACTTTGTCAAGGCAAAAAGATGTAAAAAGGATGAATTTCATGCTCTTTGACATTCAAAATTGGCTTTCAGTTAACGTGCAATCCTCGGCTGTCCCAAACAGAACAGCTCCACACCAACAAAGAAACAAGTCTGACACTGCTGCACTTTTCACCTGAAGATCGGAAATAACCTGCTACTGAAATAAAGCATCACAGAAAGACACATTCCATGTATCTATCCAGCCACTGAACGTCCTCAGTCCCACATGCACTGAATGCCCTAGCAGCACAATTAAAGCCTTACTCATTAAGAAGCCTACAGCTAAAAGGAGGAAGAGGTCAAGAAACCAAGCCCTGGAGTTGAACTAGAAAGGGCTAAATGAAGCTGTTGTTTGAATGTTGTCTGATTACTGGGAGAGTAGATTTGATTATGTGTGAAAGTAATAATCTAAAGTCAACAGCTTTATTTCCGATGGGTCATGAGATTTTTATCTTTCAACTTTTAAGTTATTATTATTATTTTTAATTAAGTTGGTTGTCTGGACATCTACTCTTTTACAATATGTGAAGATCTTAAAAAAAACCTTAAACACCACAGACCTAGAATCTCAGCAGTTGCCTAAAGTGCTATAGAAAGTGAAGACAACTGTAGAGTATAATCAAGTGAATAAATAAATATTAAGTATCTTCTTAAAATTCAAGTCTGTAAAATTTACTACCTACTCAAGTAGTGCTGGACTCAAAACAGAAGACTTAAAACTACTCCAATTAGTGAATGCCAGTAAATCTGCTAGCCAATCTCTTCCCGTCCAGTTTCATAGACTTCAGACACCAAGATATTAAAGCCTTCAAAATATACATTTACACAGTTCTTTGATAGTGTTATTTGTACAAAAGAGAACTTTTGGTTATAGCCATTTTTATTACCGAGGGCTACTAAACACAAAGCTTTCATCACTGGGTCACAAGCTATAAACTGTGAAAGGCCTGGGAGTATGCTGGGAGAGGAGGCAGGTTCGCTCTATTTTCCAGATATTTGATACTAACTTGAGAGATGGGATATGGGGTCTTGCTCAGTACTTAAGCTCTTACAAAGACCAAATAATTTGATTCTTACAGACTACCACTCAAGAAACATATAGATACATTCAGAGGGTATTTAAGATGCTAAACTATATCCAACTTGCACCATTGCAAGCCAAATGGTAGAAATGCCAAAAATTCTCAGTGAGATGTATCTCATGCATCTCCGTGACTAGTTAAGTTATACCCCAGGTCCTCATGAAGGATGCTACATACAGATTTTTGAATCCCCAACAACCAGTATAATCGCTTACAGAAATAAATTAAAATAAACTTGAACAGAAATATGAGTTTCTACCATTCACAAGCTGTTTAATCAATATTTTTCTCCGTCCCATCAAATATATACAGAAACATTAAGAGGACGTTAAAATGTTTCCTTATATATTGAATAATTCCTAAATCATGTATCATTAACCAAGAATTCTGAAATCTGAAACTGGATAACTTGCAGCTACAGCACTCCAAAAGGAATAGTTAAAAGCCAACAGAAAACTTGTATTTGTTGTCCCTAATCCAGCTGCAATTACCTTTTTACTTTATTTACCCATTACTCTACCACCTCCATTACCTGCTATTTGTACAGAGCCATCTTCACCCAGAAGAATGTTGCCAGCCTTCAAATCTCTAGAATGTATATAGAGAGGTTACTTTTATGTATGAAAGTACATATGTGCACATTTTATGTAAATAAATAAATAAATATTGCATACTGATTAGTTTCACAAGACAGTATTTTAAAATTTAAAGACAGAAACAGGAACCAAAGTATAAAATGTAACTGATTTACAATAAAACAGAGTGCAGAACTCAAACTCTCACAAACTCTCTCTCTCTTATAAAAGGGCTCAAATTCAGCTTTGGCATAAAATGAGCAGAATTCAGGGATAGATTTTGAGAACAGAAATATTTAGGTGCCAAGTCTGTTTCCCCCCCTTTTATAAATATAATCTCAGAAACTGAGAGCTTTCATAGCTTTAAAGCGAGAATTAATACTTTCTCACATTCAGCTGCACCACTAATGAAAAAGAAAAGCTGAAGAAAGTTCTCCTCTTTGATCTCATCAGAGAAGAGACTCATCTTCAAAAAAAGGTAAATATACTGTAGATTTCTACCCAATTAAGCTATTAAAGCTCAGGAATAGCAACCATAGTTTGCTATAGGGTACCAAGATGAAAAGTTATTTGACACTGAATCTGTCAAAAATTCAGCTTGTGCTTGACAGTCAGCTATATCCATTAAACACACTATTCACACATAATGTTAAGAAGAAACCTTTCTGGCTGGTTTTGTTGTTTTGGGTTTTTTTTGATAGAAACGTGCATCCCTTTCTTAATGCACAGGGTAAATCCTTCATACAGAATATATCATAAACGTTAAGAATTTCAGCAAATCACTCATTCCAAGATTTACTGAAAATAATTAACACATTGCTACTGAAAGGTAACATAAACCTGTTTCCTTATATATAAACAAGAACGAATCAAAACAACAGAACAAAATCCCAGAACAATTTTGGAAATATCTGCAACTGGCAGGTAACACCTGATACAGCGTTTCCTGAACTACACAGCTTTCACCTACAACATACATGGGAAAAGGAACACACACTGTATCATCTTGAACAGGACTTCTGTGGTATTGCACAGTTTACCAATTAAATGTTATAAAAAAGAAGACATTTCAGATGTAACAGATGTCTCAGATGTAATAGATCTCTCTTTTTTATCTTTTTTAAGGTCCTTTAAGAATAGACAAAGGGAATTCCCAAATCCGACCTCAAAGGGTCCTGTTATCCTTAAAAGTTAATGAATGTTCCTTCCACAACAATATCAGTTTAACAGATGACTATGAATTAAGGTTTTAGGCAGATCTTTGGCATTCAAGACCAGAAGTCAAGATAATTGTTCTTTATTTCTCCATTTATCTCAATTTTCTCTCTGCAAAAGGAGGAAATAGTTCTTGATTTACATCAGAGGCAGTTCATTATGAGATGAGATATAAGAAGTACACATAAAGAACATTACTGTGCTACATCTGCACTACCTCCATTCTCAGAGTTCTGTCTGCAATGAATCCATTTTTTGTTTAAAAGATTCACTTACAAAAGGCTAATGCTTGAAACAGAGAGCCTGTTGTAAGCATCTTCCTTAAAAGGCAAATTCACTTCAGTAAAATTAATTGGGGAGATCAGAGTCCAGCACTTCCAACATACGAACACTGGAAGCAACTTGTGGATTGCGACAGCAGGTATGTATAGATCACCCCGGGGGGATCTGCACAATTTACACTGAGGAAGTCAATGGAGAGAGAATATAAAGAAGAGAACAATCACTAGATGCATATACACCAAGATGCAGTTCCACAGTACCAATCCCAGCTTCATGTAAGGTCATGAAGAGACACCTGCAGAGTTGCTATAGACATTACTGATCACCAGGAAAAAATAAATTTCACATTTCTACAGCAGTGCCCGAGTGCCCAAAATTACAGGTTTACTGTGCAACACAATAACCAAGTCACAGACCATATCACATAAACTAGATTCAGATTAAATACGTGGAGTACCACCAGGCACAGGAGTACAGACCACATTCTGGCATACTTAGCACAGCACAGACCTATCCCAACTATAAGAGAGACAGATGGGATAAAAACCAGGCAAGTACTAAATATTAGTGACAAACTGCAGTCAAGATTATAGCATCTGCCCGAGCATTATCATTTGATAATTACTAAGCACATTTACAGTATGTGAAAGAAGCAATACAATTTGCTTGGCCAAGCAACTGCAGCTGACAAGTATCAACAAACTATACACACAACTTTGAAAATGCTTTTCACTGTGTATGTGCTCCTACCTGTGAATTTGCCCATTCCTGTGTAGATAGTCTAAGCCCTCCAAAACTTCTTTAAGAATTGTTGCAATTATGGGTTCTTCAAGGACACCATTTTTGTGTTCTCCTCTGTTGACAATATACTTTATTATATCTAGCATTGAACCTATATTGCAGATCCAGGAAAGAAAAAAACATATATACAGCATTATCATATCAGATTCTTGAGAAAGTTATATTTCTTCATCCTTTCTATGCTAGTGTAATTTAAATCTTTGCATGTATATGTAAAGACCACATGTCACTAGCTCTCTGAATAACGCACAGTGCTACCTCGTTCAAACAAGAAACTGAGCACTGTTTTTTGTCAAGAACACTGTAACACTCAAGGATCCATTAGAAAGATCCGCTAACTAATTGCTAAGCTACCATTTATTAAAAATTTTGGGGTATCCCACATTTAAACAGACATGTACAGCAAACATTTTGGTTTATTATCCAACTGGAAGGAGATATTCTCTGCAAACAAATGATGACAACACCCCTAAGTGACACCCAGTTTGACACTGAACTTCAGTTACTACAAATTTCAAGGAATCTAATAGCAACATTTTCTTTTAATCCAAGCATTTTTCAACAGCTCACAGTAAATTCCTGCCATGAATCACTAGTTTATCTCAGGGTCTATGCTTGCTCTTGATTGAACTGAACAATTCAACCACATGAGACATAACAAGTGTTATTTTACGAGCACTTCCTGTCCTTGCTTTCTACCGTGACAGTGCAGGAGTCTGCTGCTATCAAGACTAATCTTGAAGAATATCATGTAGCACCTATTATTTTGGAGCCTCACTTTTCTAAGCCACAAGGACGTTGAGTTCAGCCCCTTTTTCTTCTCTCAGAACCAAGTAAGATTTTTATACCATTAACCATCATCATAAAAACTGTAATGCGTGTTTGGTTAGTTTAAGCAATAAAAAGGATGCAACATGTATAATGCCTGTCCTAGGAAGAATCTTCCTTGAATAAAGAATCAGAAGCACTCATTATGAAATCAGAAATATATGGACTTTTACAAAAATAGAGTGGATTCAAGAGAAGCTCAAAAAAGGCCACACTGACAGAAATGACTTCATTCTCATCAGTTTTCCCTAC
>NW_009646928.1:4325077-4336824 GCF_000708025.1 Charadrius vociferus | reverse complement strand
GCTATAACACACCTATGTCTCAAGGTTCATCTGATGCAGCCTCTGTCCTCCCCCCCCTCCCTTACTTAGTTTAGGTCAATTAACTCAAAGAAGGTACATCAGAAAAAAATCAATTTCCTTGCAGCTAAACAAGTAAAACCAGTAACTTACCCCCACTTAACAGCTTCATAACCAGCCAAAGTTCATCCTTCACCACAAAAGATGTGTAATAGGTCACCACATTGGGGTGATTGCATTGACTCATTGCTTGAATTTCTTTCTGTAAGAAATACAAAGCCCAACGTAACAAAGCCAGCTATCAGTTCTGTTTGTACAGAAAGAAAGTTAATTTCCAAAGTGAAATACTATAACAGAACTGAAGTATGCAGAGAATACGCATCAAGGCACCAAATCGTTTTAGTTTACCTATAGATCTTTGTGCAAGACAATATTGCAAACAACACAAGGGGGGTTGGCCAGGAGATACAGGCATAACTACATCAATTTTCTTCTGAGAGCAGCAAATAAATTACTGTTAAAGTCCCAAATTCAGAGTGAGCAATGAAGAATGAGCAGTCTCCAAGAACTGAAGGTACAGGCTGGACAACAAAACATAAAGAAAGATCAAAACCTACTGCTTTTCCTGTTCAAAAGGGATATGAAAAAAGTAGAATGGGAGCAGGTGGGAAAGGAAGGAAGCTGTCGGACAAAGGACACAGCACCACTGACTCAGCTACTGTGGGATGGACAGGCAGACACCAGAGCCACGCAATCAAACAGAAGGGCAAGAGGAAAAAGCAATGTTACAGACCAAAAGTCAGAGGAAACAATTGACTAGAGGAGCACACAGTCACCAACAGATGCACAACGTGGCACTACCAAGTAACACCATCTATGACACGCCACAGCTGTACAGATTAAGAATGACTGCCTTGTATCTGTTATTTCAAACGGAGTCCTTTTTCTATTCACTCTTTCACATAATTGTTCTGTAACACCTTTCCGGCAGCTCTCATTATCCTGCCAATCCTTTACATAGGGGCGTTTAGGCCTGCTTTGTACCAGAGGGTTTGGCCTCACACCAACTTAAGCTCCCACAACCCTACTTTGCCCTCCCCACCACCCTGATCCATCCCTGGCGCTAGAGGACATGCTCCTGGAGGGTGAGCCAGTCAGGGAGCCAATTCAGCTAAAAACCAAACTCTTCGACCTCCCCTTTCTCCCTGAAAAGCAACTGCTTTCAGGTGGACCTGTGTTACACACTGACTCACCAACCCTGGCCCAAAGCAGGCACTTTGGCAGTCCCGTTTAGATCGATTAAACCTGCCACAGATGCCATTTTCAACTTTCAACCTCAATTCAGCAAGTCTTTCAAAGAGGGTTTTTTTTGCTGTTGTTATTTGCAATGTACTTGAGATCACAGCCACTTTCTAATAAAAAGTTAATTACAGGTATTAAAGACTGGGATTTAATCTTGTGGTGCCCATTGGTGACTATTAAGTCAGGCTGTAGTTTGACATACACTTCAGCTAGTCCTATTGTCAAAAGTCCTCCTCCCTAGACAACTTCTGAGCCCTGAACCACAGAAGGATGAATGCCTGGATAATCATGCAATGAGCCTGAATAACTGAGCAATTTGCAAAATAGTTTTCCCTCCCACCCCTCCCCTGGGAGACAGTAGGTTGAAAACAGAAAAAAATATGTGTGGCACATTTCCCTTTCGGAGCAGGCACGTCAGCTTAAACACAACTCAAATTACTGCCTCAGGTTGTTAATTCAGCTATCCATACCAAATCTTAACTGTAACTCTCCCACTCTATTACTATTTCATTTCTTATATTGTTTTATTCTTTTCCTATGCTGGTAATATAAAGATGGCTCAAAAAGTTCACCTGCCACTACTGGGCAAAAATACACCTCATCTATTTTACTCACACGTTAACAGTGCAGATATGTAGCTAATTGACTGTGGTCACACTGTCAGAGGAAAAGCTAGCAGCAGGACATCCACGAAAATGCCCCAGAACATTGTTCATATTCACATCACTCCAGATATTCAACAGCACCAAAGCCATAGTGGCACTTAAAATTTAAAGTCTCTCCCTCATCCCTCTGCTTCTCCCTCCCTTGTGCAAGCGTAAGTGTGCACTACATCAGGAAATACGCCCAGGTTAAAAGCTAACTTCTTTTCGGCCAGGTTATTCCTGCTCCAGTTTCACCGAGCAGCTGCACAAAAATGTGTGTTGGCCTAAGGGCAGGTGGGTGACACAGTTAATAAACAACTGCGAGACAGCTCCTTTTGGTGCTCAGCCGCAGTGCCCACAGGGCCGGGTCCAGATCCCAGTGACCAGCCACGTGCCACAGCTCTGTAGGTGCTTCCCCGGGGCCTCCTCCACGGACACCCAGGGTATGGCTGTTGGAGGGGTTGGGCATAACACATGAGGGGCTCCTCCAGAGAGCCTGCACTGAAGCGCTATCCAGAGCGGAAATGCAAACAGTTTTGAAAACCTATTCAATCAAATAAGCCATTCTGTAGAATATTCTTTGGATTGTAGTGCTGAGGTTTTTGTTTGTTTTAAAAAACTGGAGGTAAGGGGATGGGAGAAGATACCCAGTGAGGATAATACTAAGGACAGGAACTTCTTACTTGGCTCATGGGGTTAAGTTACATTTAGCTTACAATAGTGAGAACACAGGACATTGCAGGAAACAGAGTATTGAATTTCAGGAGTTTGGCAGTTTGTGTAACCTTAGTATTATTTAAACTCCCTCCCCCACTGCCTTTCTATTTTAACTGACACTGGCCCAAAGTCTGCTTACGTGGGCATCGGGCTTGCTGCATTTTCCACTTCTCTGAAGGCCACACAGCTGAGAATTTGTGAAGGGTGCCTTTGCACACCATCCATAAGCATCAGCAGCAGGATTTTACAAAACAGCGTGTTCAGAGGGCAGACAGAGTTTTAGAACATCCCTGTGCCAATGGAAACTATTGGAAAAATAAGTGATTGAAAACTAAGCAGACTCAAAAACAGTATTAAAAAACCCAAAATGCAAGAGCGTTCTAAGTATTATCAACTGACATAAAAATGGTAGTACAGTTGTAACAAGAGTTTTGAAGGTCAATTATGCCCTTTTACAGAATAACATTTCTATTTTTTAAATAAAATTTCAAAATTTCTCTATTAGAATCGAGTCAGAGTAAGTATACTTCCCCTCACAGAAAAAATAAAATTAATTACTTATGTATGTGTACACGTGCACATGTGTGTATGCACATATAAAAATAAAAGGAATCATACATGGGCTTTTTTTTTTTTTTTTACCCTCCTACATAGGAACTCAGAAAGCCAGAATTTATGTTCAGATCAAAAGAGATCAACAAATAAAATAAACACAAAATCTGAACACAGAAAAGCAGAAATTGACTTGTTAAAAAATAAAAAAGATGGTATGGACAGTTGTCTTCATACCAGAAGAAAGCATATGGGACCAAAAATTCAAGACCTATTGCCTTATTCGGCAGACAGTGGAGACATATCAGCAATAAAGATACTCAAGCACTTGCTAAGGTGACTTTGTACAAGCTGGTAACTAACTGCAGTCATTTCTCTAGACCATATGGATATCTCTTGGAGATAATTGGCAGTTTTGTCTGGTTTTATTTGTTGTAACTTTTTAATTCCCATTATTAGTTCAAATTCTAATAAAAAACGATCATATTTTGACCATTTAATATTACAATTATTAGTATTTCTGGTTTTATAGAAATGTTCTTTATGGGCTGTAGACATTAATATATCATGCACAGCATCTCACCTTGGACTGTTCTCTTTCTAAACACAGTTCAGAATTTATCTTTTGAGTTTTTAGTTGATAGAAGCCTCACTACTTCAGAGGCAGCTTCCACTACTACAGTCCTCTTTTAAAAAAAACATGCCTCATACAAGCTGTTACATAAACTGAAGGTGAGTGCCATTAATCACCAGGGGAAGAGCATTTTGGGTCCTCCACTGTAAACAAGCCATTTTATCTGAAGAAACTGGATGGACCATACCCTCTGTATCAAATTCAAGATATCTTTTGCACTGGCAATTCCCTGCTGAGGAGATCATTTCCTTCAGAGGCAGGAATTTCTGCATTAGAAAAAGCTCACAGTCTCTAGGCAGTAGTATAACCTGTGGAACAGAAGAGAGTGTTCTCACTTTTAGAATGGTTTTGTGTCCTTCAAATCTCATTATACTGCCTATATATAAATATGCATTAGTCTTACAAGCACCTGACTAGGAGCATTAGAAAGCAACAGGTTTTGTTTTCTAACAGTTCTTTGTGACTTTGTCTGGATTGCCATAACCAGTGCAGAGGAAAAACTCTTGCAGTGCCTTTTACAAAGGGACTCCTACAGGTTCCTTCCTCCTCTGATCAGTGACCCAAACAAACAGCATTCCTCAAATGGCTTGTTATGGCCTATCGGATAAATGTGTGTTATTAGCCTTAACAAGAGTTTCCTTGTGCAGATGGCAGTGTAGCCATTCCTACATTTCCCCTCAAAGTTATCATTACAAAATGATACAACAACTAGTTTTTGCTGTGTTTTGGTGCTTTAGACATTTTAAGGAGACCTACTAAATTTACCTTTATATTTTTAATCAGTTTTTAACCAAAGGAAAATGTATCTTTCCTCAATATTAAGACAGACAATCAGAGAGTGATCTCTTGAAAACTGACTCTCCCAGAAAGCAAGGGATAAGGTTCTTCCCACAGTTCTCAATAGTTGATTATCCCAAGATTCAAATTTGCACTTCTTATTTTTGTGGCCTTAGAAAATATACATTAGTAAAATACATTTTTAGGAGAAGGGAATACTTCTTGCAGATTATTTTCAAATCCTTTTCTCACTATTATCCTGCATAAAATTCTACCCTCACTCTGGGACCAAGCGAAAACCAAAATCCAAACAGTACATAGTCTCCATGTAACATGTTCCCCTCCGATTTACTTACAAGTAATTCATCCATACTGGTTTGGCATTTTTCTAAGTTGATCCTCTTTATTGCTACGCGTTCTTGCCTGGGTTTGCATAGTGCTGCCTGGACAACTGCTGTAGCACCGCTACCTGTAAAAGGGCAGAAAAGGAACATAGTCTTAATATAACAGGAGTTTAAACCAGTGACCAACATAAGAACCCCACACTGGCAAAGAACTTAAAATCTGCCGTTTATCCTTTTTCAGTGCTTTCCCCACACGCATACCTTTCCACTAGCAAGAACGCTCACACACTTCTCAAATGGAAAAAAAAACCTCAAAGTTTCTGTTCCATACTCCACAAAAAATTCCCGAGCCAACAACTTAAAATGACATGCCTGTTTATCAAGTCACACCCACCACCTCAATGCATTTCATATAGTTTGGGAACCATTACACTTTCGTCTTTGGACACATCTTATTCAAGAACGTGACTTGCACAGTTAACGCAATTACAAACATTATGCAGAGGGGCGGAGAATGTGTGCTTTACCAAATGTTATTTATTTCTGTTCTTTCAGGTCAGTCCCTGTTTAACCAGGTTTTTGTTCCCACTATGCAATGAACAGAAATATATCAGTAAAATTGTACATGCCGAACCTACAGTTCCACCTGTGCTCAAAAAGCCTACAAAAAGCATGCTGATTCTTGTAAAGAGCATGGGAGGCCCAAGTATCACATCGACAATAAGAAGATGCTGGCTGCTGAATGGCCCAGCAGAGAAAGTCAGTCATGCTTACTTGACATGCAAATCACATATGGTCATACAACTACACTGATAACAAAGCTTGGTGGAATTGAAAAATGTTGGGCAAAGCATTACAGTAATTTTCTTTAGTATGCTTTATTTGCAAACAGCAGGAATAAAAAGGTCTTGTTGCTTCTTTTATCGAGCACCCACTGGCTTTGCCCGAGTCAGTATTGCCTCACTAAATTAATGATATGATTGCAAGTAATATTCAGAAAGAGTTTTGCCTGGGTTGCACGTCTTGCTGCCACATCAAATACAGCAGTGTGTGCTTCCTCAAAGTAATTACATCATGCTCGTTCGTGCAGAAATCTAAAATCCACCGACAAGCGGCCTCTACCTGTAATTCTAACTATTTTAATATAAATTATGGATTTCTGGTAAGTCACAAATTGAGCAACATGTTATATTGGCCGGCTCATACACTATGTTCTATTTATGCTCAGTAATTGGCATGTCCTAGATGAATACAAATTGTGAACAAAAAGCCTTTTGTTGTCAAGCTCTACAAAGGTGGATTCAGTTACCAGCCGACTTAAGAACAATTGAGAGCTTTTCCCGCTGCACATCTGAAAACAACACCGACAATACCTCATGACTGAAAGTTATTGTCCATGTTTTAATTGCCATTTGCTTAGCTATTTTCATTTATTGTTTGTTCACATGACGCTTACACTCAAATCACAAAGCTTTTTAACTCAGTGTATGAATTTCATTAGAAAATTCTGAGCTCATCTTAAAAAAAAAAAGTCTCAACAGGACTAACTAGTCATGTTTTTGCAGGATGCGGTCACAGACAAATATTGACAGGTCCTGTTCTGTCTGCTTACAGAACAAAGCCTTTAAAAATTCCAATAATGTAAGTAATAAAAGAATTAAGAGTGATTTTAAAAATTATATAAGGCATCCCAAGGAAGGAACCACCAAGTCAGCACAATTCAGTTCAAGTAAGACTCATCTACATCACTTTAATGAAGCTCCCATTCGGTAGACATCGAGACATAAATTCTCTCGTTACTTTGGACACACAACTGTAGATTAAGGCAGGGGGAAGAAACTAAACTTTTATCTATTAAGGATAAGGAATGAAGACCAAGATTTTGCTTCATATATATTTTTCATCTATGCCAGTAGTTTTATCTCCTTGTTGGAAAAAAAATCAGCTCTTCACTTTCAAAATGGATTCATATACAAAGACCGGATAAAGGACAAACAGAAAAAGCACACAGAAAAATTATTCAGCCAATGCCAGAATGAAACCCTTACTGCTTCCTCAAGTTAAAGTAAAATGACAGTAAGTAACACTTCAAAAGATTTTGGAAAAATCAGGTTGCAAAAAAAAGTCCTGTCACATCCCTGACCCCACTCCGCTATATCACTTGCTTAAGTTCTGTGAGACTCCAAATCAAAGACTATGTGCTAACTACTATTAAAAAACTCTTGATTGCAAGATTAATCCTGAACTACCCTTCTGCACAAGATCTGTTCCTCTTTTGCTTACTGAAAGAGGATGAAATGCAACATTTTAGGACATAAACTAGAGTTTGAAGTTTATTTATATGAAAAGCCTTTCAGTGCATTTCCCTGTGTTTTCTCCTCAGATAGAGATGACTTACAGTGGAATATTCTTCACCACAGGAATATGATGCACTGTCAATGCAAAAAGCTTTCTATGTTTAGAATAAAGGCAATCTACCTTGGTTTCTTCTTTCTCCTGCCTTTTGAAAACTCTATGCAATACCGTATTTTGATAGTAAAGGCAATCTGTGCAGCCTGCATTCTCAGTTGGTCTACATATAAAACTCATTTGAAAAAGCAGTTTCAAGTACTGCTGGCAGTAGAAGCCAGGCACTTGATGGCTACATGCCTCCTTCCTCTTAAAAGTTGTTCCCCTCTCTTCCTCTGGCTCACAAGGTGAACAACCGGGGATAAAGATGAGGAAAATTTGCAGCTTTCCCATCTGGTCAGAAGACTGCTTTTTTGTCAATAAAGAGATGCCCTTCTCTAGTCTACTAAACAAGTGGAAATGTGAAGTGTTCCAGAGGAGTGGCTGTTATAAACAGGACTACCCAGATTAGCATTTCAGTCAAAAGATAACAAACTATACACGCTATCACACAGTGAAACAAAATTGCAACAGACAACCATTTAGCATAACAAATTAGGGTCACACAGAACGATTGCATAGAATAGATTACAGTCAACCATTCCTTGTCAGACGGCATGACTTCTTCAGGTAAGCTGAGCCTCACGAGTCTTCCAAAACCTAACCCTCACAGCGGAGAACATACTAACTATACCACAACTAAAGCACAGACTGGTTTTAGCATCCAGTCTCTATTTAGAAGACTGATGTAGTATAATGAAAGCTCAGGTTGGCTAAACCATGAAGTCTTTACATTCCGCTGTCTCCCGCAGAAGAACAAAACAAAGGATTACCAGCGGTCAGACTCAAAAAACCAGCTTTGTAAGAATGACAGTTTTTTTCCACTACTGGAAAAGTTGTTCTCCTGCTACAGACAAGTTCTCTTTGCCAATTTCAGAAGTTAGCAGTGAAATAACGTGATTTCAGTCCACAATATGCCTACCACTCCCATTTCACAACAGGCAACAAATCAGAGATTCATCTTGTCCTCACGTTTTTTGCTGCCATCTTTCTCTAGTGTAAGCATGTTATATATAGAGGTCTGCCACTTTCCACTCATTCATCACTGCACAGTAACTATTCCAAGTAGATCTAGAAGCATTCAGTTTTCTTCTCCTCCTTGAAAACAAAAGTCAGTAACCTCATTACCCCATAATGATTTACTAAGGCTTTTTTTAGTAGCTCAGTATTACTCTACAGTATTCCAACACTAACCTCTTCTAAAGATTCTGCGTTCACTAGATCCCTTCACTCTACCCAAAGACACCACCCCCAACCCCACGGTTCTTCTACCTAATCTCTGAAGAGAAGGATGTAATTTATTGGTAATGGTAAGTTTTCTTGTTGACTAGGCCTCTGAAGAGTTAGACAGCAGATGTAATTGGAGAACACTAAATACCTCATCTCAGAATCTATACAAACTCTTACATACTGACCTACACCATCTGCATTTTTACACACCTCTTCTGCTCCCCCAGCATACAGAAACCTCCAATTAAATGTAGCTGATTAATGACCACAAATTTTAAGTCAGCCGCAAATCTAAGTCTAAATTATGACTGTCTGTAAAAGAAGCCAATAATAAATAGAATAAAACCTATGAAAATGGATGAAGCAGCTATGAAAGTATTTTTATTTAATCTCTCAGACAGTCCAGTTCTGAAGAACAGTCACCCAGGTCATTCTTAAATGCAGCTCATATGCAGCGAAACTGAAGGATTCCTTTTGCATAGAGCACAGTGCACGTGTGCACACAAACTGTTGCCGCACAAATGCAGTCTAGTTTAGGTTTCCCCTCATAAAAATATGTGGGGTTTTTTTTGTAACATACAAAGCAGCTGTGCTTGTATACAAGCTTTGAAAGCGATGTTGTATATTGCATGCAATATTGTGTAGCATATTCCCGGCATTACTGCGTATGTGTTATGAACTGATCAGTACTTCAATACATTCCATGGCAGCATTGTGCAGAACGAGTCTCTTCAGTCTTGTAAGAATCAGTTCTGTTGGTAGCAAAGCAATACTTTTGGTTCAGAAACGGAGAACAAAGAACCTTTAATATCTTTCGGTTTCTAGCTTTTACCCCACAATACTCAAGAGATCTTTCAGTATTGCTCATTTTCTTTCATATTACTTCTATTGTTTAAAAATAAATTATAATTCAGCTCATTTAGACCACCATACTAAATTCTAAAATTTTCTGGAACTAAGTTTCTTCACAGAAAGTGCACTTATGATTACTCTCCCCATCTTCACATGAAATAAATGCTTGTGTTCTTAAGAACTGCGGGATAACCACATAAATACAATCTACTAACAATTCCTGCCCATTTTGTGTTCTTAATTCATGCTGGGATCAAATCTCTCCCCTTATAGCTCACTTGGATACTAGTTTGTTTATCCTAGCCACTAGGATTATGACATAATTCACTTAAAATACATTAAGTGTTCTATGACATCTATGCGCATACATAGAACTGCTACTTCTGCATTTTCATCATTCAACAATTAATATCATTAATTCTTCATGGAACTATACAAAATGAATTTGTTCTGCAGTTGGACATTTAAAAAGATCATCCTAATGGCCACAGAATCACTGGGTTATTCAATTGTTGTATTTACCTTTTTGTGGGAGAGCAGCTGAAACAAAATTTCTGAGGTCTAGTTTATCCCATACTACTTTTCAAACGCACATTGCATAAATAATCCAGAAAAAACTCTCCAAAGATGATAAAGGTACACAAATATTTCTGTGATCCCACTGAAATCTTAAAGTAGCCTAAATGTCCATGTCGAAATAATTATGCATTACAGAAAATCTACAGGACTGTTTCTATACAAGCATTGAGCCAACCTGTACCAAGGCTAAGATACAGCCAGCCTGAGTATTAACCAGACATCATGTTCTCCATGAAATAAAAAAAAAGGCAGGGGAATTCACAAGCAGCAATAAAACCCCACATACCAAACGAGGGCAGGAGGGAATGACTAGGCTTTTTGAACTATTCTCTTTATTTCCCTCCACCCTCACTAAAATAGTAAAAGGACTGGTTATATCAGATGTTTTGGCTAGATAAATTATAGGAAATATTTTGAGGTTTGCTATGCAGTACTATGTTACAACTCCCTCCCTGTCAAATCTGCAGAACAGAATAAAGAAATTCTTCTGCCAAAAGCACATGATAACAGGAATCCACCTTCTTGAACAGAGGTCTCTAGCATCAGAGTACAGCAAATAACTATCAATTGTGAACTAATTATTCAGGAAATGAGACAAATCAATACTGCAAAGAAAGTGGAGAACCTATACTAATGATCTGGAAAATGTAAAAGTCTTCCTTCCTTCCATCAATGTGCCCAGACACACTATTGTGAAGAGTGAAGGAACTCTTCTGAAATGTCTGTTTTATCTGAAGAATAATCAGCTATCACCACCAGTCATGGTTGAAATAATTTTTAAAGAACTTTACTCTGACTGACAAAGGCATTAAAGAGATCTGTGGCTAGAAAGTGAAACCAGACACATTTAGATGAGACATAGGTTTATTTAGCAGTGACTCTGTTTAGCTTTGAAATAAATTATCAGCCTAAGTGACGGCTTTTTGCTTTCAGACACTTTTTTGGTAAGGAGACTTCTGCCTCGGGCCCTACAAAGCTCAGCACTTGTAAGCTTGGTACAATGCCATCAACACACTGAGACCAGATTAGAAGGTCCAAGGATGACCATTAACCATGTTTGGGGCATTCAAGTAAACCTGGCAATAAGCACACAGTTTGGAAAGGGAGGAAAGAAAAACAGAGGCTATGTCGCTACCTCCTCCCACCTCACAACTGCCCCCTCCCTCTTCTCCTATCCTGGCTCTCCCAGAAGAGACCGACAAGAAGTGCTGAAGTTAAACCTCAGCCTGAGATATTTTTTAATCTCTTTATTTAGTACAATTCTATTGAAACAAGTAAAATAAATGAACCACGAAAAATATGGTCGCTATGTTTGTTAAGCACATGGAAGAAACAATAACTTACAGGTGGATCGAGATCACACATTCTGTTGAAGCTCAGCAGAAATAGAGCCATTTCTCTAGTAAGAGAAATACATTTTTACCCCATGCAGTCATGTCACATACTGCAGAGTCTTGCCTTTGAAGCTACAGTAGTAAGACAAACAGTATCCCAGATCCCTTACCAGTTTTCCAATCCAATATACTATATATAGTGTGGAACATGGTTTTATTCCCCCTACTATCATGATTAGTTTTTAAAGTGAAAACAACACAGCAGCAGACACGGTTACCAACCTACCTGACAGCCCTGTATTTCAACACTAGAAAACATTTTAGCCCTATCAATCAC
>NW_009646928.1:4309135-4325055 GCF_000708025.1 Charadrius vociferus | reverse complement strand
CTCTTTTTTAAAAGAAGGTACCTACAAAGGAATTCAAGTCTTTTGGGTAAGATAAGGTGCTAATGAAGTTGAGGATCAACTTTTAGAAGTGCAACATAAACAGACAGTAACCACAACACTTCATTAGGGAGTGTAGTGATAGTATGAGGGGTAACAGTTTTAAACTGAAAGAGGGTAGACTTAGATTAACTCTTAGGAAGCCATTTTTTACTGTGAGGGTGGTGAGACACTGGAACAGCTTGCCCAGGGAAGTTGTGGATGCCCCATCCCTGCAGGTGTTCAAGGCCAGGCTGGATGGGGCTTTGAGCAACCTGGTCCAGTGGAAGGTGTCCCTGCCCATGGCAGGGGGGTTGGAACTAGATGATCTTTAAGGTCCATTCCAACCCCAAACCATTCCATGATTCTACGATTTTGCCTGTCTTTGAATAAGAAGCTGGACATACTCCAAACACACCTTGGTACTTGATACTGAAAGAAAGGCATAGATATGTTAGAAAGGAAAGCAGAGTGATGCCAAACATCCAGGCAGTTTAATGACCATCTGTGTGTGTGATCACCAAAATTATATTTTAACTAAGTACTCCATGGCCTTGAGTCCTCTTACATGCTAGTCGTGGAGCTCACAGGGAGCCTGGTACATTTCCAGATCTGGCATGAGAGCATCTTCCCATTCATTAGTAATCCACGTCAAGGAAATGTCACCACCACAGCAGGTAAGGAAAACCTAAACAAAAGCAGTCCACTTTCAGCAGGTGTTATCTTCTCCCTGCCTTGTCATTTAAAATAGATGAGTCGTCTAAATAAAGCAGTTGAAAGGGAACTACAGCAACTCAAATTAGACTGTCTAAGGAAACCACATATTATTAACACTACCTAAGATTAAATTCCTTTTGTTCTGCTCCACATCTCATCTTCACAAGAAGTGTTTTTATAAGTGAAAAATGTTTATATAAAAAAATCCACAATGACCACTATTTCAGAATTCGCAGTCATCAGAACTGGAGTTTGCCTTGTGGAGGTATCAGGATAAAACTGGCATGACTGGTGCCCCCTGCTCCCAACCCCTGGTAATGTAGTTAGCATAACTAACACCATTTTATAAGGCAAGCAGCCATTCTCTGTGACTGAGCCAGTCACATATTCATTCTCTTCCCCCTTATTATCAGGCCCTAAAGGTCCTGCGAACCAAATAGACAAACCAAACAGATTTTTTCTTCTTCCCCTCCCTTCTGGCCTCAAAATTCCTGAGCGCCAGGTCGATTACTCCCTTCCTTACTGGCCTTGAAGGCCTAAGGCATCCGGCCAAACCGGGTGGCAGTGATGACCCCATCACAGAACAGGGAAGGGTAACAGCACACAGCGCATTGTCCATAAAAATCAAGCAGTCACAAGTCCTAAGCAGAGCTGCTGCACCCCCAGTGGCCAGGGATGCCTCCACCATCATCTGCTGAGTGACTCGTATGCTTTTATATGATTTTCAAGGCTATATTATGATTGTTATATTGATACAACGAACCACGTATTAAGATTCGACCCAATGTGCAGAGGGTCCAGGTGACTAGAAATTGTAAGTTAAGTTGTATTATAAATTCCGTACTACTTAGGTGATTAGAAATCGTAAGTTATATTATAAATGCTGTATTACACTAATAAATTGTACTATACTGATTCTGCTTATAGAAATCCTGTGCCATTCTAATCATAATTCTGTGCTATACTGATCATAATATCCTATTAAGAAAATAAAGCTTTAATTGTAACCACAATTTTGTGCCATCATCATTCCGCCAAGGATCCCTAAAAGAACTTATCTGTCCCCTTACTGTCAGGTGACAACTGGTAAGCTTGATTAACAGATTCTTGGGGGTAAATAGATGTTATACTCTGGTGCAGAATTTAGTTCTCATAGACCATGAAATTATCCTGCTCGCATGTGCTAAAAAAGGGTATAGGGAGGAACAACCAACACACAGAGACAGCTTAATAAATACAGCTGAACCTAAAACAAACAAGTAAACAAGCTAAAAACATTCAATTCTGACCCAAAACCACATTGAATCTCTGATAAAATATGCTACCTAAAACCTACAATATATCAATTCGAATGGGCATCAAATGTGAAATGCAAAGAAAGTATCTCTCTTCCAGTTTGCAGTACTTACGTTTTCCTCACAAGTCCCATGGCTTTCATGCTTGGGGTATCTTATTATCACTTTATATACCAAGACACTTAAAATCCCATCACTATCATTTTTCCAAGGTTGTGATTATGAAGTAATATAAAGTACTGCATTTTAAGAGCTTAATGAACTAAAGAGTATGAAACCGAACTTAGCAGTGAAAAGTCAAGTTCTATACCTGGAATGATCTTCCCTCTCAATCACATTACCCTCCATATGAGCTGCCATTGTTAGAAAGAAAACGTGAAACAAGGTGTTATGAGTAAGACTAAAATAAACCATACTCTGTTTACATATTAATTTCACTCAAATTTACAAAAGTTGCAGAACAGGAATTGGGAATTCAATGCCACCAAGAAATAGCATGTATCAGGTCAGACAGCAAAGAGGTTGCTTAGTTGTACTTACCTAACAAATCCCTAAAATACCTCCCACTTTCATATTAGTGTATAAAGGTAACTTGTGAATTCACTAAACTTATGGTCTAGAAGATACCTGTGCCATTGAACAATGAGTACCATTAGACATAAGTTTGTTACTTAAAGAGATTTAAAGAAATGTTTTTCTTCAGGCATGATGAAAAATGATTCATGAACTAAATAAATCCATTTGAGCCCAGCACATAGAGGAAAAAAAGGGAAGATCTACTCTGATAGGTTGTCATTAGGTTAGATTATGTAAAAGAATATGCTGGCAGGAGTCTGGATCACAGAATCACAGAATGGTTAGGGTTGGAAGGGACCTCTGGAGATCATCTAGTCCAACCCCCCTGCCAGAGCAGGGTCACCTACAACAGATTGCACAGGACAGCATCCAGGCAGGTTTTGAATGTCTCCAGAGTGAGAGACTCCACAACCTCTCTGGGCAGCCTGTTTCAGTGCTCCACTACCCTCAAAGTAAAGAAGATCCTTCTCATGTTAAGATGGAACTTCCTATGTTCAAGTTTATGCCCATTACCCCTCGTCCTATCACTGGGCACCACTGAAAAAACCCGTCTCCCATCCCCCTGGCATCCTCCCTTTAAGTATTTGTAAGCATTAATAAGATCCCCCCTCAATCTTCTTTTCTCTAGACTAAAGAGACCCAAGTCCCTAAGCCTTTCTTCATATGAGAGATGTCACATTTAAAGGTTCTCTGAAAGGACTTTTGAGAAAACCAAAACAAAGAACCGAGCCACAGGTAACAATGGCACATATGTAAGACATATTATTATCTGTTAAACCAGCCCACAAGACAGAGGAGGGGGGAAGGAAAGCTCTGAAGCACCCAAGCCCTTCTCCAGCTAACATCAATTTTGTAACCAGATCTGCACTGGCTTCCTGCAAAACACAAAAGAATCCAACTTCACTCACACTGCAAGTTTGTTAGGGAAGAAGAAACAGAAAAAGTAGCAGCCAAAGAACTTGCAGCAGGCTTTTTCACCCACGCTTCCGCTGCTCTTGCAGCATGATCAGCAGCACAGCTGTGCTGCACAGCCACGTTGCACAGCCACGCAGCTGGCACGCTGCAGGCAGGAATCAGCTCCTGTTGTACAATTACATTGGGGCCATCATGTGATAAGAAGAAATATGGATGTACTGTACTTGATGTGAATGAATCCAACAAATCTCTATTCGTTCTGCATTTTCCCAACAAAAGGTGTGAAAAAGACTTGAAAGGAAGGATACAACTGGGTTTAAGAGTTTATTACAAACATTAAAATGGATTTTGTCTGTCGTGTTATTATCTATTCATCCTCACAAGGCAGGTCAGATTTTCAGGTAATAACGTAAACCTCTTTATTCAGATGATTTTTATTTTTTTTTTCCACTTACAGTTGTACCAAAAACTTGCAATCAAATTCATAGAACCAAAAGCCATACGAAAGAACATCTGCATAAAACACAGTTTCTTGCTGTTTTAATATGCTGTGGTTAGGTCAAAGACTACATCAATGACATAACAGGTCTCATTTTTTCTTTTGGTTTTTTCTTTTTAATTTAAACTTTTTCCCGTCATTCATGCAGTGTTACACAGAAAAAAAAAAACCCACCTTGAAGTATGTGTATGAGGTCTTGACAGTTTCTCTTTTTACAGGATTTTATAAAACTAGGTGAATTTTGCTCATGTGTTGGGAGAATAATAAATTCGTTCTTACCAGGTTAATCCAAAAGTGTATTTTTCACATCATTGCTTACAATATACTTTTTTTAAGACTTTTTTTTTTTTTTTTAAATCACAGACTTCAAATTATTTGTTATCAGAAAGAAAAAGCAAAATCTCCAGGGCTTTTGTAAAAGATGGGGTTTCTACAAGAAATCAGAGAGATCCTCCTCTACCTAATTAGCCCTCCAGAAAGCATACCAGCAGGGGCATTTCATTTTTCCCTCACTGATCTGAAGAAGCATAAAAACTTCACTCAGATACATGCACCACAAAAAGTAGCTTTTTTTCTACATTGATTTGAAAAGCTGCTAGAATAAACTTCCCTATCATTCAGTCAGCTGCACAACAACAGAACATGGGGTAATAAATCTCAATTTAAAACAAAGAAGCTTATCTAGAAGAGAAAGGGAAAGCTGACATCATTCTTCCCTTAAAAATATTTGTATCCAAATGTGTTGTTTCAAAGGTCTAGAGTTTTATCCTAGAGCAAACAGTCAATACAAGAGTTCCACAGGAAAATCTTAACAGTAATACTTCAAAAGTAGTAAAAAGACCAACAATGCAATTTAGAAATACATGTATCAGGATGTAACTCTTACTCAAGGGCAAAGCCTCCTATCAGAGACATGAAAAATTAAAAATTTCAAGACAGCAGACAAAGCAGAGAAATAACTGGCAGAAGATAAAGTAATTGAAGTTAGATGGAAATTCAAAAAAGAGCACCAACCTGCACTTAGTACTATGGTTGCCTGTACATTTTCATTTAGAGCAAACAAGGTGGTTTTGAAGTGAATATCCTCTCCTTGATCTTCCTCCCAGAGCTTTAGTTTGCTTTGCAGAGCGGCTCTTGTGGTGCAAAATAAACTCCCTTTGAAGGAACCTGAACTGGAAGTTCTGCTCCAGCACAAACATGCTCTAACCACTGAAAGATGTAATGGCTCAACCAGTCTTTGGATATTTTCAAAAAACAAGGACAGCTAGGACAACTGAACTAGTGTGTATCTTGTTCAAAGTAAAACTCCAAACCCAAATATACTGTAGAGGCCTCAACATTAACTGATTCACTCCCCTCATCTGCTCCCATTTTACCAGAAACTTACAGACATAGACACAACTAAGATACTAATGAAATTCCAATGTGGAACCAATTTGTAATCCACAAATATTCTCTAAATCTGCCTTTCTGTTAGAAGGAATGCTCTTCTCAGAGTTGCTTCCTAAATTTAAGATGCTCTTCGAAAGAACAAAGACCCAACCAACTATTTTCCTGCTGTTTCACACAAAGATACCACCAAAAATTGTTTCAAATCATGGAATCACAGAATCATTTGGGGTGATCTAGAGATCACCTAGTCCAATCCCCCTGCTCCAACACTGTCAGCTAAAGCAGGTTGCCCAGCCAGGTTTTGAGTATCTTCACAGATGGAGACTCCACAACCTTTCCAGGCAATCTGTTGTAGTGTTTGATCACCTCCACAGTAAAAGTTTTCTTGGGATAAGATTGAGATTAATAGTTTTTAATTTGTGCCCACTGCCTCTTGCCCTGTAAGTGGGCACTACTGAGAAGAGTCTGGCTCCTTCTTCATTCTCTCCCATCACATATCTATACATATTGATAAGATCCCCCTGCGCTTTTTCTCCAGACTGCACAGTCCCAGCTCTCAGCCTCAAATAAAAGGTGCTCCCTTAACCACTTCTGTGGCCAGGGACATGCTGAAGTTATGCAGGCTCACACCTGAAATACAAAGCTGAGGAAAATCTCTGTTAAGAGAGACTTCCTGAACAGGTTCAGTTTGTCCAACCAGAGACGTGACCAGAAGGGCTGTTGTCCACAGTTTCCGATCTCCTTCTTACCTGCCTGCTCAAACCTCATTCAACTGTGAGTTTTCAGAATACCACAAATAAAAGCCCTAGAGTAACATACTCTCAATAACATACCGGGAAGAAACAGCTATTTTGACCTACAGCTGTCTAAACAACAAACATCTATAAGGAAAAAAATCAAAATAAATTACCTTCTTGTATTAAGGAAGAAAAAAGTTAACCTAGCAGTTAATTTGAATCATACTCTACAACAGCAATGGCATCTTATCATACAAAATGTAGGTGCATTACACCACCTCAGAAATAAAGCTTTTCCTTCAAAGTTCACAGATGTAAGGAAACTTCTTTCTTCAGCACTTTTCTAATACAGAATCAGGTCTTCCTAATAAAATACAGAACAAAACACCTTTCCTATCATATGTCCTACTACAATCTAAATAGTCTATGATGTTACATGGCCAAATATTTTTCCCCCTAAGATAAACCACAAGATCTAATTTTTAGTTAAATATTTTCATAAAAAGAAACATGGATTCTGACAACAACATCCTCTTGTTTTATCAATACAGAAACCATCATTATTCAATGTGCATACAAATCCTGACATCTGGAAGGCAAAACTCACACTGGAAATGGCTCTGCATAACTACGTGAGAACTTGATATCTGTTGTTCACTGTGGGACCAAAAGTTACCTTACCAGGGTATCATCTCCACAGAAATCCGCTTAACTTTGCTTCACCTTAAACAAGCAGGATGAATTGAAGGTTTGCTATGCCGAACCAGACTTCCTGCCTAGAAAAAAAAGCTGTTAAAAGAGCATTGCTGTTCATTTCTGAAGTAGCACTATAAACAAATGCTGGTGTTGATTTAGTTGGCATATTTTATTGTTTCTCATTTAGTTTGAAAGTAAACATTTGGAATAATTCTAATACCATGAATGCAGTATTTTCCAAGTCTTCTGGATGTCACCACATAGTGCATCATTCTCTTCCAAAAATGAAGAACAGCCATCTACCAAAACAAAGGCAGTATTGCTACTGCACTGTCATGAAGATCTCTAATTAACACTGCAATGTTGAGCTACATAGCATCTTCAGCTAGTTCACCCCAACAGAACGTGCCTGCTAGAATAAAAGTCCATCGTGGCCACATACTACAGGCAAAACACTTACCTATTTCTCATCCTGCCTCTCATGAAACAATGGAAAAGCTGGAGCAATACAAATGCTATCATAGCATTAAATTTTCATCAGGTGATTCTAATCTAATTCTAATGAAGTTCCTATTATTAGTCTGAAGTGGCTCAGAGGCTGGAAGCACAAGACACTAACAGGAATAAATTACAAGTTTAAATTCAGTCCCTGTAGTAAAATGTCTTCAAAGCAAAGAAGTGAAAGGGAAAAGCAACTTTATAACTGAATTGTGATCCTTCTGAATCTGAGCATGTTTGTTCCCAGAAGTATAAAGCAATAGCTCAAGCTTATGATCTTGTTTGTCTGTATTACTCCTACAGGACAGAAACCATGATCAACAAGTAAATACCTAACATTTTTCTGGTCTGTTAAATTAACTATTTTTGTACCACTACCCTGAAGCAGGTATACTTGGTACATAGTTTGCTTACAGCTATAAAAATAATTTTTTTCTATTAGGAAAACCCTCAGATGTTCGACATTGATTTTGACTTGAGATCCTATGTTTTAAGTTCACACTACTTCTGAAAGCATGACTAGGAACACAGAAAACCTTCCAATGTTTAGTTTGCTTCTAGTCCTCATTTATCTTTAAGTATGTTAGTATAGCTCAACTTAAAAGCTATGTAACATAATCATTATTTCAGCCTTATAGGACATCCTCAAGTTTCATCTGCATTTTTCTTCTGACCAGAATACCTCAGAGGCAGACAGACATCCTCAGAAATAATTAGGCTAATAAAATGATTCAGAAATTGTTAATCATCAAGACAAGATTAGTGGAGACTGCTAACTTACCATACTGGGGTTTCACCAAACTGTTGAATAAAGTCATATACCTAATCAAATACCTAGGGGCAAAGGACTAGAAATAACTCCTCCACCAATGCCACAAAGTTAATACTTCAGCTACGGAACAAACAACACTGTTCAAAACTTTCACTGATGTTCACTCAGGAGCAAGCTTCAGGACTGTCACAAACAGCAACCCTAGAAAAATCACACTTGTGGGAATTGTTCACAGGGACTTTTTAAAAATCCACCACCTTCATCAGCATTGCCAGCATCTCATTGCTACCACGGAAACTTTCTACAAAACATGCACCAGTCAACTGAAGTCTTTACCTAAATGCCAGGAAGCATGCACACTTCTCCATGAAGATTAAGCTTCTTCCCCTTTGCTGCCATCCCCCAACTATATATTCTCTCCTGAAAGGCAACCAACTCTCAAAGTAACTCTGACTTGACAGCAGTTTCAGGAGAAATTAGGTTCCTCCTGCACGGTCAGGTACCACATAATTGCTTGTTTCTCTCTGTATACTCTCCCTGTTTTTTCTCACTACTACATTTTCTGTCCCAGGGCAGGGTTTGGTGGTTGTTTGGTTATTTTTTTTTCCCATGTCTTTTTAGTCGAGCATTCCTAGTCCCCCAAGCACATGTTAAAAACCACAGCACGATCTCCAGTCAGAACCACTGCGCAGGAGGAAGCAGGTGGCAGACAGAAGAGCTTCATGGCCACCACACAACCCTAGGGTAGACAAGGGAGGAGGCCAAACCCCATGAAAGAAGGTAAGAGACAAGCATTCAACATGTACTGGTTGCTTCAATTACAAAGTTGATTGTACAACCACACTGAACATATTAGAGTGTGTATAGAGACTGATACAAGAAGGAAAAATAAAAGTTTTAAAGTAAATTCTCTCAAAGATTTCATACCAGCATTGCTTCATTCTGTCACAGCTGTATGACAATGTCCTTAGAGCCACAAGCTTCAACCATGCGACCCTTATGCACACCCAAAAGACCTTCAAACTTGGCAAGAAAAAGTGAAATCTAGCAGAGCCGTCAGGATTACATCCTACCAGCAAGGCTGTGCTGCAAAAGGCAGAATTAAGTAAAAATCCACTCATTCAAAAAAGCTAATTATTTATTTACACAGGATAAGCAGTATAAACTTCCATCAAGTGTGATTTCCTTCAGGGGAAAAGAATAAAAATCTTGCCTTTAATTTTGGGCACCAGTAAATTTCCTAGTAACATATTTATTTTCCAAGTTCTGCAAGCAGATTGCTCCTCTGCTGCTCAGCAGTATCCCAGTGACTTCAGAAAACCCAAGAAGTTAACAAGAGTAACTAACTTAACTTGATTTTTAAGGTCTGTTCTTTAAATGCCAAGAATTGCTATGATTACTGGAAATAAAACCAGCTTCTATCTATTACTGCCTTATAGTTCCGAATTATTTTGGAAAAGAGGAAGGGGAAACAGAGAGAGAGAACCAAAAGGGTCAAACAAAAATGAGATATGGCCTACACATGTAGCCACTATATCAGCCACCCACAACTCCTTTGCATTGAAAGCTCACTGTTTTGGCCCTCAAGCCAGTCAGAACAGATGTGGTTTTGTTTCCATTTAACAAAGAGAAGCTCCATTTTACAAGCAGTTTCTAGAAAAAACAACTGGTCTCTGACCTTAAGGGAAAGTGATTCTTCACTGAAAGAAAAAAGTAAAACAGTTCTAATGTTGTTTCACAGCAGCACATGACCCAAACTAAAATTGCTCTCCCAGGTCTGAACTTGGCTCCTGCTACCAAAGTACCCTTACAATGCTAGTCACAAGCAGTGCTCCCACTTTGAAGATGCAAAGCCTTGCTGTTGTAAGGCTTAATGAGAATCAAAATCATGTAATCCCTCCAAATTTCCACATGCTCACCAGCAGAACTGCTCCTCTTCTAGCACTCAAGCAAGTCCTGTGGAGCCATGACTTTCCAAGTCCCAAAGGTTTTGGACCTTATCTGTAGGAAGACCTTGAAGGGGGGAAGAGAAAAAGCATAGGGACAGGAGGACCAAGCATAAAGGAGGGAGGCAGACTCCAAGATCAAGAAAGCATAGCATACTTTCTGTAAATTATCATTACAAGGCATCAGCCAACTGCCTGATGTGTTGATTACGTGCTGCTTTACCCTTCCAGTTAAGAAATTAACTTTAAAACAAGCTTTATTTGCTGGTTATTTGCAATCATGACAAACCCAAAGCAAGTAATGCATAATTTTCTTAATTTTCATGCCATTCAGGTTCTTGTAAAACTTAATTAATCTTCTCCTGACGTCTGAATTCCAACTGCATGAGTTAAATTATTTTTGTTAAAGTCACTAAATTATATAACAAAGTTTGATCACTGAATCACTTACAAAGCTTAACCTCTTTGAAGCAATGACGACTATAGCCTTGTCTCCAATCTGCGTATTTCTAATGCAGGAAGTTGATTTTCATTCAAAAGAGCCAAGACAGAGCTCCCTTCCCCAACGCTATTACTATCATGTGGAGACAAGGCAAATAATTAACAAGTAGGAGCTCTGCACAGCCTCATTAGCAACACAGCACTTTGAGTGTTCTACAAGATATTTTTAAATTGCACCATAACCATCTTTACTCTGACAACTGAATTAAAAGCCACTCCTTATAAAAATAATTAAAGGGGATTTAACGCTTCTACAGTTTCTTCCAATGGTTATTAGCTGACAGAAAATCTTGACCAATTATTTCTAAAAATGTGAAATTTTAATTTACAAAATAATAAACTCTTTCTGTGAAGTTACAGATGTATAAAGTTATGATTAATGTTATGAAAGCTATATTTAATATGTGTATGTACAATATGCTTAGACTGCTGTGGTAACTTTTAAGATTGGTAAGGAATAGAATTTGCTTTGGAGCAGAATTAAGGCAGGCACACCTTTCTTTTTACACAAAGCTTTAGTATAAACATCTTCAGTACTGTTAAGTATGACTTACCAAATTATGCAGCTTCTTATGCAAGAATTACAAGGGTTTGGGAAATAAATCTCTGCAAGAGCAAATACCAAAGTTTACCATAGCTTTAGGTTGCTACAGTGGGGTATTTCACTGAGAACAGTCCAACCTAATTTGCAGCATAAACATTAAAACTACTGCAAAAAATAGCCCTTCAACTGGTTTTTTCCACTCAAAAAAAAAAAAAAAATCCTGATTTAGCACAGGGGTAAGAAATTTTGAGAAGTGTGAATGAGATACAAGAATCAGATTAACAGAACAATACAGAACTGTAATTTTACCTATAACTATAGAGAGGCTTTTCAAAACAGCATACACCATGCTTACAGGCTTGAACATCAGTTGCTGAGCATCATAATCAGAGACCTCTCTACAGAGTCAAAGATCTCCAATAACAACAAATATAGGAGAGTCTATTCTCTGTCAGACAAAGGGCCATTAGCAATACACACGCAGCAGGGGAGGGGGAAGTAAATAGCATTCCATAGAAACACCAACGACTCCAGAGCCATTAACATGAGAGTGGCTCACAGGCTGCTTACAATAAGACCTATAAAATCAGCAGAACAGTCTCGAATAGTAACCTGTTCTACTCAAAATCCCAACACGTTTGACTTAGCAATACTGCACCTCATGAGACAACAAGCCACAAGATACTTCTGAGCTCAAAGTCAGAAAGTGAAAACTCGACGAAAGCCTCAGTTCAGCTAAGGTAACTTTTTTAATGAGTCATAGCCAATACAGATAATCCATCACATATCTGTAACCCTTTATTTTCCAATTAATTCTGCCTATTTTCTAGCCAAATTAATTTTCCAAGTCAGTTGCAGGAGGAGAGATGAAAATATAACTTTATAATGAAAGCTAGCACCCAGCCTAATGAAGACATAATCCACTGCTTCTCCATAACAGAATCTTCCTTCCACAATTATCAAAGCAGGCTGACAAACATTAATTTACCTGTATCAGAAGAGCAACAACTCCAATGCAGTTTTCCAAAAAGAAGGCAAAGCCACTTGTTCATATAAATTTAAGAAACCTTTTTAAAAACAAAACAACAAAAAACCACCCCCACCAAAACCCCAAACCAAAACAGATAAAAACAAAAAAAACACACAAAAAAAACCCTAACCTAGATTTAATGCTGCTTTGTCTTATCCATGAGATGTAGGACTCATTACTATTTGAAAGGTACAAATACAATTTTAACACGATTCAATTTTCATGTTTATAAGTTGATTACCATTTAAACATTTGTTCTGTGAGTATTTCTATTGCTTCTGAGGAGAAAAAAACCTCACATATGTAAGTGACAAATTCAGAGAAATCTATTTCAGTTATTTTATTTAGAATATTTAGTTATAAACCCAAACCGAATAAGAACATCTCTCACAGTATTGCTTTTATTAGTTTTTTTTTTTTTTAATCTAAGTCATATCCATCTTACAAAAAAGACCAAACACATACATTAAAATCCACTGCACATTTTAACTTAATGCATTAAAATCATATAAAGACATCTCCCAGGTCTTCACTAAATTAAATCTGGCTCTCCCTTAATAGCAATTACAGTTCTTATCTCTGTAACTCCTACCGGAAGGTTGCTTTCGATCCTCCTGTCCTAAGTTAGAAATCCCCCTCTAACTTTCAAATGGGTAAGCGTATGGCAGCCTGTATCAAGCTGAATTAATGTAAGAATTTCCTCTTCTCTTAACTCTCTAACCTACATATTTACAGACAGCAATCAAAACTGTTTCTTCCTGCTCCAGAAAAGATTTGTATATAGGCATTAATAGGAAGAGCCTCTTCCTTGCATCAGATCTACCAATCACGCAGCCATGCAGCAAGTCAAACAGGGAACCAGATCCAACAGAAAACTAACTCAGCAGAAGAACTAGTTCTCTGTCAGATCAATGCAATCCTTTCAACAGCTGCCTGTTAGAGCGGATTAAAAGTATCATGAAACTGCACACCAAGAGTTTACAAAGAACTGGCTAGTGACCTTAAAAATAAAGCAAACGTGGAGTAAAATCTCATAAGAAGTATGCCTTACAGCCAGCATTTTCTCTTTAATAGGCACTAGAATCTCCCAACCACCACAAAGGAAGCAATAGACAGAGAAGGAAAAAAAGTTGTATCATTTGAAATCCATATCATGTGGCCTTGGGTTTCAAAATAGCATTTGGCTAGACACAGATGAGCAGTAAGAAAAGTTCACGTTCTCACACAGAAAAAGAGCAGAACTTCTCTAGCCTGCTAAACCCACAGGATGAAGGCAGCCCGCATGACTAACAATGATTTTCATTTTTTTGATCACCACCAAAACTTTTAAATGCCCCCTAAAACAGGCCATTGAAGTCATTCTTCTATCGTATGGTAACTATAATGCAGATGCATTATAGTTACCATACGATATAAAGCCTATTCAGTTGGGAAGTGTCACGATAAGCCATCCTGGGGTCCCTCACCCTGTGTACCTTTCCCCCTGCAAAACCCACAAAGATGCTTCAATATGTTGTTATTTTTCTCATTTAACTGCCAAAGGGCTGTTGTAACTGAACCTGTCCCTGAAGACGCTACCCAGCTCCTCAGGGAGAGGTATGTAGTGCTTTCCAGAGGTGAAGGGCTCCATTTCAGCAACTGGTAACTACTCACGTTCACAATGCAATTAACCCTGGCATGGCCGATGCAAATCGATATAAATTGCTGCTGAACCAAGTTCAGACTGTATCATTCTCCCCCTCCCTCAGGTATAAAAAGATGCTTTAAGAGTCCCTCATTAGGTTCATTAAAAACAACAACATTCATCCAACATCTCCAAAATTATGCCCACATTTGGTCAAACGCATAGAATTTATAAAGGGTCTTTTTGGAGGAAGTGGGGTGGGGTGTGTTTGATTGGGTTTTTTTACTATTTTTAATAGTATCGAGACTAAATTTAATCTCATAGCAGATCTCCTGTAAGTTAAGACAACAAATACAAGGTGTTAATGAAAAAAAAAAACGTATTTGATTAAGCACAATATTTTTAAGTCAAGCGGTACAAAATAAATCTCAGTGAGTTTGAGAGAAAGTCATGCACGCAACCTAAGCTCAGTGAAAGTTCAACTGAAGTCAGGCAAGTTCAGTGTGTCCAAGAATCTGATTCAATATAAACTGACCTCAATTTCTTCACTACACACACACTTTAGTTGAAGAAATAATAGCAACATTTAATAGCACTGCTAGGTAACTAGCAATAAAGTTTCTCTACAGATAGGTATTTGCTACTCCAATTTAGCATCTACCTGTACAATGGATGTAAGCTTATCTATAAATGTTTAGAAATACATTTTACATGTCAAAACATACAAGCTTTTAAGTGGAAAGAAGAAAGTGGAAAGAAGGTTCTAAATGAAACTCTAATCCATGCATTCTACAGGTACTGCAACAGAAAATAACTACTATTTAAATAACTCATATGACTCATGTCACACCCTAGACAAGGATTAATCCAACACCTTCGAGGCCTTTTTTAGCTTAGAAGAGGAATTTACTCCTCAGTAAATATATAGATTATGCTAATTGGATCACTTCCACTTGGCTAATTTAGATCCGTTCCCCAGACCAAGTAAAAGAAAGTCCCCTGGCCAGTAAACCCAGCCCACTGGGGGCCCTTTGCTGGTAGTGCTCGCTTGATGCTAAGCACCACTCGGGTCCAGGCCAGCCACCTCCAGGGACCTGAACCCTCATGCCTCCTTGGTCCCTTTTCACAGCCTAGGAAGTGCAAACAGAAACACAAAGACCTGAGTCAAAAGAAAGCCATCACATTTTAACGAAGAAGTACTTCTGTTAACTATTTTGTTTCTGCCTCTGGAAAACAAAAAGCTTAATGACAAAGCTGAGTACACACAACTTGCAACCCAGATCAATAACATGCAGTTCTAGTTGTCATCAGCCTGACAACAATTAGCAATAATGTATAATACTGAAGACAACCAACAGCATCAGCAGGCAAGACTCCTGGACTTTTTTCATTTAAGTGGCCTCATTCAAAAGGAATAGCAATCACAGTCTTAGAGCTGATCTTTGCCATGTGCAGTATTTGCTGGAGGTTTAAAATGTTACATACAAATAACAGCAAGTTATCCTGAAGTAGTTCATTAGCAACAAGCAACACCTAGGTCAGGAGATGAAAAACTTTCCATCACATATACCGTTAACAACAGTCACGTTTTCACACAATAAAATTCAAAATAATCCAATCCAAATAGAGGGGATGGAGACAGAACACATCTGATCTGCATTAGCTGGACACGTGAACAAAGCGCCGAAGCGCCTACCAGAAAGCCCCCAACCCACAGGGACGTGGGGAGAGAGGCGGCAGTTGGGTTAAACCTCACACGGCAAACAGGGACAAAAGCAGGTTGGCTGGGGTGAAACGAAACTGTAATCCCCCGCTGGCCTTGCGTGCCACCGACGGGCACCGGGAGCTGGGCCGAGGGGCACAAGAAGATGGGGACAAGATTAAACAGTGATGGAGAAGAGGAAAGGGTTTAAATATGTATATCTCAAAAAAAAAAAAAATGTAAAAGGAAGTCAGCCTGATAGTAGCAGATCTAGGGGTGAGATTTACCTCCTCCATGAAACCACCGGAAAAATGCAGAGTAATCTAAGCGGATGCATGCACATGTGTGCATCCACAGACAGACACCCCCCACCCACCCCCCAATACACACACACACATAAAGCACAGAGAGCGCATTTGCAGAGTCGCCGGGGTCCCAGC
>NW_009646928.1:4304062-4308376 GCF_000708025.1 Charadrius vociferus | reverse complement strand
TCCCGGGTCGTCCCGCCGCTCCGCGTGAGGCCCTCCGCGGCTGGAAGCTGTGAAAGGGCGACGAGCTGAGCGTGTGCAGGCCACGGCCCGGCCGGCGGAGCCCCCTCCGGACCCCGCCGAGGCTCAGCAGGGGGGCCGGGGAAGGGCTGGAAGGAGGTCACGCTGCATGGCGGGGATGCTGTAAAGCACCTGTTAGGCCGGTAGCGTAAGCACACAGGCATCTCTGGAGCACAGCCCTCCAGCATACAGGTGTCACTGCCGAGAGTGCTGCTGCAAGATTACTTCTATTTAAATTTGAGGGCCTGGAAAACAAACCAAACCAACATTTGTTTTCATCAGCGATGAGGGCTCCAGTCCTGCAAAGTGTTTAAGTCGCCAGTTGACATGAGCGGCCCTTTCCAGGGAGGGGGTGGCAGAGCCGCACCGCGTCACCTCAGTGCGGCCACTGCCACAGCTCATGCTACCAAGAAGGACTGTTGAGAAATGTTCCCCTTGGCTAACCAGAACCAAGTGATTTAAACCAATATGCAAGACAAGAATCATAATTAAACCTCTCTACTGCTTCCCAGACAGATTTAAAAAAAAAAAAAATCTGTGGCTAGATGAACGTATGCTGTTAACATTAGTACAGAATTATTTTTTTATCTTTCCACCCTCTTAGTAGTGCCAGTGTTTGTATAATAGCAGCAGGATTTTACTTACTATGAAATAATTTAGAAAATAGCTATTTGTGCAGTCTATGGTATCACTCCTACTTTGAATGCTTTGCATTTTAAGATTTATGGAGATCTGGAAGAGCGATAAGAAAAGATTTCCATATATTTTAAAATCTTCCTACTATTTTTGAATTTAAGGTAATTGGAACTAAAAATGAAACTGTGTGCAGGAAAGCTTTCAAAGTCAGCACTGATTAAAAGCAAACTGAATCTCATAATTTGTTAGGAAGTATGATGAAGTGTCATTTAAAGTCATAAAAAAGATACACATAACACAGCCTGTCAGATACTGTATTCAGTCCTACTGTATTCAGTTCAGGATAACCCTCTTTTACTAATAAAACTTTTTTGCGTAGCTTATTCAGGGAAGACTTTCAGTTAATAGAAGGTTATTCCAAAAAGGAAAGCCAGTTACTTGTGTTGCTGAGAAAGCTGAAGGAAGAATAAACACCTCACTACTGCTTTACATTTCATCAGACGGTGTATCAGCAACTTGCAAATAGGGAATCACTTGTGCACTGAACGTCCGTTTTCTCACATGCAACAGTTAAGCTCAGTATAGAAGTTCCTAGTAGTAGAGAAAATATTGCACGTTTCTGTGCTAAACTAAGGATTCCTCTCAATCTCATTTTTAAAAGCTAGGTGATTAAAATATTTTTGTATACACACGTTAGAAATTATCTGTCACAAAACTAAAGGTCAGCAAGACTTGGAAGAGGAAGTATTAAATTGTCATTCAATATTAAGCTTAATGCCAAGACTAGACAAACTTGTTAGTAGAGAAGACCTTTCTGCCAGCAATAGCATGAAAAAAAAAAAGAGTAAGACAGCAACAGCACAGGCCAAATCAATCAGCACAGAAAAATGGGTTACTCACTATTGATGGAAAACGGCCAACTTCTCCGTCTGTACTCAGTTGTTGTGGATGATGGCAGGGGGCTAGGGGGTGGTTTTAGTTCCTGAGCCATGAACTTCTGTGATGCTCCTGCCATAGCACCATCTAAACTGCTGGTTTACATCTGTTACCTTTATAGTAATTTTTGTCCTGATTATTGTCCTAATAATCCTACAACTTTGCGGATTTCTAGAGTGCACCAGCACTCTGCAATTTGTTGAAATGAGCAGCTTTTACAGAAAGAACTTTCCAGGATAGAAATTGTATAAACCTGTGGGAATTGTTCCGTGCATTCAGGGTACAACTCAAGAAAAATATCAGACGGGTAAGATAACAGAAAAGAAAGAACAGCAAGACCTTGAAGCGGCTGGTCTGTGCCAGTAGGCCAAGCTGCCTTTGAAAAGCAGGTCCCCTGCTGGAGACAGAGGAGAAGAGCCCTGCAGTACTGGAGACTGCTGTTCAAAGCATTACAAGCAGGAGTTCTTCCACGAGACTTTTCAGACACCGAAAAGAATAGCAATCTGCAGATTTCGGAGATTCCAGAGAAAGTGCTAGGACTCACTTAAAATCACTATTCTCAGATATGAAGGCAGTTCAGAACAGTCCTGTCTGAACATGGTGTGGTTTTTCCTAGTGCTTGAAGACATAGAACTCCAAGAGATTGGCTGGGTCACTGAGTTCAGTCACCAAATCATTGATTCCAAATTGGAAAAAAAGCTTTACATAGGCTGCAATCAAAACTGGCGATATTTAAACCCCTGTAGGCCACCATGGGAGACGAGTTAAGCCAATGCTCTGACCTTTTGATAGTCTCCAGCAGTACCCTCTGCAGATAGAACCAAAAAAAAAAACCCAAACAGTTTAGAGCAAAATAAATCAGACTTCATTTATAGGTTTGAAGGACTTGGACAAGAATAACATTGGTGCTTACAATAACAGTTCAGACCAATTAATTAGCTTTAACCATAAACATACCTGTATAAAGTCAAAGACAAGCATGAGGACTGGGGCTCATAAGCAATGGTACATACACTAGTAGCACGCACCACTCCTTTTTTTCTGAGTAGAAAAGCAGCAGATGCAACTTACTTAAACAGCCATTTAACTTAGCATAGACTAAACCAGAGTGTGCGGGAACTATTCTCTCCACTATCACTTCTACCGCAGGAAAACAAGTGAAGTAAAACCATCCTATGTCCCAAAAATGGCCTAATACTGCAATTATGACCATTACATGGTGAAGCACAGTTCTCCACAATTATGTACGTACATTTTGAAAGCCTCTAATTTGGTAGTGGTGAGGGACGGCTGTGCTTTAAACCACATTGTGAGATCTGAAGGCTGACAAGAGCAGCAGCAGCTGGTGCTGATGGGAGCGGACTAAATGCTTTCAACCTCCCTTTCTCTTCTGGTGAATGTATAGTTAAATAGGTAACATGCCCATTATTGTCACTAGAATGCTTGCTTTCATCAAAGCTTGCAGCTTAGGTTAGTTTCTGCTCACACAGAAGACATGAGAATCTTCTTGGCAATTCACATTACAAAGTGTCTTACTTAATACACTGGAAAACATTTGATTCAGTAGTCACTGTCAGCTGTGTTCTTACTAAGCCTCACTGAAATTATTGTCTACCAGAGCATAGTGACCTTACAAAATAAACAACCTTTATTTTTTTCCTAGGTTGAAGGCCTTGGTGCCTTTGTCTCCTTTCTTCCCTCCCTTCCTTGTAAAGCTTTGCAGGCTGTTCCACTCAGCAAATTTACTCCTTAAACTTAGGTAGGAAGAATTTGTGTTCTGGATATTAATGGTTGTTGAACCAGTAACCATTAAGCTGGAGTTTATTCTTATATAGATAAATGGGTCTTTTAATTATTTCCTTATATGCCATACCCCAAGCTGTTACCGGTCCTTGCAACAGAAACTTCCATTGCCTTTCTGGTACGTACAGTCAGTGCCACACTACATGCCTCTATGATTAGTGACTCTTTCTACTAGAAAGAAAATGAAGTACTATTCCCTTCCATGTGAACACCAAACCTTTTTCTTAAGTATTTTCTTATTTGACCATGCTATTTTTCAGCCCACAGATAAAGGAAATGCTCACACCTTTGTCTTATCCACTCTGAATGTGAGGGGCCTTATCAGCTATATTAAAGACGTCACTGAAAAGGGTATCGGAGCCTATGTGAGCTTCTCTGCAGAGCTGGAGAGCAGACACAGCCTCAGTCTCGACAGACCTTGTTCCTCAGCGTCATGGCGAGCGTTGCATGGTAGGAACCACAGGTAAGGTAGTTAAGCCTTCACATCCTCCCCATCCAGTTTTTCAGACAAGACCATGAGAACGGGTTTTGCAGTTAACTTCCTGCTGTTACCAAACAACCCAAAATTTGAAAATCACCAGCTTAAAAATGACTAGCTCATTCCAGCACCATAAACACCAGCGGCTCATTACCTAAATCATGATGGCACACCAATACATTGCAAACATTCAAAATTCAGAGCTGTGCATGCATTTATAGTATTTACACACTAGCCATTCATGTATTGGCAGCAACAGCCTTTTTGCAAGAAATACCTTTTAGAACCTGCAGGATCCACAATTTCCACTGTGATGGTTTGAATGAATTTAGGCTACAGTCACCATGAAGATGATAATGGAATAAAGATTATTGTTGCTTTTGAACTCCAGTTTAATATCATTA
>NW_009646928.1:4302456-4304017 GCF_000708025.1 Charadrius vociferus | reverse complement strand
TGAACTCTTTGAAGCTGTGAATGGATAAAACTCAAACATATAAAAGAGTTGATCTAGGAACTTCCATGGCTTTCATCACTGTGGGATATGAACATCTCATGCATATTAATAAATTAATCTTCACATACCAAAAGGCTGGGGAATATAATTATCTCAATTTCACAACTGGAAACAGAGAAAGCTTAAAGGATTTGCTAAAGGTCATACATGTAGCAAAACTGGGAATATAACACATATTTTCTAAGGATGGGATTTCACACAGCCTCACAGGAAGATCGGGAGCCTAATCTGGCTGACAGCTAATTCCTAGTTTCGTTCAGCTGAAAACATTAGCTAGTTCACCAGGCAGCCAAACAAGTGATAAACAGGAGAGACACGAGAAAAATGTGGCTAGTAGCAGGGAATGGGATATGCCACCACTTAAGCAAGAGCACAGTTTTAGATTTGTTAGGTGGTCATGAAATAACACTAAGTCCAAAACAAATACCTTAATTACAAAAGCCTATTCATCATTTCAGTAAATGACCCTAGACTTTCCTTGTTTTCTATTTATACGATCAGGGAAGGAACAGTTCATACTTTACTGGAAAGCTACAAACTTAATTCAGCAATGTTTACAAACTGCGTGAGTTCTTGGGATTGAAACTCTTTAAAATGTTTTCGTTTTGGTTTCAGGGATGTTAGCTGAAATAATTTTGTAATCTAAATGCTGTAAATGTGCCTGTATATGAAGCCTGACCATTAAGAAAAATTTGTGATGACATTTAAAATTTCCAAATTTTTTTTTTTTTTCTGATGGAAAACCTGGGTTCTGATTGGCAGCACTTTCTGGAAAATCAAAATGGCAGTTAAAAACAAAATAAACCTTGCTCATATGTTATACTTTCTTTCCAGCATTATGTTTTGCAAATGAGAAATTAAACCGTCCAGAGCTGCTGGCTAAATTTCCCCTCAAGTAATTCAACAAGATGATTGACAGTCCAACTTGAGCATTATAAAAAGCTCAGGCTCCTGTCTCTCAGGGCAGCTTGCTCTGCTTTCACAGGACTGGCAGAGCTCCTCAACCTGGGTCATACTTGAGGAAGAAAGCTGTTTAATGAAAAGCTCCTGCTTAAGCAAGCCATGTCAGAGAACTGTGAGGGCAGGTGAGCTGTGGGTGCCACCGAGGCAGCAGAGCCAGTGGCTGCACCAAGCAGGTCTGACAGGACCCCAGGCAGGAGAGGGGGCAATCCCAGGGATGGCATCCAGGGTCAGTGACAGTCCAATGACCTGTGGGGTCATCATCGAGTCTGTGGGGACAGGGCAGGCCCACGCTGCAGCTTGGAAGCTCAGGCAGCAAGGCAAGGTCAGGATCAGCAGGGTGCAAGACTGGGCACTACTGCGGAGTAGTAGGCTCGGGCAAGGACCAAGCATAGCTGCAGCATAGCTCAGGCAAGGACCACAGGCAAGGGCCTGAGCTTGAATGCAGCAGAGGACGCAGGTGAGGCTTCTCATATCTCTTGAAACTCGTCTGTTTTCACTGGACCCTGATCCAAGGTTCCAGAGCAGCACCATGTCCGAG
>NW_009646928.1:4292756-4302408 GCF_000708025.1 Charadrius vociferus | reverse complement strand
AGTTGGTGTGCACAGAGCCCTGGCAACATGGGCTTAGCATCAAGAAGTCTTGAGTGTTTCTCTTGTTGGGAGTGCTTGCCATATTCACCATTAATTTCCAAAGTCAAAGGGCACAGCAAAAGTACTGTCTGCATAGCTTCAGATTTGGAGTCAGAAAACTGCCTGTTGCTCTAACTCCCTCTACTTTAATAAAGTGCTGAAACATGGCGATCTACCCAAAGGGGAAAGGTCAGAAGTTGCCATCCTTTCCTATTTATCAATTAAAGTTCACAAAGCTTCCTGATACCAAGACAAGCTGTGGAATAATGCCTGAAACAAAAATCCGGTAACAAATGAGTAGTCTCCGCTCTAGGAAGATTAAAATGCCAGTTAAGACATTAAAAATAGAACTCAAATCTAAAGAAAAGTATCTCTTCCTCAGAACAATGAGATGCTTTAAAATTCCTAAACACTCTAATTCCTTTCTCTCTGATCTGTAAGAAAAGCTGAAACGTACAGTAATAATCTCCTTGCATGTTCACAGTATTAAAAAAACCCCAACATTTGATGACTCAAATATTTATATTTTAGTCTTCTTTAAAAGACCTTTAACAATTGCTTTGGGTCACACCATTTGTGTTATTGAAGAAAAGGAGGCTTCCTTTTCCATGCATCCCTTATTGTTTTTATGATTTTTTAAAAAATCTAATTTATCCATGAATGACATAAACCTAAACTCATCAACGCTGTGCTTTTAAGAGACAAGAAACAGAAATTAGGCAGTTTAGGCACAACCTATTTTTAAGTTTTACTGGCGTATCATTCATTATTCGCAGATGCTGTATCCAAAAAAAGCCCTACATTTAGTATATATCACTAGGTGTAACATGCCAAGAAAGCACTCCTAATTTTGTTTCAATCATTACCGATAGTAGAATCAACTGTGTGCAAAAGTCAGATACCCTGGTCTAAGCAGGTTTTGCTGTTATAGCCTGTAATGTGTCCTCTGCAAATACAGCAATCAAAGGCAGAGCTCCAACCCAGTACCCTGGCCAGTAAGATTGCACCTACAAAACTAGTTATAGCAGCAGAATCCACACTTTGACTAGTTCTGTTTGCTATGCTTATGTAAGGGTGCTTATTGTACTAATATAAAAGCCTAATTTTGCCAATATACAGGAAAATATATTTGGAAATGGTGCCAGTAAAATGCAGTTTTATCTCTGTTGGTAAACAAGTCCTAGCGTGGGCACAGTTTTGTCTTACTAGTGATGACACCAACACATGGCATAGTGCTGGTGTGAAAGTACTCACTGATATAGGTCATACCACTTACACAAAGCGTCAGATGAAGTGGTGTAGTTCTGGGATGTGATCTTTGAGTGGCACCAGAGAGAGCTGTATGGGAAGAGGATGCTATGAGCAAGGGGAGCGGGCACAGCTCACTCTGGGATGTGTAGGTCCCAGGGTGAATATTGCTGGGTAACAACCAACAGGCAAGAATAGCATTTGATGGGAGGAATGGGGTAGCTGGAAGCTCTGAGACAACTGAATATCAAACAGTACAAAAGACAACAGGAAGATATTTAAATAGAGCTTTCATCTGAATCTGCAGTGTCAGTGAAAAAACACCCTCTTGGAGTATCACTTCATTTCCTGTAGTACCTAAAAACACTTTAACACATCATGCACTTCAGACACAGCTTACTTAGAATAAGTTTACTACAAAGTTATACTACAAAGGCTTGCACAATGTGCTACACGTATTTGAAATAGGACAAGGGGTAATGGCTTCAAACTGGAAGAGGGTAGATTTAGAATAGGTATTAGGAAGAAGTTTTTCACTCCAAGGGTGGTGAGGCACTGGCACAGGTTGCCCAGGGAAGTTGTGGAGGCCCCATCCCTGGAAGTGTTCAAGGCCAGGTTGGATGGATCTTTGAGTGACCTGGTCTAGTGGGAGGTGTCCCTGCCCATGGTAGGGGGTGTAGATGATCTTTAAGGTCCCTTCAACCTAAACCATTCTATGATTCTATGAAATGTATGAGTGTGGTGTCTTAATGAAAAGAAAGTGGAACTATAAGGGAATATACAACCTGTCTAAGCTGTGCGCCTTTAGGAATTTAAATTTACACTGGTTTCCTGCAGTGGATTGGGTTGAGAATGGAACTTAGAACAAAAACTTAATTGCCAGTCTTTCAGTACTCCAAAATTAGGCTAGACTGCTGACATGCCGACACTACTGAAGTTGTCCACTGCAGGAAGAAATCTGCAGAGGGTGGAAGACACCCCAATGTTCCACGTGGGACTGAGAACCAGCACAGCCCTAAGGGGAGAAAGGTGGCAAGACCTCAAAATCGAGGAAGACCTGCAGCTGGTTCTAACAACAGCAGCACAATCGAGGGCAATACCTAACATTGCCTGTGCTTCCATGACTGAACAAAAGCAAAAGGCAGGCAGATAAATACTGATTAGATCAAAAAAAAAGATGGTTAACTTGAACAAAACATGGACTGTGATTGCCAAAAATACATCTGAAGAGCAGAGCCAGCAATGTTAAGGCCGTTAGCACAGGTTGGGACAGGAGGAGCCCAGCTCCACTTACCAATTCTGGAGCAAGATCCCACCCCTATATCAACCTTTTTTTAAAAGACAGCAGCACGCTGATCTTTAAGATGTTAGAGGAAAATGTATTAAAAATTATAGGCTATGTGTGAATTTAAAAAGCAAACAAAGACTTAGTAAAATTTTGTATTGGCCTCATTGTAGCTTCTGTGATATCAGATTAGCTGTGGAGGCTTGTGGTATGCCACGGACACAACTTCAGTGCAGACAAAGGAGTATGTCCCAGTGACAAAAGAAAAGGGCATGGGTAACATCTTTCATAGACTTATTTATGTTTATGGCAAAAATATGTAATTTAATATTCTCAATTTGCTGGAACGAATATGCTAAAGGAGTACCTCAGCTAAGCAGCTCATTGACAAAGTCAGACTTGTTTAGCTAGATAAATATTCTAGGTTGCAGTTTACATGGCACAAGTTTGAGCAGGTCACAGTAAAGTTGGTCATCTTTTTCCCTTAATTCAGTGGGATACCTGAAAGTAATTTTAAAGTAATACCATCCAAAGGGATTGTAGTGAAACAGTGTCAGATTCAGTTTCATTGATGCCATATCCTGTTATTTAATATTGCAAAGTATAATTTAACAGTTCTAACAATGAACCATTGTTGGTAACCTGTGGACATTTTTGATTGATAGAAAACTCCAAACTAGAATACTAATAATGGAAAAAGCTGGAGGCAAAAGAAAATACAGGATGTGCAAACGTATAAAGAAATAGAAGACTTCAAACAACACAGGGTGGTCAATACCTAGGAATTAATGCATCTTTGCAAAAAGACAAAAATGGAAATAAGTAATCACAGATATCAGAGATGACAGATAAGGTCATCCGCAGCCAGAGACAGTGAAAGGAACATATGGCACCTTACCCAGCTCCCAGGAAGGAGGGAGACCAGACAAGTACAGAATGAGATGTAAGAGTGGTGGTTTGCTGCAGAACTGAGGTAAGACCACCAAATCCCCTGATATAAAACAAGCAGAACAAATGACTTTTCCATATCAACAGTGGCGGTGATATTTCAACTCAGAATCATTGTCATTTTTTAAGTTGTAAGCCATCTAAGTAGGCTCCACTTATCACTTGGAAATTTTTAAAATACCCATATATTTTTAAATGTTGTCCAGAAATAAAGTTGAAGCACTAAAATCAGCTAAGGACTTTCCTACGGTAATTTACACCACCTCAACTGAAGGGCAGGAACTCCTTTCCCTGCTACAAGCTTTTTAGCAAGCAGATATCTGAATGTATTCCAAGAGACTATTAATACCGTGGTTAAGGAAGACCAAACAGGTTTTGTACTTGCATTTACATCTGATAGTTTTTCTTTAATAGGCAGAAACATGGTAGCCTTTAATAATGGGAAAGGAAATGAATATTTCCTCTGCTGCTTTGTCAGACAAGGAATAAAGGAGCAGTTCTTTTTTGTGAATTTTCCAAGACTCTCAGCAAGTGACAATACATAAAGGGCTTTTTGTTGTCTCTCTCTTAAAGGGACAAGTTTATATTCTCCCTTTTTTGTACTTCTAAAGTTACATAAGGGTATCTTGCGCTGCTTGAAACAGTGCAATATGTAAACTCAAAATATGTAGGAGTTATAACATTTGCAAGACATATTTCTTCTGCTGCAGTAAAATGCTACTATTTTTAATGATGCAAAAACCAGACTAATTGTGTACATATTTCATGATATTCTCTGATAGAGTTCACTGTGTGAATGCTGTATTGAACAATTAAACAACAGCAGATGTATGGAGACAGAGAGAGAAATCAGAAAAGATGTTTACTTTTTAGATTCAGATCTTGTCTGCCAAATGTCTTAAATCAAATAATGAAGACTTATACTTTTAATTAGTTCCTTAGATTCTGGGCTGTGAAGTTAATTAACTACACCAGGCTTACACAAGATTTTCCCGTAATATGAATAAAATAGTTTCGGTTTTGTTTGCTTAAATTAGCTTTTGCACTGCAGATAGTACTAGTCCTTTTCAAAGACGCTTAGAAATTGTGGCAAAGTATTTATCCAACTGAGTAACTTCTGTGAAGCACTGGTATATGAACTAGTCAAAAAGTGGGGGAAGAGTTTAAATCAGTTTAAATGTTTTTTGCCTCCAACTGACCAATATTTCAGATTAAAAAAAAAACAACAACCCAAAACATCTGCCAGGTGTATTTTCAGAGAACACAAAGGTGACTCACAAGAGGTGCAGGATGCAGCCCTATTGTCTAAGGCTCACTGGCATCCGTACAAGTGAAGCATCAGCATATGAATGAATGAGCCTTCAGGAAACTGCCCCTGCTGACTGTGATGGACCCCGAGCTGGAAATAGTGCTGCTCACTCACCGTCACCATTAGGACTGTTTTCTTAGGGCACGTATCCAACCATATTTAAACACCTCTGCACCCCAATGACAATGTGAGATCTCTGAACAAGCCTGAGGGTTCAAAACTCACTATTACTTTTAAGTGGAAATCTTATATTCTGCAGAGCTGGGCACTGATTCAAGTACTAGATAAATATATCAGGCAGGCTGCCTTCAGCCAGGGAATTGCAACCTGACACATGCTTTATGAATTAGGAAAGTAACCTGTATTGATTTGTATTAGTGCTGATCTCATATTCCTCAGCAAGATTCAGGTGACATTTACACTCTCTTGATGAATTATAAGTTCATATCATTTGTAGAGGCAAGCCAGACAAACCAAAGAACTGTTACTTTCAAATGAGAGATTTCATAACAGAAAGAGCCTATGTTTTCTCAAATTTTGAAGTATTTTTAACCTTGTGCCCCTGGAAGTTGCCAAGCTGGCTAGCCTGGATGCGAGAAACGCTTAATGGGAGAAGAGTAATACCACAGGCAGGCAGACAGGCTTCCTCTGGCTGCAGAGTCAACACGGTCTCAGACTCTAGGACACCATCAATCTTCAGTCTCTCTGTAGAGAATGCCACTGAGCATCATTTAGCAGCAGCCCCAGACTGCAAGGAGACAATGAAGCGATTTCAAAGCAGCTGCCACTCACTCAGCCAGGTTACAGGGCCAGGTACACTCCACAATCAGAGGCAAAGGGACCAATCCCACCTGCAGACTGTCAGTTTCTGGATTCATAGGTTAATTTTTAATCCCCGCTCTTGCCTACTCTTTGCTTATGAGTTCAACTATCTAAGCAATTTGCAGAAGCTTGAATTATTTTTAGCAGGTGGATGTGTACATCCTGCTACTTATAGTCTGTTCAGAGTCAGGATTTGTTAGAGTATATATATCTTTATACTCTCAGAAACAAGGTTGTGGGAGGGAGTGATCTCTTATCATTCTAATTGATACTGTCGGGGGGATGAAGAGGAAAGACAAGTTTTTAGGTCACAATGTTGTCTTGACAATTTCTTCATTTCTGAAGCAGAAGCAGGAAGCTTGGAGATGGGTGCAGGTCAGAACTGGAGACAGCTACCAAGGACAGAAATGCCTCTTGCCTTCAGGAGAAAGTTTTCAGGGACCAGCCGCTGCAGCTCTGGTCTCTCAGTCTCATCCCAAGCTGCTTTCCAGAGATGAGCCTAGGAAGAACAAAACATAATTTCACAACCTATTAAAAATAATAAATTCAGTACAGATCATTTTTGCCGTAACATGCCTGCTGTTCTTCCAGAGCTGCTGGCTGTCTACATCCTACAGCCCTGACAGCTTCTCTGCCTCCCTCCTTGCTGTCAGGCGTCCGTGCCTCACAGTTGCCAATGACCCTTTTCCCTCAACTTGTTTGAAGGGATTGAACTCTGACTAGTTGCTCACCTACCTGTATTTTGCCTGAGGTTTAGTGACTCTCTTCCAGGACTGAAGAAAGTCCATGTGTTCAAGTGCTTGTTTATTCTCTCCAGCAGTATCGATGCTCTATCGAAGACATGATCTCTCATCTTTATCCCACCATAGCTTTATGATACCGCTCCTTACTCTTCCATATACCTTGATTACTTTTCCCCATGTGCTATTTCTGGGATTTATGATAGACCGGGGGGCGAGCACGCAAGCAGTTAGGTGCATGCAAGGGAGAATACTTCTTATGTTTGGTTTTAGCATTGGCTGTATTCCCAGACTTGGAGATTTCTGGAAGGTGACTGTGTACAAGCCGTGTCTATCAGGGAGCAGCAAGGGCTGGGCTGCCCTGTGAGGGCAGGCGAGCCGGGAGCCACTAGTGCCAGTGAGGCAGCAGGGCCAGTGGCCGCACTGAGCAGGGTGCAGTCTGGGAGGACCCCAGCCAGGCGAGGGGGCAGGCCCAGGCATGGCAGCCAGGGTTGGCGACAGTCAGATGACCACCAGGCGAGTCTGTAGGGACAGGGCAGGCCGAAGGTTGACTCAGGAAGTCCAGGGCGCAAGGCAGGGTCAGGATGGGGGAGGAACAAGCCTGGCGCAGGCCGATCTGCAGCATAGGCAAGGGCCTGAGGTTAGCTGCAGGCTCCAAGCCGAGGACCAGAGGCCCCAGGCGAGGTGTCTCACAGGTCTTCAGGGTGGGCTGGTCCAGGTCACCAAGCCATGCTCCATTGGAGCTGGCCTTGAGCAGAGGCAGCAAAACCTCTGCAAGGGGACTGGCCTGGTGGCACATTCAGGGCCCTGACAGTCCTGTGGCTTCGTTTTAACTCAGTTTTGTCCATTGGCAGTTCAACTTTGCAAAGGATAGGGGCTGCTGGTGGGACCCGTAGTCAAAGGAGAAGCGGTGCTCCTTGATGTGGGTCTGTCACATCTAACAGAGCTCTAAAGTTTAGGACCAGGACCTCGCAAATGCTGTAATATTTGAAGAGAAGCTGATGCAGGTTAATATTTTGTACTAGTTATGTTGTTGTGCTGTGACCAAACTGAAGAATTCAGTGATCATTTGTGTTATTATAGTGATTTTTTTCAAAATTTTTATCACACACAGGGATCCAGACAGTTCACAGCCATACCTGCTCATCCTAGCTCTGGAACATGACCAGGTGAGATGCAAAGGGCAGCCAGAAATTGTTTGTCAACGTAATATTTCTCCCAATGTGTACTCTCTCCACTGCAGTTTTATTTATTTATACTCTCTATCCTATTCTCATCATGTTACCTGTTTTTTAAGCTGTCTTTCCTTGTCTTTTCCTTGTCTTTAAGAAAGTTAGAGATTAACAACAGAATCTGAGTGCTGAGACCTACCATCTAAAACATTTTCCTTTAATCTGAAAGGACATCTAAATTTTACATGTCTTTTAAACAAGTCTTATAAAAGTCTGTATTCAAATGGACAGGACGAGAGAACAGAGTGAGGGACACTCACTGAAGATTTACTTGTTCAAGAAAATTTTGGGTGTATTCATTCACACCAGCTTTATTCCCTGCTGTATATGTGAACACGTAACAAATGTGCAACATAATTTGGTTGGTATACAGTGCAGGAAACAGAGCTCCTTGTAAAAGAACTGCAAAACCAGATGGACTGCTAATGTGAAGGTACTCAGAAATGTTGCAAGTTTCTGGAATTACCCTATCACCTTCTGTTCCTAACATTCACTTTGGAGGGTTAAATAGTTGTTTTGCACAGCTTTTTGGAAGTGTAAAAAAAGCCACCCCTCTATCATGCTGGCATACCAAAAAGATAAATCCTTTCACAGTTTATCTTTCTTCAAATACAGTATTTGGTATGAAGAGTGATTTGTTTAGACTATTTCTAATGCTTTGATTTTCCCTTCAAAAAGATACCCCATTCTAGAGTCTACAGACTTCAAACACTCCCCAGAGCCCAGAGGGCTGGAGAACAGACACCCGTGTCTTCCTAGAAGAGCCCACTCCTCCTGCTTTTGTGGGGAAGGGGCAAGCTGAGGCACAGGCAAGTGAGATAAATATAAACCAGATCCACAAAACCAAATGCCCTTCCATTACCACTGTCCTATGGTATGCTTGCTGAGATATGCCAGTTGTCGTGGGAGCTACTGCTCGGGGCATGGGGAGGCTGGATTATGCTCCCACTGAGTGCCCTTGCCTAGAGGTAGCTTGTTCAGTCTCTTTGAGACAGGGGCATCAGCACTGCACCAGGCACTGCTGCGAGCAGGAAAATCTTCCAGCCTGGCACTATCGAACAGAACACGGCTGTGATTTTCTCTGATTGTACCAGTAGTCCCTTGGCAAAGCAACTAATTAAATTAGGATGATGGAGCTGAAATTTATATCTATTTCATTACGGAGTGACTTAATAAAATCGTCTGTCAGAAAGCAGAAAATGTGGACCATGTAACACTTGAGGTAACAAACTATTGAAAGAGGAGCTGAGAATGAAGTAGCCACTTTTAATGAAACCCCAACTCTGAAAATTATGTCCCCAGTTTTTCTTTGTGGTCTATGTTTTAAGTCTGTTTATGGCTTTTACTGTAAGAAGTGACTCGACATAGTTATCGTATGCCACAAATCTTAGAATCAACTAGGTCATCTCTCTGCAATGTCATTATGGCAACTTAAGTGACTGCCATAAAATTTAAAAAGAAAAAAGACTTCCTTTTCTGTTCCAATCATCATTTTTATGATTCAAGTCTTGGAGAGAGTGAGGAAAAGAGAAAATGGAAATAACTTCATTTTGGAAATCTGTAGAGTTGAAGGCATGTATTTATTTTAATCGACATTATTTTAACTTCCACAAAGGTTATCTAAAGCCTGTCTCTTTCCATTTGTCCACCTTTTGGAACACAATTTTTTGGGGTGGGATGTCCCAGGAATTTGTTGAGGGAATCCCAGGTTCTAGTTCATGTCATGAACCAATAATTTTGTTCCTCACCAGCACTGGCCTTGTTTGGGAAGGCAAACACAAAGTAATCCTGGGGATGGACACTGCTCTGCATAACACAGTTATTTTAAAAAGGCAGATAGTATCACACCAGATCAAAGGGTGATACCAGAAGGAGGTTCTTATGCAAGATACACATGCACCTTCTTCAGCAATAATGTAAGTCCCCTTTTCAACACCCAGGTAACAGAAGAATGGTCTCTAACTGAACTAATAATTCTAGTTGCACATTTCTAACCTCTCTATGTTCTGTACAATGACAGTTGAGCTTT
>NW_009646928.1:4286365-4292731 GCF_000708025.1 Charadrius vociferus | reverse complement strand
CATTGCCGCTTACTTATTTGTATCTCTTCACCTCTTACCCTTTCCAAACCTCAGTCTAGTCATCTTTGGTTCAGATGGCACCCTAACGCTTCCAGATGCTCTTCTCAATTGAAATCTATCATTATATAGATCATATCACCTGAGCTCTTCAACAGTGGTTTCCAGCTATTCTTGTCCCAGACTAATCCAAGGTCCCAGTTTACTTTTAAGACCAATGCTTATTTTACCTCTGCAATGGAAATCAAACCATTATGAGTCAATCGATTCCTTAGAGAAAGCCTGAAGGTGGCAGTCAGATGGCTGCCACCTACCTTATCTCCACAGCAATAGAGAGAGACCTCCTGGGAACTCAAGCAGGTAGTTCCCTCCCTCCTTCTCCACTCCTCTGGGCAATCAAGATGTGTAAGGATTGATCTCTGTAATTTTTCCTTACCTTTTTCCTATGGTACTAGAGAGATAATTCCTTGTATGAACTTGATGTATTAAATTAAATTTCTAAGTATGTAATACTTATATTTTGTGGATAAAAGTATCCAGTAAAGCAGTTTTATGTTTGAACTTTAAATTTTGATGTTGAAATTGCAGAGGGAATTTAGGGAGGCACAATGACATAGTGGCTCAGGCACAGAAAGAAACAGGCAGTAGGGTAGTCACCTCTCCTCCTGACTTTTCCATAAAATTAGATTGAAAAAAGGATGCTGCAGTCTCTTTGGTGATCAGAAAGACCATAGTACTTTTCATAAGCACTGCAATTTTAACAAACCTCTATAGCTGCATGTAAGGAAGAGAAGAAGAATCTACCCAATCTCTTGACAATGGAAGTACTTTCAGATTGCATTTCAGAATCCCTTATTGAATCAACTTTTTTTTTAATTGCTCTTTGATCCCAGTCTTTTTCTGCACAACCCACTAACACTCCTTCTTGTATTCTGCTAACCCTATTCCAGCAGTTCAAAAGTCCTATCATACTTGTATTACAACCTTTGTGGAATACTTGTTTTCTTCAGTGAGTTCTTCAGGCTTTGACTAGAAATGAAGTGCTAATATTTACAGAGTTAATGCTGAGACTGGAGCTGAAGAGTGATTCCCTGCTTTATGTTCAGAGGATGGCTCTATGCAGTTAAAAGCAGTGGTCTCAAAGGAATAGCAGCGCAAAACTGTTTGAGACAAATCTACAATCAATAAGACCTCTTATTTGGATACTGGCAAAATATCAGTTCTTACAGCGCAGTGGATAGGATACTTTGTCACAAGAGTTTCTATGTGCAAAACATACAGATTTTTTAAATGCAAGATCTTTGAAATCACAGAGGGAAAATTCAATAAATATTTTTCTTGCATTACATAATAGCAGGTAGTTTGCCCACTGATGCAGCTATCACATACTGCAAAACACTTATTTCCTGGCAGTTAGCATCATTACCTGTGTGATTGCTCGGGCAAGCTTTTGGCTGTATACTCCTATTGTTTTGACTGATTTGGTCCTATATGATCCATGGTAACGTGTCAAGGAGACGGTGGTGTGCTATGCTTTTCTACTCTGTCTCAAATGTCCTCTTTTTCTGTGCTTTGATCAACCTTTATGTCTCTGGTAATGAATTCACAGACTAAGTGAGCTTTTGCTTTTCCTAGAAAACATTCAGATTTAAAAGGTGGAAATTTTTCTCTTCCCTCATAGTGAAAAGTGATCAATCAGTCTAAAAAAATTAAGTGGTGCTACCGGATTCTTAATTGTCTATGCCCTGATCACCTGTCATTTCTATCTCTTATTTTGTCTTCCTGCTCTTAATTGGGTACTTATTATTGTGACTATACAGAGACACCAAACCTCTGCAGTTCCACTAATAATTAAAATATTTTAACTGTTTCAGGGAAGAATGAAAACATCCACAAGAAAAAACAATTTTAAGAGAGCTGATTTTTTTTTTTTTTGAGAGCTGTTTCTCCTCTTTCTACACTTCAAGTTCTCCCTTACGTAAATAAATAATTTTTGCAGATGCCTGGCAAAATCAAATTGTAGTGACAATTTAATCTGATACATCCATCACTGGGACTGCAGTCTGTGCTTAAAGGAGAATGGACTTGCTCACCAAATAGATTTTTTGCTGTCTCCCTCTGCTATGATTATCCGCTTTATATGCCTCAATACCAATAGGAAAGGTCATCCTAGTTCAGAAAATGTTGGCTAATAACCATGTAAAGACAGAGAGTTTGCAGCAAATGCTGTCCTCCAGGTCTGAGACAACAACTTGAACCAATGCCTGGTCTGTATAGAAGAACAGATTTGTCTGAAAGAACCCAATAAACAAGAGAGTGTATATCTGAATGGACATTTCTTGAGGATATTTAAATTATTTTTGAAGGAGTTGGAGGTTCCATCTTGTGTCCAAACTGTAGCTGAAAACAGAGTTCACAGTGAGTAAATTCAGGTAAAAGCAGCATTCACTGTTTTGTGGTAGATATCCAAATTCTACTTAATTGTTATATAAAGAATTATTTGCAAGAACTCCTCCTTTAGACCCTGTGACGTAAAACTCTACCTGACACAGCACGTAAGGTGTAGGACTGTTATTTACTTGTTATGCAGTTTTTGTTATTAATTTAGTGAAATACAGTTCTCCAGGAAACTTTCCAGTAAGATGTAAAAGTATACTTCACTAAAGATGATGTAGCCACTTCTGTTGCTAGTTCTTCTTAGCAGCCCAATTTGTGATCATCTGCCCTCTCATCTCTTTCCCACCTTGTTTTCAAAACTCTGCTCCAAGCAAGAGAAATTAAATCTGAAAAATGTAGGGCAAGAAATCAGCAGGTGTTCTGTATGTCTTCGTATATGAGCATCTTAGTGGTGACTTTCCAAACTGTACAGTGGCACCAAGAAATGAAAAGACAACTAATTCTTGCTAAGTGGTAACAGCAGCACATCAGCAGCTAAAGAAGCAAAATTAGCCTCCTGTCTGTCCCTATCCTGTTGATTCTATTGTGTAAAGTTGATGTTATGTAGCCATTTGTGTCAATAAGATTAGAACAATATTTGTGAAAAAGTCAAATTCTATGTCTTGGCAAGAAAATATTTCTGTATTAGAAAATTCATCTTTTACAGAAAGCAATCAATGGTTTATTGTGTCTTGATTTCCATGAAAGGAAACAGAGGGATGCAGGATGTCTTAGTCCCTTACACAGTCCTCTTACACTACAAAATGGAAGGAAACTAGCTGATACCTCACCCTCTGTTCCTAAGGTGGCTAGAAAAAGCCAGCTGCCAGGAAAAGTCTGTGCAGATACAGCTGTAACTTACTATGTCTTCCAGATGTGTCATCAAGTCCTCCTATATTAAGACAATATTTGGTGTGAGGGAGAGTGAGGTTTGGTACCTGCTGTGCTCAAAAGTTATTTGCTAGAAAGAGATTAAGATAAACACAGACATTCTGGATGGACGGCCAAATGCAAGTAGTGCTACTGACCATAGGTCAGACCTGGCAAGCAGTAATTTCAAAGGTTTGAATGTTAAAAGAATAGGAAATCTCCTCCCCACAACTTTTTATAAATGGGTGAAGTCAAACAGGTCATGTTGTAGGTTCCATCTCAAACATGCTGGAAGATGCTGTTCCTTCATGATAACAAGCTGCTCATAACAAGGTGTAAGTTCCCCTTCCATGTGCATGTGGGCTTCTCAGCACCATGCAGAAGGTACTCATTGTGAAAGCTAATTCAACAGGATAGATACAAGAGGAACTCACCCACAGCTATGAAGCACATTTCTGTGTTTTTACCAGGTCTTCCCAGCAGTATGCTCCATTTCATATCTGGATTAGGATCTATGATGGTGAAATTAGATCCTAATTAAAATATTAAACATTGAATATACATCAAATATTGCAATGCCACAGAAGAGAGACTACGGAGTACTTCCCAACATTATGTTAAGTAATTTTCAAATCAAATAACGTTTTCAGGCTATATATCTATATTGAGATCAATAAGCTTATTTTATACTGGGGAAAAAGAGATTCATTTTCCTTAAATAGCAGTTTGCGATTGTAGGACATAATAACCTTGAAAATTCAAGTTAGTGGGAGTTTTTTTTTCATTTGACCCAAATGACATTAAGTTCAAGCTCTTACTCAGATATGTATTCAGCAAAAACCATTAGGTTTTTAACACATAGATAATAAGGGTCAATCTTGCATCTATTGAAGATGATAAGATGTTTCTATCATCAGGAAATTACAGCTTTTAGTGCAGACATGAATTAACATAAGTGTCCTTGGTACATATTGATACATGAACTGTACGACCAATATGACAGTCCAGCATCTCTAATTCGTTGCAAATGAAAGAACCTGTGTCAGCTCCAAAAGAATGTTTACATTCAGCCATGAGAACATAGACATCCTCCCTACCTCTTCAAAAAGATAGATATATGTAATAAAGCACCTGAGCTACTGAATTATATTGTCAGTAATGTGCATTTTAAAAGGACCCTGAATATGCATTGTAACATGGTCAATAAAATATGTTTGTAAGAACCTGTCAGTAAATAGGAGAAATTCACACATCAGAAAATATGGAGGGTGTCTGCCTCTAGTATTCAAGGTTAACTATTCAGTTTTAATCTCAAAGTCTATTTTCACCTTGATGTACGAGCATTCGTATAAGTGGATGCATGTCAGTGCAGGAATACTTCAGAGAGGAAATGCTAACTGATGGTTGCAACAAAATATTAAAACAATAATGGCTGAAAATACTCTTAATAAACATCTTTTATGGTACATTAGAATTGATTTCATAGTACTGAGCTATTCTAAAGGGGTACAGTAAAACCTAATTAATATTTGCAGCACATTTTGTCTGGGTGAAAAAAGCTAATAGAATCCTAAATTATCAGTGCCCACATGTCTTCTGTACTGTGACTTATGAGGAACTGCCCAGGTTGCCATAAAGCATTACAGAGAAACACAGGGATATGAGCTGATATACCATCTCATCAATTTGTACCCAAATCTTATTTTTAAGATTTTCCTTTCAACTTACCGACAATCAAAAAATGTGTTTGGGACCAGTATTGTACCTCTGGAGTTCTTGACTTTTAGACATGATAATCAAACATAAGACAGTTTTATTACACATGAAAATCAAGCATTTTTCATACAAATAAACAAAGCAAATGAACAAACAAGAAGTTGAAGGGATGTTAAAAGTCACCTGAAGTTTATTTGTCCTGTAGCTTATGAAGGAACAAAAAACCAACTATGATTGGTTTCCCACATTAAAAGGTTGCAAAAGGTCAGTGTTGCTTCCTGCTAAGATACTTAAAAAATAGTATATATAGCTATAAGTTGGTATCAACACATTACGGGTAAAGAATCATCACTGAAGTCACTTTTACCTGCATGTGGTATACCACTGGTGCAGGGCCCATAGGCAATGCAGCAAGTGGAATTCAAAGTCAAACTTAAGATTTCCCTGATTTAACACATTTTAAAAAGGAGACTAAAACAAGATAAGCAAGAAAGCTTCAAAGAAAATAAGTATCATCAGTCAGATGGAAATTTTATGTGGGGTGGGGTTTTTTTTGGTAGTCCAGCTTTCAGAGATACATCCAGCACGTTGAAGGGCAGCCTTCCTTGCTCTCATTGGTGTCCAGAAAGAAGCTGGTTCTGAGAGGCTGCCTGTTTGAAAGACTGTCATTTGCTACAAGCTGTAGTTACCTTGCAGTCGATTCCATACGTCCGGCCCCTTCATATTACTACAGAAATCATTGCTTCCTCACAGGAGGAATTGTCTTCCTATTAGTTAAGGCAATACTGTAGGCAGCTTTTCCATATTCCAAAAACCCAGAATGAGTGGTCAAACTTATAAAGAGCAACTCCTTCATTGCCATCCCATGACCATTCTTTTTAATTCAGTGATACCATTTAAACACCATGGCCAGCATGAATAGTGCTCCAAGTCACAGTGCTGATCACTGCAGACAAGCTGCAGCTTGTCAATGAATACTTGACATCTTACAGTTGAACAGCATCAGTTTTGCAAATTAATGATTAGGCTCCTGAGTGACTTTTGGCAGCAACACCAACAACTACATTGCCTGCAGCTGCTGTAGGAAGACTGTGAGAAAGAAAAAGGGAAGGACGTGAAACAGCTTCTTCTGAAGGAATTCTTTTTGATTCAGACTCACTTTGTTTGGTGTCAGTTCCAACAAGCATCAACTGGCAGGGAGGAATGTGCTGCATACCTGGAAGACTCAGCAGTGGCAGCAGGACCAATGCCACCTTTCTAGAGATCTCTGTAGAGCTCTCCTCTTCTCCCTTAAAACCATGCAAGACAAGCACAGGGAAGTGAGACACGCATCCTCCTCACTCCTCA
>NW_009646928.1:4268406-4286235 GCF_000708025.1 Charadrius vociferus | reverse complement strand
CCCCCCCCCCCTGTACTTTCATGGTCCCCGTTGCTACTGCTGACTAAATACGTTCACTGAGGTACTCAGAATCACAGCTGCTTTTATTTCACCCTTGGTCTTAGCACTTAGACATGCACAAACATGTACTAAATTAGGCTGCAGGAAGCTAAAACTCCCTTTTTTAGCTGATGTAGAGCAGGTGATAACTGGCTTGCATAAGGGTATGTTCTCAGAGATATGTTTCTTCTCAGTACCTGATTGCTAACTGGGCAGTACAGGAGTTTGCTCATGTAAGACCATCAGTAGATCCAGTTCACAAGGAAGGTAAGCACAGACTGACCAGAGTATGTGCTTCTGGAGGAGCCTGGGGGCTTTATTTGAATAGATTTCACTTGGTGTAATCGTTCTTCTAACTGGCATCCTGGGGAGCTGCTATTCTCCATGATCCACAAATCTGGTATGACTAAGGGTTACAAGTTACTATGCGGGGCTAATATTGCAGGAGGTCAAACCTATCAAGCAGCTTGCCAGTCAGAGAAAGACATCTAAGGGCCGTCCTTGCAGGTCCCAGGTGTGGTTTAAGAATACAGAAGAGCTGAGCTGCCAGGTCCTGTCTCCTTTGAAAGTGCCAGAGACTGAGCTAGGAACGGTGCCTGAACTCTGCCCAGACAGAGATGGTTTGGATGCACATGGGATCCAAAGTTCAGGCCTAATTACCAAGAATCCTGCTGACAATTAATTGAAGGACTCTGCCAGTTTTGTAATGCTATACACTACCACACTATCTATTTACTGTGGAAATGACTGTATTTGCATGATTTTTTCCTGTCCTGCAGACTAAAATTATCCCTGTTTAATGGCTGCACAGGAAGCAGAACTACAGCAATGTGAAATGATTTGCCTAAGTCCATGTCGTGTTTCTTTTGCAGACAGAAGAATATGAATTCTTATTTCTTGGCTCTCAAGCTAGTTCTGGTTCCCATTCTTATTTTCACACCTTAGTCAAGTGATCATTTTTCTATGTTTTTACAGATTGTCTTCCTGGTACAGCAATAAATGGGTGCAAGCATTTAAGTAGCTCGCAAATCTTCAGGTTTGAGATGCCAGTCGAACGTACTTGAAATAAAAGCCAAAGTCATTTTTTGAAAACCAAAATCAGCAAAAAGAAGGAACTTGGTCTTCTGATACAAGTACTTAGGTGGCCAGTTGTTAGGCAGCCCTGCTAACCCTGCTTCACAAAAGTATTTCATAGTATATTCATGATAAAGTGCTGCCGAATGGTTTATTTTGTGAAGTGTAAAGCACTTAATTCTTGACTTCAAAGAAATCTTTTATCAGATTGTTCACACAGGTGTTACTGAAGACTTACCACAGCTGATGTGTCCAGGAAATGTCATAAAAGGAGGGTATGCATAGATGATCTGGAGGTACTGAAATAATCAGAATCTTCCCATTAATATATTAATAAAGCGACATCATTATGTTTAATTTAGGTGACTAATAAAGAGTTATTTGCCAGATGCTTTTAAAGAAAGGCTGAAGGACCTTCACTTCATTGACTGTACTTTACTTGCTGGGGTCCCTAAATATGTTTTTAAATAGGGTTTTAATAAACTTACAGCAAATAGGCTTGTTCCATAGTTCCCAGAAAAGACTATATTAAAATAGCTTTAAAAACTTATCTAACAATCCCCCCAAATTCATAATTTTCTTGCACCTTTTTGTACTGTGAAACTGTAGCATAAAGGTAAATAGAGAAGTATTAAAGAAACTGATGTTTGGTTTTTATCATCCCAGTTTATTTCTGCAATAGAAAAGAAGCTGAAATTATCTAGGAGGCTGTCATTTTGGAAATTATCCAGGAGAATAAAGCACAGTTTATGATGAGAGAGGGGAATTTTTAAAAATGGTTTCTTTGAAGTTCCCCAGATTAGATGGAACAGATTTTTCAGTGCTGAGATATGCAATCTACTGTAGATTTGAAGGGGAAAATTAAACTAATCATGTATCTCATAGGAGTTTAAACTCATTTAAAACTTAAAATGAAGCATCACTGCAGGTTTCTCAATGGGCGTCTGTGGCCAAAAGAGCAAACAAGTCATTAAAGGGAAAGAAAAGAATAGCAGATACAGTGTGATGGAAAAAAATCTGGCACTGTTTGTATAGACGCTGCAGCATCACCTGTGTGGTCTTGGTAACTTTCTGTCAAAAAAGGATACCACAGAGCTAATTAGAGTGGTTTCAGGAAAAGGGATGAATCAGAAATAGGTGATCAATCAAGGGAATGGAAAAAACTCTTCCATAGAGGCAAATTAAAACGTCAAGAATTATTTGCTTTAATGAGGAGATAAATAAGAGCATGGTAGATAAAAATAATATTATGAATTACCTTGAAGCTCTCTGTCTGCACTACTTTTATAGATAAGAACAAGGCAACATTCAATTAGATTAAAGGATGGGCATACAAAAGTAATGAATCTCTACACTGGACACAGTATAGCCTTTGTATTCACCAGCATGAGGAAAATGATGAAGGCTGACAAATGGTAGTTAGAGCGTCACTGGATAACAAACATCTAGAGTTGTAACTATGGGCAGAGCTCTCTGAAAAACACTTTCTGGGGATTTACAAAATTTCCATTAGATTAGGAAGACATCTAAAGCATGTGTAGGGGGAGAGTGGAAGATGCAATGTTTCCCTCCTCTGCAGGCTGCAGGGGTCTTACATATTCTTCTGAAATACCTTGTACTGACTGCTGACAGATAAATTGAATCCTGGGTCTGATTCAGCTGCCGAGTTCTTGGTTTGCTGTGGGGCACATCAAAATATTGAGTTTTTGACCTTACCTTTTGCGAATGTATTAATTGCCTCACATGCATTGGCAATCAATCAATTGCAGTGACGCAAAACACTAAAGTAGCATGTGCCTGATGATGAATTTCAGACACGAATTTACAAAGCTGGAACTCTCCTTCGAGTCCTGCTTGCTATGACCTGCACTCTGTGTCAGGGGAAGCTGCAGAACCTCCTCCCAGGCCACCCGCGAAGGCTGTACCTGCCCCCAAACCTCTGGGCTGGATTCTCAGCAGGTCTGACTCAACCTATGTTCCTTCAGCCTCCTGCAGTGATCAGCTCTCATCCAGAGCCTCAGCTCTGTCCTTCTGCAGGCCCTGTAGTACAGTGGGCAAAAGGATTGCAGGAGGTTCTCCCAGCAAAGAAGGATTTGTTGTGCAGTAAATGTCTCGAAGCCCCAAACTGTCAGGAGAGGCCTGTGTAGAACCGTGTCAAAAGGAAGTGTCCTCTGGCTGTGGGTGTGTGAAGTTTTGAGGTACCTTTGTTCTTTTTCCACAGGGAGATTGCTTCGTATTTGTGACAAGGGCAGGGTGCTGGGACAGTCCATTTTAGTGAGGAACAGGCTAGCTGAGGGTAGAAGTAGTTTGAAACCATTCGTGTTTCGGATGTCTCGGATTAAAACACATCAGAATACAAATTACTCTGATTACAACAATATTTCAAAACAAAGCAGTTATTTAAAAACAAATACACTCATCCAGATATAATTATTCCTAATGTGGCATTTAAATGGTGAACAATCACCCAGTAACTGCTTTTGTTCTGGTGCAATGACAGTCTGTGGTTTATCACCTGTTAGCTTCTCAAGCTAGACTCTGGGCTTTATGCTAGGGTTAGTTTTAACCAGCTCATGACTGCAGACTTTTAACAGCTTGGTTTCCAGTAGGATTTGAAAAGGTGTTAGTAAACAGTGCATGTTAAATTAAAGCTTTCTCTCGCAGAGTCTCAGTGGAGTGAGCACAGCCACAAGGTACATAAGGATAACAGCTGCCAAGTGAGCTGAAAGATTTTTCACGGTGGGGTATCCCTCTCTCCTAGTTCTCAGCCTGTCAAGATGGATATGATCTGGCTGCCAGCATGTGCCACTGCCTGAAACTCCTGCATGCCAGAAAGCTGACTATTTCCAGCACCCGGTTTCAACACAGTGTGTGCACAAGGAGGCCAGATTTCCAAAGAGCGAAGTTTGTCTCACAGGTGGGGCCAGATCACTCAGTCTTTCAGTGAGTTAAGCAATAGCAGGGATTCATCTCCAGCCTGCTACCTTCCTGCCAGAACCTGGTCACCACAGTCCCTCGGGATGATGGTTTGGCTTTCTTTTAATTGTGGCCTCAGTTTTGTATAGTGCACTCCTAGACATCTGGCCCTTAGGTTAACTTTAACATATGGTAGATGTTGCACAATCCTTCGTAAATTGTCTGCTAGTGTGAAGCCAGGAGGAATGCTCCAGGAGAAGATTGTGTCTTTGCTACATGAATGTAGGTAAAGCAGTTGGAGTAAAACAGCTTCTCCCCTGGGAAATCTGTCTCAGAAAAGAGCTTCCACGTGTAATGACACTTGCAAGAGTTGACCCAAGTGAATGACCATGGGATGCTCCCATTGTGCCTTCCAGAACCACCAGGCAGGGTGGCAGCACGTGGGCTGCAGCTGTTGCTCATCCCTGTGGCGTGTTTCCCTCCTGGCATGTTCTCACAGGTGGCATTGCAGTCTGCAGTTTTCTTTGGAAGGGTGTGACTCTAATTGTTTATGTCTAATTGCTGTATTCCTCTTTTGTCATCGGTTGCAAAAGCAAGCGGACCCTCTGCACCTCACACCTGGCCTCTGCTGGTGTATCTGCCATTCATGTGGGGGGAGATAAGGCAGCACCCACAGGAGCCCAGGGGTAGTGGGGGGACATGGCAGAGTGGGCAGCCCCACACCAGAGCCATCTTACCAGGTGCTCTATCAGGGCCACCCCCAATGTGGGGCACTGGGCACCCTCGCAGCAGCGCTGGGTGGAAGTCAATCAGGAGACCGTTTCTGCCCATCCTGGCCACCCGGTGAGCCGTAGCCTGCTCTCCCCCAGGTTATGGCATCAGAAGACAAAGAATTCGAAACCAGTGTTAAACAGATTTTTCTCTGAGTAAATCCCAGTCTTGGAAGCCTGAAGCATAATGGAGCGGCAAGGCAATTATTTTTTCCTCCAACTGCTAATCTTCCTTAGCTTCTGGCCTGCCTATTTGCTGATTCTCAGAAAGGATGATTTGTAGGTGTTTACTGGTGAAATTTGAAGTGATTTAAAATAAATGCTTAAATGTAGTATGACTTTCAGAACTAAGTTATTCATACATTACTAATTTTCTAAGCAGTTAATACTTTTTAAGGACTCATAATTTATTAGCACACTTCATATCTTATAGTTTATGCAGAAATGCCAATTAACCCACACAATGTGCAGTCAAGATAGATGAGGATTAAGTCCCTACAGCCATGGAAATAGCAGAGATGCAATGACCTGAAAATTGTATCCTTAGCTCCTTTGCCTGTAATTAACATAAATTCACCAGTAGAGTTCCTTTCCTCTTTTTATTAGTCCCTTATCTCCAGTACCGAATCTCTGTTGCTCAGGCAATTAGGACAGATAGCTTATGCTTTCTTGATTCTTTCAGATCTGACTTGAGGCTTGCAAGGGCTGCCTGACCAGGCTTGATAAGCTGTGGGGCATGGGGTACAGGATACAACCATCCTGCATATGTGCAATAAATTTCCAGTTATGCAGAAAATGCCAAGGCATGTCTCCAACCAGCTTTCCAGCTCATATTTCTTGTGCGTTTGTTTTCACTGCACATTTCTGAATACGCATTATGTCTCCTCTTCTTTACTTAGCATCACCTGTTCCACACTCTTTTTTGGTCTTTGCTGCCTGCTGGCCCACAAGCACAAGATGCAGTGTAGGACTGTGGAGGATACCCTTTTGTCCGTGGAACAGAAGCTGAGAAGGAAGGACTCTTGGCCTTGTCTGTAGTAACAGAGGCATGGTCCAGGATAGGACAACCAAAATATTTTAATAGGGAACAGAAGTAATTGGTTGAATGCTGTCACCCTTGTTTCCAGAGGCACATAGTGAAGGTAGAGTCTACTGTTTTGACTCCAGTTGCTGCTAATTGGCATAAATTTTCACACATCTTTTGCTTCTGGCTTGTATTGCAGAGCTACACAGCTGTCACTGGAGCCAGGCAAATGAGCAGAGCTGCAGATGCATGTGGTTAGCTGACTAGGAGGATATTTGAAACTGCTCAAGTCCTGATGTGGCTATCAGCACAATCACACAACTCAAGACCAACGGAGAGAAAGGGATGTCTATCAGGAGCTCTGAGAGACTTCACAACCAGTGTTAGATGGCTGTGGAGAATACTATGAGTAATGCAGGAGTCAGGTTGGTAAAGAAGTTAACTGCAGTATTATTTTTTGTCTGTGAAATTACTTAAGGTTTAGTCTCAAAATAAAGAGGAATGCAGGCCTTTGTGTATCCTTGAAAATAAAAAAATGCAGTATACTATTTCTGTTATCTTAAAAGTGTAAAAATTAAGGTTAAGGGAGGCAGCAGGAAAACTTCAAAAGCACTAGGATGCTAATGGTGCTGCTCAGAGTTGTAGGAAGACTAAGCTGTGTTTTGGCTCAGAAATCTTGTTCCACCAGCTGAGATATTTATAATGTTATGCTCCTTTGTGCACCTCTTTGAGTGTAGCTCATTTGTTAAGCAGGGGTGGTCTTAAAATTGGTAAAACATTCCCTTAACAAGTTCTGACATCAAGGAGAACTAGAAACCGACAGCTAAATGAAATGATGGAGAAGGCAAGACTCAGTGTGCCAGGAAATAAGGCCATGAATCACTGTGACAAAAGGATCCCTGGGAGTCACCATCTGACTATGCTATAGCAGGTCTATGGAAGGAAATACATCTAGTGATTTAAGGGGCAAAAATGATAGGATAAGAGGGGTGCTGAGAAGCAGCTGATTGGAGTCATCTGTTTAAGATGGAATGACATTAAAAGTAGAAGGTCATAGGATTTAAGGATTAGGATTATTAATCTTAGAAAAATAACAAACTCAGAAGCTGCTAGACAGTTGTCTTTGGCACATTATCAGTTACTATAGCAGGGGAAGAATAGTGGCATGTGATTGGCATAGGTATGTACTTTGAGCCATGTATGGAGATGTGTTTGTTCTACTTGTAAAACCACCAATGTATCTTCAAATTATACATACATTTATTTTTTAAAAAAGGTTTTAGTACCTGGACTAGGAAGGCAAAGGTTGTTAGAGAATTGTTTTCATAACATCCATCCTGATGTGTGTCATCAGAAACAGAAAAGATGAGAAGAAACCAGAATTTGCTATTAAAAGCTGGAAAATGCCATGGTACTCACCTTAAATATGTTATCACTTGTGCAATGACAGGGGAACAATTAACTGCTAATCTAAGGTGGATCTTGTTTCTGATTACAGTAATTCCATGCAGCTAACATAGATGTACTGTCAACTGGGTCTATGTAGTCTTGGCATAAAGAGAGAGGTGGAGGTGGGAGCAGATTATTTTTGGTCTCTCCAGCAATCTTTGGGTCTTGGTTTCTACCCCTGTTATGATGTTGTGTCTCCAACCCAGTGTTATGGCATGGCTAGCCCAAGAAGGGGCAACTGGCAGTTGCTGTATTAGCAAATCTCACTCTTGAGTGATGATTAAGAAAGATATTTTTCTGTTGTTCTGAGCTCCTAGATTGGGAAACAACATATGAAGTGGCCCTTAAGGTAAGCAATGTGCTGAAGACAAGATGCTGATCTCTACTCCTGCCAGGCAGACCAAAACCATCCTGAAATCATCTATTGCCAAGTGCAGTTCCCTTCATAGCTATTTCACCTGATACCTGAGTTAGTCAGAAGTGCCATTGGAGCTTGGGCTTCCTCTAGTGCTGCTTCCCGCTCCTCCAAAGTCAGCGGCAACAGAGTTCTACTGCTGGTAGCCTTTCTGATGGTCCTTTCGCTCACTCTTTTTCTCTGTCACCTGAGCCTTTTACAGAATAAACAGCAAGCGCTGAGGTAGATGAAGAATGAAAGATGAGGGGTTTTTTTAAAACACAAATCCATTTGTCTCCTTGGCAATATGCACTCCTTCTGGCTGGAACCTTTTTCCATCCTAAAGCTGGAAGTCTGGCAGTCTTGTTCCAAATCCAATTGGTATTGGTGAAATCCTTGCTCGTGCTTGTATTTGCCTCGCTCCACGCTGTGTTTTACTAGATGACTAAACATGCTGAGAATGTTGTGGTAAACATGTTGACTATTTTCAGTATTTGTGGGTGAGTGATTTTTAAGGCATATTTTAGTACCCTCCTAATTCCTATTTGAAACAGCCTCTGCCTATATATTCTTTGCTGTTTTTTCTCAGTTCCTGGGCTGACTTTGCAATCAAATCAGCATGAAATCAAACAGAAGATCATAATTCTGTGACTGCGCTAATACACAAACACATTGACCATTTTTACTGTGGTAAAATATACATATTTTCACAGCTTAAATTTAGTGAAAATTGCATTTGAATAATAAGTGAGTGGAAAAAATGACCACATACACAGGACAGAAGAGAGGCAGTCAAGTGAAAAAGAAAAATGGCTTAGAAAGCAGTAAAAAGTCTGCAAAAGGAAGGCATTAAAAATTGTTGATGCAGAAAGCTGAAGAAATAAACAGCAATTAGGAATTTAAATACCTAATTAATATTATCTTGTTAAAAAAGAACACCTGCAAAGCATTGACTGCTGGGTCTTTTTACATTTATTGATTGGTAGAAGAAAGAAAAAAAGGAGAAAATTGCTACTGCCAACTGCAGTTAAAAGGAGCTGACAAATTGACACTAAGTGCTCCCTCACATGGTGACTATACACACTGTTATTAACTCAGCCCATCATTGCAGATGCTTGTACTTTGTTTAGTGCTCAGTGTTACGATTCTTAATTCCTCCGTGGTTTGTTCTATATCGGGCAATAGATTTGGTATAACACAATAGACTAAATTTACCAAAGGGAAAGCAGTAAAGTATTACCCTAACTTTGATTTTAAAAGTCATTGAAACTTAAGTGTATAGGTGCTGACCACTTCTAATGCTGACAAAATGTTAATATTTATGAAGTGGGTTTTTTCTACTTTTTATGTTACGGAACCTGAGTCAATATACTGTAGAGTGTAAAACCTTACAAAACGTGAAGATTTAATCCCAAGACTTTGTTTGGACTCTGCTTTCAGACTGACTTATAATATTGTAGTGAACTAAATACATCAAACATGCTATTATGGCACCAGGAAAATCTTACATGTGTATTTACAACTTGCTTTCAAACAGGTCATCTCTCACAGGTAGCAGGCAATGGAAATAAATCTGAGGGAGTATCAGCAGTAGGAGCTACTGTGTGGGTCTGTTTCAGGTACCTTGAGCTCAGCCCATAAATCCTTTCCTTTGTACACAGGAAGGTTGCATTAACCTTGGTTTGTACCACTGATTTGGTAGAAAAGGCATTTCTTGACTGTAGGAATTGTATGCTATGATCTCTTTTAATTTATTTCTGGGGTTAGAACTAGATGATCTTTAAGGTCCCTTCCAACCCAAACCATTCCATGACATTGCAAAAAGCACAGGATTGTAGCTGTTGTATTGTGACTTTACCTGCTGACTGACTTCAAACGGGATCTAAACACCCACGAAGCAGAAGGTACAACATAGGACCCAAAATAACATGCCATGGAGTATTTATTTTGCCTTACAGTGGAAATTCAAGCTAGAAACTAGACCACACTTTCATAAAAATGGTAGAACCATCCCCGTGCTCCCCCCCAAAGCTGTGCTATAGAGGACTTGAAAAATATAACACAGGGGACTTAATGTGCTTTAAAGAAGTAGCATTTATTTAAAGACAGGCAAATTGGGGGGTGGGGGTGTATTTTGGAATGCAGTGCAGCTGTGTGTGTCTAGCTCTGCTTAACCACAGCTCATGTGAAGAGTTTTTGTGTGTTTGAAATTGTGCAGCTACAGCACGCTGCCTGCCTTCCCCTATCATTTCCTGAAAAACCTTGTTAAGGTGCTACTTAGGTGCAGGAAAATCTCACTCCATAATTGAGGCAGCAGGGTATAACCCATCCCAGTTCCATTCCTAAGGGCTGCAGCTTTTCTTCTGCTCTGAACCACAGCCGTGAGAAAAGAACTGAAGAACCTGAACTTGTTGTGGCAAGATTGGAGAGCGCTGGCCTCATCCAAGTGGTTCGGGTTCTGCTGGAATCATGTCAGAGCGTTTCTCTCCATCCCCTGTCTGCCCCTGAGGGCAGAATAAAAATATGTTGTACTTGGTGATCAAATCCACTGGAAGGTGCAACAGGATAAAGAAAGATAATATTTTCCTTAGTTTAAACTGTGTCCCTTTAACTCCCTTTCCTACTTCCCCCACCAACGCTTTGGGCCTCAGCCAGCTGGATCTTCATCCTCTGTTGATATCCTAAATGCATAGTTAGAAATGAGTGCATTGTGGTTTGCAGTATTTAATTTGTTTGTTTCTGTGATGAATTCTTATTTCTAGAAGCAGCATTTTCTTCCTGAGGTTTAATTACTTGGGGTTTTAGTAAATGAAAACCTCTTTTATTGATAAACAACAGCAAATAATGGCAGTGATAAGCATGTTGGTTAAAAGATTATGTTTAACATTAATACCTTTTTTTTTCCCCATGGAGTATCCTTTCCAAGGCACCGTTTTGACTGAAACTTTGGACTTTTTTTTTTTTTAAAAAAAAAAAGCCTGTCAATTTTAATTGATATTATTCAGCTACCTTCATCTTCTTGGTTCAGAGTTCTCCTATTTAATTTAGCTGTCTTGATACAGACCTCACCCACCAGGGAAGCTCCTGAGCTTTTGCAGCTGTATTTATTCTGGTTTGGTTTTTTTTTTTTTATGAAATGGCTTAGGTAACAAAAAGTAATTTGCAACATACAATTTATGTTTGCAAAATTCCCAAATTACAGCCTGGCCCACTTCATGGTGCGGAAGGAAAGGCTTCTTCAGCACTGTAACAAAAGACTGAGTGTAAGGAGGCAGCACTAGCACAAAAAGTGTTTTGCAGCAGTGCTGATCAGCATGTGGTTCAATACCTGAATTTGGTTACTCTGGAATGATGAAGACCACCAACCTCAACAGTATCTACTGTTAACTGGGAAATGAATGAAATAGTACAATTGCTGTGTGCCTGGAGAAAGGATGCCCCTGGCCAAAATTGTTTCCAGGGAGTTATTCATTGACTTACTGGATTTATTCAGGTCAGTTTTATAGAAATTTTTTCGATGGTACCTCTAAATCAGTTACAATAGCCTTCTCCTTTATTTTGTTTCTGATTTGTATTAAGTTCAAATATACACTATTTAAAGCAAATAGCAACAACCTGATGACAGACATCAAATAATAAGTTATGTCACCTGCCTCTTCTATCAGTCTTGCAATTTTCCTCTGAAGTCAGAGACAAAACTGCCACTGATTTCAGAGATGGACTCTACACAAATTATATAAAACCACAAAATCGCTAATACCTAGTGGTTTTTTTTCTTATTTCAACACTAGGCTTTTCGGAACTCTGGCTTCTAGGTCAAAAAAGGCAAAGGCCTTACAGGTGTAGGATCTTTTCTTAAAAAAAAATAAAATCTCAACACTGTAGAATACAATTAGTTATGCTAAAAATATTTTTCTAATAACCGCTGTTAATCCTGTTTGGTAGAATGCTTATACAGTTAGATCATGGTATGTAGATTATAAGCTTAGAGCTGTATGTCTTCAAAAGTACTTCTTGTGGGATTCACTAAGCTGACTTACAAATTTTGCAGTCTTCCATGTCATTCCATGAGGATGTCTGTCCATCTGTTTGTGATGCCCCTGCTGTATAATTGGCCTCATTTTACAGAGCAGGAGGAGCATTGATCACACAAGAGTTCTCTCCTACACAAGACAGAAGTAAGTACTCAAGGCAAAATTGCCAGCATCTCTTTCTTTCTCTTGGTGTGAAATGCAATGGGGAAAATCCTACAAAATAATCACCAGGCAATGGAGCCAATTCAACATTTTCAAGACTAAGTATTCCTTCAGAAAATAAAGTCTTTCTTAAAAATAAGAAAACTTTTAGTAGCAATAGTCCAGGAAGAATCATTCCTGTTGGTTGATGTTCTCTAGATCTTTCTTATAAACTGGTGTTTTGAGTGTATAAAAAGCCAGCATTGCAAATATGTTTTTGATAAATTAATTCTTAGTGGAGTTGCCATAAAACAATTTTAGTGGTTTGTTTGGAGCCCTGTGAAATGTAAAATCCTTGAAAAAATTTCTCTAAGCTTGCGTTGTCCTTCTGGTAAATATCCCCCAAGCAGCATTATGGTGTTTTTCCTTGAGCCTGTGGAGATACATGATTAATGTTGAGATGTGATGCAGCATCAGTATGACAATACCAGCTTATTTGCTGTAAATTTTCATAGTCTAGTAACAAACTGTCAATCTCTTGATTGTCCTCAGCCAGCTCTTCTGGCTGAGGACCTTCTGTATTCATTTGGTTCTTCAGTATTCAGTTTATACATTAAACAGTGAGGTAGTGGCTATTCCATGGATTTTTCAGGCATGTCCAACATTAATTATACTGATTACACTAAATCCTGTGCAAATTCCCTCCCTTGCTGCAAACAAAACAACAGTGAGGTCCTCTCTGATGCCCTGCAAATCACACCTGTCATGTTCAGTGGGTATAGGAGGGATGGTTGAGGTTATTCCCTCCTTTACTAGCACAGTTCACTTGGATTCCTCTACATCTCTACTTCCAGACAAGGAGGCTTACTGGTCTACTGCACAAACCAACATACTCATTCTTACTCTGCATTTATATTACATTATTTGTGTAGCTTTTCTGTTTCTGTATAAAGCAAGACTGATGTGTGAGTGAACAAATCCCCTCATCTCCTCTTCTGAGTGCTTGGACTGACATTTATAAATCTTTGCACTTTTTAATCAAAAAGACAGTTGCTAAACAAGCCACTACTTATCCCAAAAGGCACCATGGATGAGAATAAACTGAAGGAACGGTAAATCCCTGGATAGATTTTGCTGCTGTGTCCATGTTATTGTGCCCGGACAGCTATTAGCCTGGGCTGACCAGCAGACAGCAGGGCGCGAGGCAGCTTTGGGTGTCAAGAGGGAGGCAAAGACTCTGGAGAATACAAACGGGCTGCAGCCGCTAATTTGAATAAAAGTGTAGCCCACTACGAAAGGTAAAATGATAACACTTGCCGAAGATTAAACATAACATTTAAATCAAGGCATTTAACTGTTTTGCATAATGATACAGTATCTATACACACAATCTGGCAGATCTGCTTTTTGTTTTCATGGGAGGAATAAAAGCAATCCCTTTTTCATAACTGGGGTGAAGAAAATCCTCTAATTTTTCTGTTGATTAGTTAGTTGTCCAGGATGAACTTGTGAAAGAGAGAACACATACTAGGGCAGAAACAAAGCTGGGAAAGCTTGAAGTGTTGTTCTCTGGTTTTGCCTCGCCACAACTCCAGAGAAACAGAGTATTATATTTCCAATTCAGAAAATGCTTAAAGCCATACCTAACTAATTTACTGTGTCAGTGTCTGTAATAGCTATGCTCTGTAACAAAGGGAGGAGATGAGATAGTGTGTCAGCTTCCTTTTGCAGAGTTATGACTGTATTTACAGGATGCAGTAAGTTGTTATGTTCACTGCAGAGCATAGGCAGTGCTAGAGTTACCCCAGCAGGGACTGCGTCCCATTGAGTTATCAGTTCAGTTTTCTGGTACCCTTTACACTTCACTGATTTAAGTGCAATAATACGTGACCTATGATCTCGAGAGCCTTGACACTGTCAGTATAGCTAAGGGTATCTTTAATGACTATCTAGAGCTTTAAAGGTATACTTGTATCATACAACTATGATGTGTCTCATTTTACCCAGTCCTTTGATTTATATTTTACTTCTATTTCACTTAAAAAGTGGAATAACCTTACTCTTACAACGTCATTACAAAATAAGAAATGGATGCTTTGCTTTGAAAATGTCAGAATACTGTATTTTATGATTTAGGGAAATGAAAAAGCTAATTTGATAAACTCAGCATGAATTCAGTGATAGTTACACTCAACCCAAATGTACGTTTTTGGTGAGGGGAAAAAAAATATTCTGCACAGCTGTGAAGTAAGTACAGCGAAATTTATAAGAAGGATGTTTAAAACCATGTAATGAGAAAATAAAAATCTATTGCCAGCAAGTTACCTGTCCTATAGCTCCTACGCAAATAACTTACATCTATGTAGGGTCTTTAAACCAAATACCATTGGCTTCGTTCATGTGTGAACACAAGGTGTTACTAGATGACTAACAGATGACATTGTGACAGTGATGTTAAAAGACCTTTGAAGAAAAAGCTGAGATGTCCAGGTGAATGTTCTTCTGGGCAGAATATAATTACCTCGGAAGCTGTCTGAAGATGATTGGTAAATAAGTGGGTTTAGTTCTGACAGTAATTTCTGGAGTTCTCAGGACTGTGGTTTGATAAGACAGGAAAATAACTCCTGGGCTGCCAGGACTGGAGCACAGCTTGCAGACATGAGATGGGAGATACTGATCTTGCAGAAGCTCACACTGGGAACGCAAATTCCCTGTAAACAGTGTGACAGATCTGCATTGTAGTAGCTGACTCTTTATGCCAGATTAGTGCTCTTGTTGCGTGGACGGTCAGGTATTGTCTGTCCCCTCACAGCTGACATAAAGCTGGCAGAGATTCCAGATTTCATGGTCACTGTTGAGTTGGGCACAACATCATCATTGGTCAGTGCCCAGATTTTACTGAGCATGGAAACCAGGCCTGGCTACTGAAAGTCTGCAGACCCCCAGAGCATCTCTGGATGCTGAGGAGGCAAGACCCATACAGCTCCACACTGGCCAATACCCTGAACAGTAAATTTTGACCGCTAGAAAGTTTGAAAAGTCCCTTTGCTAGGTAAATAATATTGTGACTCTATAGCCTAGACCTGGCCCCGTGAATAGGCGTGAAGTAGGTGTTTCTGAAATGCCAGCTGAAGTGTAATGCAGTGTATCTAGTTTGAGATAAAACTGACATTTTTTCCAGCTGCCTGTCTATGCTAAGAGTTGTGCAAAGCTCATTAGAAGTTTTCTTTCAGGATAATTTAGTTAAAATCGGTGCAGAACGTTCTGACTACTCTTACTGTAGTTTGAATAGGGTCTAGTTCAGTTTAGCATAAGCTCTGGTAGTTAAGCAACATTGAAATCAAATGAAATATGACTGTATCGTAATTAGGGTGTACACTTTGGCATGCTTTCGTTAAATCTAGAGCAGGAAGCCAAACCAAAATGAACAATGGAGATAAATGAAGCATGGAGACATAAAGTGACTCAGGCGATCTCTGCTTCCTCCTTTCCTTCTGACTGGTCCTCATAGAGTAGCTCTGCTTCCAGTCTTGACTTTAATTGGAGCCCAGTACAAAGCACAAACCCTCCTGAGGCTTGTAAACCTCTCTTTCAGCTAGAGCTACTTGTCCACACATCTTTTCATGACAGCCAAACTAATTACCATTGCATGTCTTCGCAAGTGACAAAACTTGCTTGTCTGCCAAGATAAAAAATTTGGAATGCTGTGAAGTGATATAACCTAGGGACACCTACCGTATTGATGTTTTTTAAGCACTAATACACAGAGCTCTGCTAGTGATTTGAATTCAGGGTACATCGTTTGGTAATTGGTTGAAGCCAGACTGGTCTCTTCAGACTCATACAACCCCATGCAGGAGTCAGGACTGATTTGACTGGTCCAGCACACCTTTTGTAATGAAGACTGCTGCTCTGTTAGGGTGATGTCACCTCTTAGATGAAATTATTACAGAAGTTGGCAAAACTAGCAGCACAAGAAACTAGAAGTCCTCACAGCTGCTGGGACCATCACGTAGAAAACATATTAGAAGAATGACAGCTCAGGGCTGTGCCTCATGCTGCCGCTTCCCCCCTGCCTGTGGCCCTCCACCCTCCCCAGGAGGGCACAGAGCAGTCGCGCCACACCTGGGTAGTTCTTGGCCCTTCTGCTAGGCACATTATTAGTGGCCGAATGATATGGACCTACAGAAATGGGACTGTCACCACTGCTTTTACAATAGCCCCCTTTTATGTTCAGAAACCACCTGATTCAGATTTGGATAATAAGAAGTCTCAGTGGATTGCATTATTGGCACCTGTGCTATCTGGTCCATTAGATGGACTGGCCCAGAGTCTGATTGCAGTTCCCTGTGTGTAAGCCTGGCGTTACTCCAGAATTACAGTAGACTAAATGAGATAAAACTTTTGGCTGGTTACTTTCAATTCTTTAGCAGTCCTTTAAAATCAGACATTTTGCTGCAGCTTTCCCTGTTTTGGTGGGGTAACTCCTCCAGGTGGCCAGCAGTATGGCAGAGCCACATTGCTGCTAATGAATACGCATTACTAAATTCACTCAAAGTGGTTTAGAGATGTGATATGCACTCCTGTTGACTGAAGATGGATAAATAAACCATGACAGGTAAATAAAAATAGCGGCTATTACTCACTGTAAACTAGTAAAGCTACTTTTGAGACATCCCCCCAGTAGGAAAGATTGCTGTCAATATCCTTCAAGGAAGCCTCTAAGGTTTTGTTATGAGCTTCTAACTCGAGCCATATTTGCAGCATCAATGTTGCTTAAAAACTTTAAATGGCATTTCTGTGCTAAACAGCTGAATTTAAACAGCATGTTCCTTTTCTATGCAATTTTTGCAGTACCTGTTGGAACATTGTTCTGGTCAACCGATATCTTACGTGTCCCGTTACTTAAAGCAACTCTTTTATCTTAATGTCTAAATACTGCTCATTTTTATTTTTAAACTTTGCTTTGTGTGTGTTTATATCTGTGTGGAAACCTAAGACAGCTTAAACCACTGCCTATTTAAAGCAGTTTAATGTTGATAGAAAACAAATCTAATTTTTCCAGAAAACTTTCTGAATTTTCATGTATTAAAACATATCTGCATTGGAAAGTCTCACACAGTTTATTCTGATCTGTGAAGCAGAAGTACGTACTAGCAATCTCCTAATGTGATGTGAAGAGGCTATTGGAAGTTCATGGCTGGGGGGAGAAGTGAGGCTGTTGGGAAAGGAAGTTGTCTGCACTGTGAAAACGCATTTAACACACTTGTTCTAAGTCTGAAGGAGGAACTTCATTAGACTAAAACCAATAATTTTATTCCTAAAGCTAAGGAACTTTTTCTTTTGCACCTGAGATCTAACCTGGCTTCTTGGTGCTCGACAAACAAACAAGACATAAACGACAAAGTCATTCATTGTAGAGTGGCCACTCTGCTGGTTTCTCAAGGTCTTGAATTAGGGATGTGCCGTCTGTCAGTTTTCTCTTTTTCTTTTTGGAATAGAAACAGAAGTTCAGTAACTTGGGGGGAATTTGTGTATATGTTTTTGGTTAGTTGTTACTAACTCTCATATATTAGAAAGAGCGCCCAGGCTGGGCCTTTGGGCTTTTGAGGAAACAGACTCACTTTCAGACTTTCAGCCCTTTTTTTTTTTTTTTTTTTTGCCAAGTTCTAGCACTATCTTGGAATAAGTTGTTTCAGGATATGAGACCACATATGAAACCACAGTTTTTAAAGTTCTGCTGGGCTCCCTTTTGCAACATAACAGTTTTAGGGGGCAGAAAAACAATTCCTGATAATACATCCCTTCAAAGCACAAGATTCAGGCATCCTCATTCCATAGGCCTGTCTTAGCTACATCTATGTAATTGCTGCTACAATTTGAATTCAATTAAAAGCTTTTAATTGGTCATCCTCCCAAACGTTTCAGAGATGTCATTCATTTTCAGATATGCTTAGAGATCTGTTGTCCTAACATAATTTTAGTCTG
>NW_009646928.1:4266341-4268355 GCF_000708025.1 Charadrius vociferus | reverse complement strand
ATCATCAGATTATTACTGTTGCTAGGTTCACTTTGCAAAGATCTGTTCCTTTCCTGTGTCTGTACGTAACCAATGCCGAGCACCAGCGCCTGCGAGCCTCAGTACTGGCTGGGAAAGAACTACTTCATTGTATTGAAAACAGACATAACTATTGAATATACTTCTAAATGGATTGGAATATTGAAATATGCTGCAAAAAGACAGGTCACTTTCAGGTGCAGAATAATGATACCAATTTTCTGATTAAAATTAACTTTGCCTTAAACACAATTATCATTAGTGAAGCAAATGGTTATCTGTGTATTGTCAGCTATTAAAACGATATCTAAAGAGCTTTTCATCAATATATTTCAAAGTTCTTCTGAGGTCATTCTGAGGACACACACTCATATCTCCATTTAAGACTGGCTTATGCAAGTCCATTCAGAGTGGATCATTGAGTGAACTGGATGATTTGGGTATTGTAACTGAAGAGATGCTTATGTATATGTGCAGGAGCCTGCTCAAGTGTTTGTGAGGCAGTGCTGAAAGATGACCTCCTAGGGGAAGTTCAAGGGGGGTTCTAGAGCTGGGAGAGGGGTGAAATCTGGCCATGAGAACAAGGCAGAGAGGCTGGAAGGAAGAAGGGAGATACTAGCCAGTTATGGTTTTGGGACTGGCTAAAAGAGGTCTTGCTGATTTGAGCAAAGAAATGTTTTCTTCTGCTCAGAAAATCATTATTTGTAAGTGAAGAATGCTGCATTAGAGACATGCAACTCCCATGGTCAGTTTTCCCTCTGAACTGAAATCACAGCACAGCCCTGGGTTTTGGCACACAGCTCATGCCAGAAACTCATAGTAGGATCCCAAGGCAATTTTGCAAAGGGCTGGAACCTGTGGGGAGCTGAGGGCTCAGATGAGCACAGGCAGTGAGCGCCGTGCTAACTCAGTGAAGGAAGAGACAGGGGCAGGCAGATCTGGCAATGGTGCTAGAGCCCGCACTTTTTTTCAGATTATTTGAAGGACTAGGTGCCCATGGAGCAGCCTCCAGCTACCAGCTCTTTTCTTTCTCCCCAAGAAGCAACCACAAGAATTGGATCAGCATTATTTACAGACACTTAGGATGTTGACTTAGCAATAAAACACAAATATCCAGTGGCAGGTTCACCCACATGGCTCCTCAGCCATCCTGCCAAAGCATTCCCTGAAACTTGCCTGAAATGTCCTAGATGGAAATTCTTGCCATATACAGAAACGGTTTGTTTTGTTTAAATTGGTATAGTGTTTTTTGCAGCATCAGGGTCATGTGTTTAGCTTGGAATTTTTTTCAGCACAGAAATGACAGCACCAACATGAGGACCTGTGCAATTAATTTTTCAGAAAGGGCAAGTAGAGTCAGTGAGGGGAAAAGAGCAAGCTAGCAGAAAATCTAAAGGCAGGATGATAAAACTCTGGAGTATGCCTTGTGCAAAAGTCAGTGTCTCTTAGTACTCAGTAACCAGCTGGGGAGTGTGATGATACGGGGAGGAAAACAAGCCACGTAAAACAAAGTGAGGCAGGGCAGACAAAATAGTGATGTTACAGGAGCGGTATACCTACTACTTGGAGTAATTTTGTGTGAGCCTAGGCCACCACGTGTATAGTCCAGTGGCTACAGCCACACAAAAGCCAGCAAACCTTTTCTGCAAAGTCTAGTTCAGACAATTAAGGTTTTCCTCTTGCAGGTTGTCTCTAGCAGGACTGGGCAGTCAGATGAGGAACCGAAAGTAAAAACCTACGTCAAGACAAAAATGTTTTCTTTAGCTGGGAGTGCGAAGCCACAGTCCCAACCTCAGGTTTGTTGCTGGCAGGTGGTGCGCCCTCAGACACTTTTCCGTGCCTCATCTACGCCCGTTTGCTGTACACGCATACAGGGTTAAGTAATTAAACGTTTCAGAGGGTCTCTTCGCCCAGGGCAGTCCCGCTCCCGTTTCGCCCGGGCAGGGGAGGGCGGGGGGGGAGCGGCGCTCCCGGCACGGGTTACCCTCGCGGGGAC
>NW_009646928.1:4178282-4264990 GCF_000708025.1 Charadrius vociferus | reverse complement strand
CGGCGGCGTGGCTGAGCAGGGTCCTGCTTGGCCGGGGTGTGTGGCAGCGGTGTGAACCGACCGTGCCATAGGTCGGAGATAGTCTGTAAGTCCTGTTAGGGTGTAGGGTCGCGGTGAAGACAATGCTGCAGGCGCTGCTCCTCACTCTACCGAACTCACCGTTCTTTGAGAGTCCCGAATTAAAAATGTCCATTTTGCAAACATATAAATACATATATATGTATATTTAAGCACAAGATGCCAAACTCATGATTGGGCAGCAATGACTATTTTCTGTGAGTGTTTCCTTACAGGTATTTACCAGAGGCCGCCTGTCGCAGCTGAAGTGAAGTGGGTTGCTCGCTTGCGCGCGCTTCTGTGCTGCCTGACAAAGGTGGTGTTCCCTCCATCCGCAGAGAGCTAAAAAGCAATGCCCTGTGCCAACACCTACACGTTTCCAGTGCTGTTTTCCTAGGCCATGCTGTTAGGGTTGTCAAGGAAGATAAAGGAAGGCCAGTAGGTACCACGTGCCAGAGCAAGGTTGTAAAGATGCTTTAAAAATGATAAAATAGCTGGTCTGCCAGGTGGCACTCCACATCTCCTAATCGTTCCCTTGCCCTGGTTAGAATATGGTGCCTGGGATGATGGTTTGTGAAAAACTTGGCTTTTTTCATGACTCAGTTGAGAGGACTGTATTTGTTTTGAAAAATAAGCTGTCCTGGGCTGTTGTTAACTGCTGTGTTGCTTTACATATTTCCTGAAAAAGACAGCAAAACTTGAGGTCTGCCTAAAAATCTGAGGTTATCAAAAATTGATTTAAACACGTATCTTGACTTAAATACTGCAATATAGTTACAATTTGAGTGCCAAGTATTATTTAGATAATGTCAAATCATTAGCGTTTGGTTTTTTTCCTTTGCAGTCTGTACAATGTGTACTTTCAAGCACTGAAAGTGGGTGCGTGATGTTGCATCTCTTGCCATCTGAACTGCAAAATGTATCACAGCAGGGCTGTGTTTAGATGGAGGAACAGTTAGTCAGGGAGACAATTTCAGCCTAAACTTAGAATCACATTGTTTCTGCTAGTTCTGACGGGGCTGTTGTTAGCATTATAGAAGCTACTGTGATTATTTAGTAGTCTGTATCCACTTCCCCTGATTATTTTTCTTCATTCAATGAAATTAATTTTTAATTTTGCAGACATTATATTTTTAAGTGTTAGTTATACGAGTGAGAAAATCAGTACATTTTCATAATTCTCTTATATTCAGTAGGCTAATTCTGAAATTCAGATCTGGAAATGTGTTGTGCTAGCCTGGTACTAGTGAGAGACCTCTAAAGAAGTTTTATTAACAATTTCTTAAGTATTTATTTTTTCCTTTTTAATTTCAAAGCAATTGCAAAACTCCTCTGTGAGAGTAGGATCAGGCCATTTTGTGTGGGATGCCACACGGCGTGGTACAATTTTGATTTTTCAGGTAGAGCACTTTATTAAAGCAGGCTGAGCAAAAGTAACTCAACCTGCTTCCGCTGATCAAAGCAGGGGGATTGTCTTTGACTTGAATGGCAGAAAGATCAAGCTTTGTTATTGCTCATGGGTAATTTATTCTGTCAGACCTCTGTGCTTTGTTTGTTGGGAGCCACAGAAATGTCTCGTGCACATCATTAATTAAAGACTTGCAATTATTTCAATTGATAAAGCTATACAAGGTCTGGAAGGGAAAAGAGAAGAATAGCTGTTAAATCGATATTTTTTTCATTCTTCTGTGTATTAAAACAGCTATTTTTTTGCCTTTCAAAACTCAAGTTGTGGATGACTGATGTTGTACATGCTACATCCTGGAACAAGCTTTTGCAGATATGTAACAGTTCCCTGGTTTTGCAATGGTAACTACAGAAAAAATAAAAATAGATGTTGTAATACATTTTTTTAAAAAACCCAGGTCTACTTTAAATCCATGGTTGTACAGCAATATCTGTAACATGAGTGTATTCTCTATTTTGATTTGTAAGATACCCAGTACAGGTGCTCTTGTAATTCTTTATACTGGTAGGCAGGCAGCCACAGGGTGTTAGGAATCTGATTACGTATTTTATATCCTTTTTTTTTTTTTTTTCAGACTTCTTCACAGCAGCTGATTGCTAGGCTGCTGGAGCAGTATGGTTTTACGTCCCTTGCTATGAATCCTCACAGTACTCCTTACTACTTCATGGATCCTCACACTAGTAATAAATATGGTTCAGGGGGAGCTGTGTTTTGGACTTCACGTGTCTTTACTTACAAAGTTCTTGATATATCTGGGGGATAAAACTTGTCTTGCTAAGGGTTAAAAGTTGGCTTCATTTATATATATTTATAGTCTATATACATATATATTTGTGTGGGATTTTTTTTTTTTTTTGTTCCTGGTTTGGTGAATCAACTAACCAAGTCAAGAAAAGAACCCAGACACTTCTGAAATTATATTTTTATTTTAACTTATTTTTCCTGTCAAACAAACTACTTTTTTTTTTTTTAATTTATTTCCTTGTGCTGCCACCCATGACCAGCACTTGTGAATGAAAGGAAAAAGTAGATTAGAACATTAAGTGTATGCTGAATCGCTTCAGCAATTGGATCTGATGATGATGAGCGCTCTTGAAATAAGCTTTGCTCTAAGGTATAATCTCATAACCATGAGATTTAGTGGATCTATCTGCTGAGGCCATCATAGTTATGGATGAGGTGCTAAAATACCTTAACGGCCTTTTCTCTTTCCCCTTCCTTCTCATTCATCTCTTTCTTTAAACACAAAGTACATTTTAGAAAACTATAATAACTAAGCACAAAGATAGTGTTACCTAGTAATTTGGAAGATGGCAGGAGTTTAGCAATGCAGTGGTAATGTGGGGATGTATTTCTTCATAGTATCCATCTGTTTTGTGTGTCTTGCTGTTTTTTGAAGGCATGTAAGCAATTAAGGATCCCCTCCTGTACTATACAATGCCTTCAGCTATAAGGAGATAGTGTAAGTGTTCAGTAATGTCTCCCCAGATCCTTTCCAGTTCTAGTGCAGGCAAGACAGGTTAGAGCTGAACTGAAACTGGTCTTACTAATAGCAGGGTGTTGTAGTTTTAATTGGCGTAAAAAGATAAAGAAACTTCTATTATTCTGGGCAAATACAATATTATTATTTTTTTCTTTCTTTAATGGGATCACACAGCTCTTCTCCCTCTGCGGTAGACCTCACAAGCAGCATCCCTTCCTATCCTCTCAAGCATGTCCTCAGTGAGGGGCGTGTGGTTATACGAAAACAATGTGCCCTCAGCAATCTGTCCTTCTTGGACACAAAGCAAGAGGGTAAAACACCTCTGCTTTAGAGACTTCTCTCAATCCTCCAAAAGATGTGCTAACTAAACAGATTTCTGATGTGGTCCAGCAATCTTCTGAGTCAAATAGTCTGATATTACTGCTTTCTTTACACTTGGCTCATCTGCTCAAGTTTCTCATACCTCATCTTTGCGTTGCAGTTGCAGTATACTTTATTTCTCTCACCTTGTAAGCTGCGGTTTGGGCACAGGTCTAATGAGATCACTCCATAAATCAGCAAGCTAGGCTTATAATGCTCTTTTTGTTCTCTGTCCTTGACATGGGGGCAGTTCTCAAGGTGAAGCTGATATTCCTCAGTTGATGGAACAGCTCATGTGGTCAGGGATAGCTTGAAAACATATATAGGAACAGCCCCCCAGCTGCACTGATTTAAACTGAGCCAGCCTCATCTTTTACTATCAGTCAGATCAAGATGTTCTCGACGCTAAGCGTATGGAAATTCATGGCTTTTGTATGGCATTTTGCTTTTATAATGATAATTCAGCCTCAAAGGTAACCTCATTGACTGTCATTTAGTATGACACAGTAGAATTCCTAGTGGATCAGGGTGACATAATATAATGACTGTGTGTGTGCATGTATATATATATTTTCTTGCTAACTGTAAAAATTCATTCAGGAGACAATACATTAAAGCTTTGCAAGTGTTTCTGGTATGTGATGTGTACATACAAAGTTGATTTTCATAATCCCTAAGACATCTAGTATTGGTGCTTTCTTCTAACAACAAGGAGGCTAGACAAGATACAGAATTTGGAAGAGGGTGTACAAACTTGCTGCGCTTCCAGCAGCCCAAAACCGTGTCTGGAGAGTTTGGGTGGGGCAATGATAGTTATTTCTATCAAAACCTGTTTGTAGGCCGTGGTATTTGTACATTTCTTGCTTAGTTCCCTGCATGTTAGGCAAAATCTGATTGTTCAAGTGTAATTCACTTGTGTGTAAATGGATGCACATGTTCATTGACAATAACTTTCTCAGGTTTTTTTTCCCCCTCTATAACTTTTTTTTTTAATAAGATGATCTGTAAGGTCTTTTTTTTTTTTTTGCTTGATCACTATTTAATAAATGTTTAATTAAGTTGAAATGGAATAGGGCATTGAAATTGATAATTTCCTATGAAAAGACACAGGCGATGTAAAGAAAATAACCAAAAAGGCTGTTTCTTTTGAACTTTAAACAGGTTTCTTTTTAACATAGTAACAACAGAGCATTAACAGTAAATAGCTTTAAAATAAATTTATCTCACTGATTGTACTATCCAATTCTCTGTATTTCTTTTCAGCAGTTACTAATTTTCTGTCATTTACATGTTCCTTCATGTAACCAGGTTTTGTTTCCTAGGGTTGCGGTGTTTGAGCTTCAGCCACTAACACAAGTAGATAGCTCACAGCAAAATGGTTGTTTTTACCTGGAGACCCATTGTCTGTCTTAGCATGGATGGAGCTCTGTCTTACTAGTTCTGACCAGTGTGGTGTATGCTCACCCACCTCGATTGTGTCTGTGTTGGGTGGTACACATCTCGCTTGTGTAATGCCATTGTGTGTTCAGAACTAAGCTGAGAGTGTTCCTTTAAAAGAAGGTGGAGTAGATAAAATGGATGCTAGTTAAATGTCCTTTGTAAAGGACCATTTATAGATGCACATTAGTGCCAATCTTAAAATTGGGTATTAAATGGGAAATATGTGTTGAGCTCCAGTAGAGAATGCCATTAAAACTGATTTCTAAAATATCCAAATGACAGAAGTATGACAGCCAAACCACAGCTGGGCTGAGGGGAACGTTTCAGTGACGGGTCGCTAGTGGTTACTGGGAGCCTATTACTGGGGCAGAGCTGCTGTTAGTGGGGTTTTGTCTGAGCACAGGTTCCAGTTACTGTTAGAAACTCTCATTTGGTTCCTGTCTGGATTCCTGTAACTGCACAGTTGGATCCAAATTGCCTGTGGCTCTTTCGGTTGCTCCTACTTCTGCCTCTGCTGATCAACAGGCATTTGCCAAGAATTTGTTCTTGGAAAAAGAGGAGCTTCTGATATGCTGCTGCTTTCTACACATCTGCAGACCAGTGTCTTATTAGTCCATACAAAGTATTTAGTAAACTAATATTTGGGGAAATCTGTTCCCTTGACTCTATCTCCATTATCTGTCAGTATGGTAGAGAGGAAGGGGATGCCTGAGCTGAACAGTGCTTACTTGACCATATTTGTGTTTTGTGGGTTTTTCTCCCCGCAATTGTTAAATATCCCATGCCTACAGTAGTTTGACAGTTAATTAGCATTTGGGGTTTCTGTGCCTGTCTCAACATGGTCTTGGAGTTTTGACAAGAAAGTTAAAATCACAGCTTAAAAGTATGTAGCTTTCATAAGTCATGTAACCTTATATAATATTCAGTAGTATGCTTAAGACTGTAGTTGGTACCTTATGGACGGTCAGATGCGTATGATTTATATCAACAGTTCGTTGGAGGTGGTCATCCAACATCTTGATTGCTCTGTGGTCTCCCACACTAGAAATTCCCTTCACTTATTGGGCACTTACAGATTTTGGGGGTGCAGCAAGAATGGGCATCCAGGTCAAGAGAAAGGGAGGGAAACTTGGGTCTGTGATGACTTGAAAGAGGAGGAATCACAAATGTGTTGCTTTAAGGTGAGCAAAATTTCTGCCAATCAGATGGGCTGAGATCTTCTGTCTTTTGTAAGGAAATCTTTTTAGCACATGGTTGTTACAGAAGACTAACTCTACACCATCTGGTAGCCATCCATCTCACGAGGATGATACCTTTCTGGTTTTTCTGAAGTAGTCAAATTGTGGCGGAGGTGGGAGAGCTGGAGTATTTAGCATAGCCGGTCATAATCTTAGAGATGGTTTTCATAATGTTTGTGGACCTGTAAGGCAAAACTATGACTTCCGCACCAAAAGCAGACTGTAAACTGTAATGTTTTTTTTTTTTCTATGTAGTTAATACCTCTCATAATAACAAATTTTGCTGTTGGTAAGCTTTCATACTGCGAAGCAATTGTGAAGCCTCATGTAACTATTACTGATGCAGCATAATCAAATTTTAACTCTCAAGGTAATTGTCTGTACAATTACTAAGAATGTCTCAGAGCTATAAAGAAGCATAACATCCAGTTAGCTGTGTTGTGTATTTTATAATATGTAAGATACATATATATTTGTCTATCGGCTAATAAACCAAGTTACCTTTTGCACAGGGAGGAACAGAATGCTAAGGTTCTCTAGACTACCTGGTATTAGTGAAGTATCTTTCAGGTTCACTAAGCTAAACCTCATTTTAGTGTTATAAATGATGCAGTTTAACGTTTCGTCTGAAGTGATGAAAAGCCTTCTTTGCACTCACAGGTCACACTAAGATGGTTAAAGTGATAAGTATGTATCACTTGCATTTTTTCTCAGTGTGACTGCAGTAAAATCTTCCTTTTGATAGTATCTTCCCTGTCTTGGTTTCTCCTGTAGGGATGGTGGGGAATAACCTATAGTACTATATTAAGAAAAATAAATCTAGTTGACATAGTTACACTGGTGCAAAAAACCAGAGGTTGGAGCCCAGAGGGTGTCCATTGGCATAAAATCTTTGATTCCTGAGGCTGTTTTAGTATTTGTGTGTGCAGTAGTATTTGTCTATCCTTTGTAACTAGGTAGTTGCTCTATTTTTAACAGTAATGGGATGACCCAAAGGAAAAAGTGGCTCTTTTATTTATTACACGTGGTGTCATCACATCTACTTGTTGCCCGTTTGCCATCATCTGAGATAAAATTGTTTTTTAGTTCTGCAAGCAGGAGAAAAAGACTTGGTAGAAATTACGCTGAAATCCTGACTTTGGAATCGGAATGTCTTCACTCCCCTTTTTGCCTCTGTTGCTGATTTAATTCAGTTCTGTATGACATTGTAGAGATACCTGAACTTTCACTGGGACTGTTATTTACCACATCCCTGGGACTCTCATCCTTACTGAGAAGAGAGTGGAAGCAGAGGCCACTCTCAGCTTCTACTTTGCTACAACGTTTGGCATCCTGTAGTTACTCAGAACTTTAAACTATGAAAGCTGCTTTTGCACCAATACTGTCTACCTGGACAAATGATACAAATGAGCATAACTGCCTAGGCTAATGAGAGTTGCTTTCACGCTATGGCAGGGAATTGCTTATTTGGAAATAAGAGTGTGCTGTACAGTGCAAAGTGAGGAGACCTTGCTTACTCGAAAGCAGTTGCCGATCACAGAAGTGAGTAGTGTGAAAAGAAGATCAGAGCAGTACATTGTAATATCCCTTGTGCTTGCTGGTGTCTGTTGCGGCTGTGTGATGTATCTGTTTCTGAGAGAAATGCAGTGGTCTGTATAGCTGGAGACAAACTGCCTGGTGTGCTGTTGTGAAGGGGATGGTCCGAACAAGGTGTGCTCCTTAAAAAGTGCAGAAATTAGCCTTGATATAGCAGCTGCTGAAACTTTGGGCAGCTTAAACATGGAACGCTAGTCTAAACCTGTGGGCATTACAGCATGAAAAAGCAGACAAAATTAAGTCTAAGTGAAAGTGAGCTGAGAAATTTTGGGGGGCAATGGCTGAACTCAGGTGGTGGTGAGCTCCTCTGATGCATTTCTCAACCAGGAGACCTGCTCAGCTGGGGAGCTGGAGGACTCCAGCTGACTGTCAGGGCTGTGGTTTTCCTGGGCACTGCTGTAGCAGATAAGAGCAGTCATCGAGACCAGAATCCTCCTTGCAACTGCTGAGACCAGTTGCTTCTGTTGAAAACAAAGTTTTAGGTAATGAGTCGGTCATGAGTGGGAATGTGCCTGTTGACAAACTTTTCTGTTGTTGTCCATTAGATTTTCTTGAACTTCCTGCTGTTTACTACTTGTGGTTGTCCAAAGCATGCTGCTGGACAAGGTGATCAGGCCCAGTTGGGTGTATTTATTCCTCTTACGGGTATCATGTTGGAAAGAAGCCGTTGAGAAAAAGAAAAGCAAGTGGTTAGACCACAAGCAGGAGCGTGTTTTGTATATATTGAAGCAATAATTGGGTGGTAATTCGGTGGTTGATACTTATCTGTCAACTTTTCCCACACACCTAGTATGAGAGAAGGGAGAGAACTGATACGATAAGAGAGTAGCCTGAAACAGTTCTTCATATGAACAGTTCCACCGTCAAATGCTCCCCAGGATTGCAACACCCATTGCACTAAATTAACTTTGCAGTGATTGCATTGACATTATTATGACAAATTGAACTGCAAATGGAGTCCTGGGAGTGCTGGTGGACAACGGGTTGAACAGGAGCCAGAAGTGCACCAGCAGCATTGGGGAAAGCGTTGCCAGCAGGTCGAGGGAAGAGATTATTTCCCTGTTCTCAGCACTGGTGAGGCCATGTCTGGGCTGATGAGTCCAGTTTTGGTATCCGCTCTACAAGACATGAACATAGTGGAGTGAGGGCAGTGAAGGGCCACTAAGATGATTAAGGATTTGGAGCATCTAACATACGAGGAGAGGCTAAGAAAGTCTGGAGAAGAGAAGGCTTCAGGGGGATCCTATCGGTGTGTACAAATAACTGTTACAGAGAGTAAAGAAGGCAGAACCAGGCTCTTCTTGGTGGAGCCCAGTGAAAGAACAAGAAACAGCAAGCAATTCTTATGCAGGAAATTCTGTTTAAACACGAGAACAAAGTTTTTCCTGGGATGGTGGTGAAAAACTGGGACAGACTACCCAGAGAGGTTGTGGAGTCTCCATCTGTGGAGATACTCAAAAACCAACTGGGTACAGTCCTGCTCTAGTTGACTGTGCTGTGAGTATGGTGCTGGACTTCATGATCTCCAAAGGTCTCTTCCAACCTCAGTGATTCTGTGAAGTCATAAACCTCACTAAATGGCATGCTTTCACAGTGTAGGGCTCCAAGGGGCTCCTAGGATCCTATGTCTGTATGTAGTGTGTAAACTGTATTGGAAACCTGAATAGGTGAGGATTAGGTTGAAGTTCACTGTAAGCCTGCAGCAGAAACTTAATTAGGGCAGTGCACGTAACACTTGATTGAATGGACATCTGGATTTTCCATTAGCTGTAGAATGGGTGTTTTGATTTTATTGTAGTCTGGCACGGGACCAGATGGAACGTAAATCAAGAAATAGATATGGACCTCCTCTACCTAAGCGAGAAATTACCTTGTTGGAATTACCAAATGAAGTCTGAGTTGCTGTGGTATAAACGCGTTCTGTTCCCTTCTAGGATCAATACTTTGAGTCTCCTACAGCATTAATTTGATTATAACAGGCAATTTTGTGGATAATTTTTCTTTTGTTCCCCTTAAGTTGTTTCTTCTCCACACTGCAATATCTGCAAGATAATTTTGTTTTTGAAAATAATTCACAGAAAGTGGTGCTTAGAAGACAAGGCATGGTGATCACATGCCTTACTGGAAAAGCTTTTATTCCCTTTGTTTTCAAGATAATAAGAGTAAATCAGTCTTAGAAAAAAAAACAAAAACAAGAGAAACCACTCCTTAGTTCCACATTCACTAATTGTTTATATTGGTAATATATGCGTAGTTGTAAATATATATATACATGTGTGTAACAGCATAATTTATACACCACAGTGGCATCATATCATTCTGATGTTCCTGTTTTATTAAAAATCATCAAATTTAACAAAATCTTTTAAGAGCAGCTATAAAATATTGACTGGTCTAGAAAATAAGATATATCAAAATGTCAGTTGTTGGGGTGATAATGAAACAGTTTGATATTTGACAGAAGAAACACACCTATATCCTAATTAGAGGAACTCTTGTGTGTACTAACCTGGAACTGTTATTTTCTAGAGCACTTGGAGGAAATGTGAAAGATATTTGGTTTTCTTCCAGTTTGGAATGAAATGGAAATTTAGAAATGTCAAAATTTCATCAGGAACAGATGTCCTGAGTTTCAGCCAGCACTGATAAATGGGTCTCGTTGCAAGACAACTATGTAGAGATAAAAATGAAATCTCTAGAGCATTTCCAGGCTCCAGGAGCATTCATTCCTGCCCAGCTCTTATTTTAAGAGTTACTCAGTTTGTATCTGTATGCATGGTGCACAGGAAGTTTGTCGTTTTGTTTTGTTTTACTTAAGAAAAAAAAAAGTCTCTGAACAGGTTGATTTTCTTGAAAATAGGCTGCTAGAATCATGACAAGAGCTCAAACCTCTAGCCTGGCATTTACCTTCAGTTGTCAAGATGAAAAGTGCACTAGCAGAAATGGAAGAATGCTACTTCATCTTGTTTACTCTTCCATTGAGAGCTGACTTCAAGGTTTGAAGTGAAAGTAGCACCGTCACCATAGAATTACTTGTGTTTTGCCTTGTTTCCTGATTGGAGTAATTCAGGCATAACATTAGAGTGGCTTAGAGCTTTAAATACTAATAACAAATCCCTTGCTGAAGTACGGTGCCTTAGAGAATAGAAAAGTGTAAAGTTATCTTGAAGCATCTGCATTTATGCTTATTTTTAAGTGCATAGTAATTAAATCATTCGCCCTGTTCTGGAGGGTGGATTTAGTGGTGGTACGGGGTTTTTTTGTGGGTTCTTTTGTTTTTGTTGTATTTTGTTACCATGCTTTCATTTATAATTATAAACATGAAAGCCATCACATTTTTGAAGCACCAGGGCTGTGCAGAGATACAGCTAGAATTTAGCATTCTGACTGTTTCATGTCTTCTATGGAAGCTGCCTATTAAGTGTTCAAAAAGTATGCATTTTTGGGGGGCAAGGTATATGATTCCTGACACTTTAATTCACTCTTTCTCACTTCTCATCTTACAGCTGGGCCCCCATGTCAAAACAAATTTCCCTTACATGTCTCATTTAAGTTAAGATTTATTCCAGTGCTTGTTGCTATGCATCTTTCTGATCTTTGTCTTTTCTTCCATGTGCCCCATAAATGTTTTCTTGTCCTGCATCTGCTCCCATCTTATTTTTTTCTTTTTATTTGCCCTCTTGTTGATCTCCCCCATCCCCACAAACAAAAGCTGTCTATGCATGTTCTGCAGAGCTGCTGGTAGCCAACAAAGGCAGAGCTGAAATTTCTGTCTTAAGGTTTGTCCATTGCTGCCCAGCTCTTGTGTATGGAAGAGGCAGCAACTGAAATACAGAGGAAGCAAAGCCTTCTGCCCCTCTTCAGTGCTGTTACTGTGTGTAACTATATCATTCAGAAGAGCTGCTCTTACATTGCACTTTTATTGAAGAGCAGTGGTAAAAGAATTACAGACTCCTAACTTAGCTTTTAAAATTACATTTAATTGTAAAAGCAGCCATAGAAGAAGGCCTGCTGAGTGCAGTGCTGTGTAGGAAGTTTGGGTTGGGGAAGGGTTTCAAGCTGATGCTAATTTTATCAAGGATCTTCCTCAGTTTGGTGGAAAAAGAATACGTTGGTCATCTTAATTGCAAAATCCTCAAAGTGTTTATTAGGAAAAATCATAGCTTCTTTCACATTTTGTTTCTACAAAATCCTGTATCCATACCAGAAAATATTCCCTGAAAAATAGTTTGGAAATAACCCAAGTGCATTGGCTAAGAAAATGATATTATCTGCTAAATGAATTGCCATCTTCTCCCAGCTCAGACGAGAGCACAGCACGATGAGATACCACATACAGAGAAGGAGGGAGCTATCAAAGCAAGGATGTTGCCAGCTATGTGGTCCATAATGTGATTCATAGAGCAAGGAGAAAGTAACCTTGATTTCAGTCCTCCACATCCAGTGCTTTGTGTGCAATCTCCAGAGGACCTCTGCTTCCCTTGAATAACGGTGTCTGACTTTAGACCTTGACCAGAATAGGAAGGTGTTATTATGGATTGTTGTTTGATTTTTATTTTTGTTTGTTTATGGTGGTGGCCATCTATCTTGGGGAAGGCTTGTTGGAATGAAAAGCCAAGGCAGTAGTTTCCAGCATCTTAACTTTTCTTCTCATTTATATAGTTCCATTTAGAGATTCTAAATAAAAAGCTTGATTAGTTCATCTTCCTATATAAAAATGGTCTTTAGAATCCAGGTGTTACTACTTGCATCTACTACTTCTCTTTTAGACTTGTATTAACTTCACCTGGGGCTTCTGCAAATATCTTCCAAAGCTTTAGGTCTGCCTGCTGCACATGGGCCAGTAAGTTCTAAGTCATACATGAAAAAAGAAGATTACAGTGGTTAGGGGTTTTCATGCTCCCTGCTCAATGGCTTCCTACAGTTTCCTACAAAACGTCCTGGAGTCCATACATGAGACTAGATGTCTCTCTTAGAATATTAGTATTTGTTGTCCGATATGAATTTTAATGTAAAGAGTGCATTAATTTTGTGAAACTTCATTACATACATAAAGATAGCTTTGTCACACATTCTTATTTGATTATTGCATAGTGGTAAGGTCTGTTGGTGGTGTAAATCACAGTTCGTTTCAGGGTGGTCAGACTGATTTATACCAATTGAGGATCTATATTTCTCTTGAATATGATTTATTTACTCACATCTTCTGTCAATATAAATTATAAATTAGCTTCTGCTGAGTTCTGGTGTTATATCAGTGTAAAACTTGTGTTAAAGACCAGAAATTGTATGTCATTATGTGTGGTCATGTGTAATCATCTGATTACTGTTCTAGTAATTAAGAAGTAGAAGCCATTGAATCTATACACCTAGGTAGGAATCAAGGCTATACATATTTATTTTTTTATCTTGGCTGAGTGTGGCATTTCTCATCCCCCAAATTTTTTCAGGACTGGTAGTATGTGTGCAGCCATGGAGCACTGTTCTGTCTGAAAATCTCACACATAGAAGGTTAGTTAACATTTGATGTTAACTAGAAAGACTTATGCTTTTTTTGACAGAGTAAGATGTGGGCCTCTGCTCCTTCATGGTATAAGGTCAGTCAGAGGCATCATGTGATAGCCTTGCTACTTTTTCACTTGGTCCCTGTTGAGCAGGAGCATCTCTAAAGGTGTCAGGTCTGCAACTCAACAACAGGCTATTGGTAGGCACCTTTGGACAGCTTGCTTGCGTCCTGCCCTGGTTCTTCTCTTGCTCCTTTATGGTGGAGAAGGAGGTCTGATACATCTGTGCAGTGGTTGTAGCTCCTGGCAACGCTTGTAGGGTGGCCTGGAAGGAGTATCCTGGTGTTGCCCTAACAGTTGCATTGCTGTCAGTCCGTGTGGCAAGTAGCTTAATGCAAACCCAGGTGTTCTATGTAAACTGTAGTCATTGCCAGAGGTACAATGTAAGCGTCTATTAAGAGCTCTGTTGAGTACACACAAACAGAAAAAGAAAAGTGTCATCCTTAATGATGATGGTGTTTGTTCCACATGTGGTGATTTTGTGATTTAGAGAGTACAAGTGGGGGTGTGTGTGTGTACATGTGGATAATAAATAGGTTATAATGATGACGTCCAAGACCGTCTCCCACTCTGCTTCGCAGCAGGGTGCTCTTTTTGCCTTGCCTGGTAGTGTTGCAGGTATTTATTTATATTGAATGACATAAAGAGGCCTCTGAATGAGTACACTTGCATAATGAATAAGAAAATTGAGCGCACTGAATCCACCCTCTATTTTCTTACAGTTCCCCTTTAACCAAATTCTCCTCAAGTGAAGGCTTGACAAATGTACCCCCTCAGCTTTGCCTGTAGAAGAGCAGTTATCAATCAGAAAGTTTAATTGCAGGAGTGGGCTTTGTCTTCCAGAACCTCCACGACTCCAGCCTGTGGGGCAGTGATTGGAAGTGTACTGGTCTGGTCTTGCTGTTGACATTGAAAGAGCAAGGCTCTTCTGGCATCAGGAGGTCTAACTTTGAGTTACAGTAAAGCAGAGGACTGAAAATTAATGTGCTCATGTTCCCTGCTGATGATTTTTCAGTGATCCATAATGTAGTCTTAGGGCCTGGGATCCTTTTTTATAATATGAGCATGAGAACAGTAACTGCTTCTTGCTTCTAAAATGTTTTCACATTGTTTAATGAGAACTATCACAAATAGGAAAAAGTTTTCAGAACATACTGCAAGGTACTGCCTTGCTTTGCCATCCATTTACAGTGTGCCCAGAAGTGCCATAGACAGGGTTGGGTTTTTTCCTTCCTTACTCCTTACATCTCAAATTGTGTTGAAAACATAATAATAATAGTGATGATAATAATATAGTATTTGTCGGTTCCAAAAGGGTGTTTTGAGATGCAGGTCTGCAAAGGGGACTTAATGGATATGAACAGTTGAGAAAGGTCTGAGTAATATGATGATGGCTGTGTAGCTGGCTGTATGTAATAAGGCTGTGTAAAGCTGAAAAACTAGCAGAAGGAAATGCTGATGTTTTTCTGTGGAAGCACAGTATAATGCTTGGCATGAAGATCCATGAGTAGAGGAGGGCTGCTGTGTGTAGCGGTGCTGTGTGCCAAGGGGACATGTTGTCTTTATTCCTCTAAAAAGAAAGAAATTTTCAAACGCATGAAAATCTATATTTTAATACTGCTTTTGGACACCTGAATGCTATTTAGGACAGTGTATAAAAAGTTAGTATTTACAAAGTTATTGTCCTGTAATTGTAATTTTAACGAAGGACTTGGTTTACTCTTAGGCTTTATTTATGACAATAGTACACTTGTGCAGTGGTCTTGAGCTCTCAGCTCATAGTTTTAGTTTTAAATCTTGATCCTGCAGCTGGATTATTTATGCCGTAAATGAAATAGTGATAAAATGTAAGTTCTTTTGGTCCCACTGCAGAACAGGCTGAGTGATTTTGGTGTTTCAAAGCCTTTTAACTAAAGGTGTTAAAATAATGAGTAATAAAAACAAAAGTTGGAATACTTCTGTGCCATCAATAAATATTTGCATCTCAAATGACAGATCATGACAAGTCAACCCCCTCATGTGTGAGTAATGCAAATAATTTTTGTTGAGATACAGTGCAGCAACCACATGGCTCATGGTGTGAAAATCTGTTGCTCTTCACTATCTTGACACTTCTGTTGCTTACTTGGAACTTAAAGTTTAGAGAATTAATTACTCCCCAAATTCCTCCTGTACTCGCTAGGTAAAAATTATTAATGGAGAGGTTGAGGACCAGAGGTGGGAATGGGACAGAGAAGTAGACTTGTAAGGAGCATGCAGGTATTTTCTGGAGCGTGGGAGAGGGGAGTGAGGCTAAAGATACCGGGGCGGGGGGAGGGGAACATGACCATGGTGTAGGTGCGTGTTCCTGCGAGGAATGTGGTGTAACCAGCTATGCTCATTTGTTTGTTCTCACCAGAAACAATGTGCATGTCCAACTGCTACCTTCAGATATACTTCTAAATTCAATTCTATAGTGTTCTCTATATGAGAACACTTCTATCCTAGGAAAGGAAGAGGCTTGATATATGTGTGATTTGTCTTCCTCAAGTTGTGCATGGGACAGATCTGAAAATGAAAATTTTCCTTTTCTTTTTCTTTTTTTAAAGTAGGCAGTAGAAAACCATAGTATCATTGCAATCCCCTCCCACATGGAAGGGCGTAGCACACCCAGGCACCACCCCCACCTTCTTGCAGCATCTTTAATGAATGCAGATTACAAATAAGAGAGAAAAGAGATGCCAGTTGGCTAATGTGACACAAAATGATTATGGACTGGTATCTGTTTATCTCTGCTGATGGCATCTAGAAATCTGCTGTTTGGGAGAGTCAGCACCCTTGTTACTCTTTCCAAATTAAGCCAATAATAACCTTCCAGGTTTGGTTGGAAAATGCAGGTACTGTTATTTCTGCAGGTCTTGGAGAGAGATTAAATCCTCATCATTCACCAGAGCCCTGGATGATCAGTGAGACCGGGAAGACCAAAAGGAAATACAGGAGATTTCTATAAAACTTTCATTAGGGTAGGTGGTTTCCATCTTTAGAAGCTACAAATAGTATTAAAACAAGCTAATTTCTGATTGCTGAACTGAGAGCTCCAAAGACAGAAGAATCACAGCTGCGCATGAGATAAGGTGACATATTGTAGTATGTCAATATAGCCAGTAAGAATGGGAGATCTTTAAGACAGAGCAAGTAGGTGAAGTTTGAGTCTGATAGGCCTTTTGTGGGGAAATAAAAGAAATAGTGTTACATGCAAAGAATTCTCTGAAGTGGACTCTAGCCTTTTCTTTGAACTGGAAAGAGCCTGTTGCAACTGCCTGCCAAACTCTGCTGTTGACAAACCAAGGAGACTGATTGAAGAATTCTTGATTTCGAGATAGAGAGCATTTTCAATCAGCTAGGTGAGGCATCCTTCATATCCTTGGGCTATCACGATACAAAAAGTACTGCTTAAATTGTCTAGGGAAACTTACAGCATGCTGCTCTGATGACTTGATTAGCACTAAAGGTTTATTTTATAACATTAAAAATAATGCCAAATAATTGTTCTTGCTTTATACTATACAGTAAGGGGGGATGTGTGTGTGGATGTGTGCCTGTGTGAGAAAGAAAAATGGTAATGTTCTCTAGTAACCCAGAACAGCTATGATTGCCTGGATCATCTAGAAGCACAAGATGTTTTCAGCAATTAATTTATAGACTTAGCAGATGTTCATTATGGCGAGAACCCAATAAAGGACAAGAGCTGTTCTCTGAAAGACTGGTAGTATGTTTTCCCAGTAAGTGAGGCTTAGGAAAGAAATCCACAAAGTCTTATTTCCTTATTGAGAAACACCTATTTTGTAAGGGAGATCTGTTAAGTTTCAAGTAAAAGTATCAGTTGTAAGGTGCTTTAATTGTCTAACAGAAGGAATTTAAACAATTGAAAAATTTTGCTTTCTTTACTCAATACAGTTTGAGTGTTCTTGAGAGCTGCTGTTGAATTGTATAAAACATTGGTTTGAGTAGCTTTTTAAATAAATGAAGGAAAAAGTAATTTCCAGCTCGATTTTTGAGTACACCGTAATTTCAGCTGGTAGTTTAAAAGTAAAAATAAACTTTCTTTCATATAGAAAGCAAACCTAGTTGACAATGCTGTTCTGCTAGACATCTTTGAAGAACAATGCCAGTTTCTGATTGAATCGTGGAACAAAAAATCATACTTCTGCAAATGAAGCTGATCAAATTATTGTACAATTTATCTGTTGAACATGATGGGGGAGGGGGGGGACCTTTTGAATCTCAGACTGTGTTTCTCATCCTGGGGCAGTAGTTACAAAATGAAAGATAAATAAAGGAATTATCATTTAGGTAAATAGAGGCATTCTATTTGACCTGTGTTAAAAGGATTAATATAAAATGAAGCTCCAAATTTTTATAGAAACAAAAGATCTGTCTTATACGGTCATGCTCATGTATTAGACCAGAAGAAGAATATGTCAGTGTCAAAAAAACAAATGAAACAAACACCAACCAACCAAAAAGAAACCCCCAGACCTTTTCCTTAGGATTTCCATAACTGTTTATCTAGGGTACTGAGCCAGTAATTGTTTATAGCTTGCTGAGTTATGCGAAAAAATTATCCAAAACTGTGAAAGTTCAACAGTGACTGCTATAGATAAGATCCAGCTCCAAAACGAAGGCCAGATGGGGCTGATTTAGATGAGTTATGTGTAGCATAGCCTTGGCTTCAAAGGAATTTAGCCAAAGGCAGGAAGGGTGAAGGAAAAGAAACATCAAAGGCAAAGGCTTCCTGTGCACGTTCTTGAATTTAGGATGCATTCTGTGTAGTCTGCTGCTTAGCTATATACTATGCTCCAAATGGCTTTTGGAGGTGGGCCGTGATAGTCCTGGGTTTACTGGTGAAAGAAAAAGGCTTTAGTAGCATAACAGAAAATCCACTGAGCACCTATACGGAAAGAGAAGTTTTGACAATTTCCATTAATTTGGGCTAAAATAGCTCGAGACTGGTTGTGTATTTTGCCAGCCAGATCTGCAAGTGTCACATTCCACAATGGCTTCTATTTTTCATCAAAGCAAATGAATGACACAATCCTGCCTAACAGTAGCACACTCCCCCCTGCCCCCAGCACTCCTTTACCACCACTGAAGTCCCTCGTCTGCTTCTAAGCAGGGTATCCTAGTCCTCCTCTCAGGGGAGGCAGCAACGTGGGCAGGCCACTGTCACCAGGTGGTTAGAGGAGGTGCTTGCCAATATGAATCGGAACTGGTTCCCCCACCCAGCCCGCGGGGCACCCCAGCATCCCCCTCAGCCTTCAGCTGTCAGCGGAACATCCCATGGCACTCAACTGTATGAAGGTTGTGGTATGTGGCTTGTCAAACTAGTTAGGTTGCCCGTCACTGCAGTAAGTCAGGAAGTTGATTTCTTTGCTTTCTTGCAGTAACTTGTCAGGCAGCATATTGCGTATGGTGGAAATGGAATTCGAGAGTAATTTGTTTTAGTATTCGGCTGATACAGAATTGCATTTTTTAAATTTTTTTTTAATCATGAAACAGAGCACCTTCTGTCTGTGCAACAGAAGGAGAGAAATGAATAAAAATGAGTAAGTTTAGGGACTGAGTCAGTCCAATTTCTTTTACGGAGAATTAAAAAAATACTTAATGCTTTTGTGACAGTGAATATATGAATTGCAGTATGTGAGTCCTTTTTTCCTAAAAGATAATTATTTAAAACATACATAGGGTGACTAGTAGATATAAAAACTAGTATTACAGTTACTCTTTGGAAATTTAGTGTCAAAATGGAGATATTTGTGAGGTTTCTAAAACAGTTCACTCACGAAGCTGTAGAAAATACACTAGCAAGATGTCATTAAAAGCAACAGATGCTATAGGGGTTTTGCTGCAAGCACAGCATAAGCACAGCAATTTCTCTCTTTTTGCCTCTTTCTAGTGTATCTTCATTTGCCTCTTGCTCCCCTCTCTTTTATTTTTTAATGTATATCGCCATTTGGCTGCTAATAGACTGCATTGAGTACATACGCTCTAGTATTAGGATTTGTGAATTGGAAAGACTATAACAATTTAATTTTTCTACCTTCCATCTGCAGTTGCATAGGTGACCCCCCTGATACGTACCAGGCAGAAGTAATTTGAGACCTGCATGACAAGTCTGTTGCATTCTCATTAATTGATTTCTTCAATAACTACTGAAAGCTGAAGGGGAGGAGGGCTGGGGAGGAATAGCAGTGAGGTTGACTAGCAAAAGATTTGACCTAGTTTTTTCAATCCGCATGGCTTTGCAGACAGATTCAGTTATAAATCTGCCTCTTTAGAAGAGCTTTTATTTATTTATTTTTGCTTGCTGCATGAATGGGTGCATTTCTTTTGAATGTTCAAATATGGTGGGTTAAAATGGTAAATTCTGTCATTGTGTAGTGTCATGGAAATGTGCATGTATGGTGGGGAAGTAAGGGAAAGCACCTACTTTTGCTGGATTGGTGTGGGGTTTTCTGCTTTCTGCCCCGTCCCTCCATCATTCTCATTTCTGTGTATTTGATAGCTGTGTGACATTACATGCTTGCTTTTTTGTCCTGCCTGCAGTATTACAAAGTGTGTGAAATACAATTGCTCTTCACTTTGTGCAGGAGTTGTGATGCTGCTTTGCACACAGAGCTTAAACAAGGCTGAAAGACTTTTTTTTTTTTTTTCCCCCCAAGTTTTTGATAACATCTCTAAGCTAATCGTTTTGCCTTCTTATTTCTATTTATATCAAGTCATCCTGGCCTTTGCTTGGTTTGCTTGTTTGTTTATTTTTCTTCCCTTACTTAGCAGTGAAGGACCAGGGATTAGTACCAAATACTGTAACAGCATGGGGATTCATGACAGGCTGGCGACCAGTGCTTTAACCCTCCAGATGCCCTGGTTAAGCATTGCAACAGACATCTGAAGGGGGGTATTCTGTTGCTGTGTAGGTATGTGTATAATGTTTGTCTTCTGATGTTTGATCACAGAGAAGTTTCCTTCTAGAGCCATTTGTTACCTGATTGCAGGGCTCTGTCATTGACTGATGAGGATTTTACCTGTCTGCGTTCTTTAATAACTGATTGAGTTCTTGAATCCCTTGCATCTGCTACAGGAAAACCATACCTAACCAAAAGCCAGGGAACTGACTTCTCTTTTTGCAGCTGCTCTGAGATGTAGCTGGAACTGCATCAGGACACTGCTTAAACCCCTCCTTGCTGGTTACTCCCTGGCCTCCTACCCTCCCTGGCCTCCTACCCTCCCTGGCCTCCTACCCTCCCTGGCCTCCTACCCTCCCTGGCCTCCTACCCTCCCTGGCCTGAGGCTCTCTGTCATTGTGCCTTAGGCTGTGGCACTGGAGCACAGCTTCATCCAGCTTTGCAGTTTCTCAGTGTTTGCTCATGATCTCTGCTCCCTTATGGCACTGGCTGAGGCTCTAATGTTGGTTCTTGTCCACTGGAGAGTCTCTTGAAGAGAGCAAGAGTTTCTAGCTCTTAGTTGGCAAGGAGGGGCCCACAGTGATAAAGAATGAGCAAAGCAAAGGTGGTGCTTGGACCAGGGGAGGTTCTGTAGGCTTCATGGGAACTGCTAAGAGGTTGTCTCTCTCTTTAGCTGGACTATATGTGTCAGTCAACGATATTTACCTGCTTTAGGCCTGGAAAAGGATAGTTTCTGTGTGACCTTGGTGTAACTGCATTACCCAGCCCTCCTCCTTCCATACCTCCTTGGTTTTGTAAGTGCTTCTCTCTGAAGCTGAAAATATATCCCTGTAGGTAGAAGCTGGTCTTGAAGTGGAGTAAATTCATGTCAAGGTTTGGGCTGGGCTTGCCACTAAATCGGATGACAGGACAATTCATCACTGTTTCTTCTTCTAAAGTAAAATGTGTGATTATGGTGTAGTTCTGGGTATTCTGAAGACTTCTGCTTTTCTTTGTGTTCCTGGCTGTAGATATGGAGGCAGGGGTCACACTCTTTAGGAGCTAGGCTGTGTCAGTAACATTTCTGTAGAGGACGATGACTGACATGCATGTCAAGAAAGTGACTGTCAGCCCAGGAGCTGAAAGGAGGTGCCCGCTCACGGGAGCTGCTCCGAGTATCCTTCTGAGGCATTATATCTGCTGGCCTGACATTTCCAGTCCCACTTTAAGTGAGCTATGGTCTTGGGCTGTGATACTTCCTCATGTATCCTAGATATAGATGTCATGTCTAATTTGTTCTCAAGGGAAGGCAGAGTTTGATCTATAATTCTGTGTAAAGTTGGTAATTACCAAGTGCTCTCAATGCTTGCAAAGCCTTGCTGCAGTTCAGGCACTGTGCAGATACTTAACTGATGTGCGTGTTGAATTTTTTGGAGTGTATGCAACAGGAAAGTGCGAGGGTCTTAGCAGCATACTGGCCGAGTGCATATGGTGGGCTATAAATGCTTGTATTTGCCTGAGCAAACAGACTGTGTGGGTAAGTCTTTAAAATGAGTCCTGCGGTGATTCCTACCTAGGTGTTTCCCCACCCTGTTCCGTCTCCTCCTTTCTTCCTCCTCTCGCCAAGCTTACAACACTCCACAGTTCAAGCGCAGCAGTATTGCACGTGGCTAATCTCTAACCCAGCTGGGTGAGAGACTGGTTGTCGCTTCCATTTGAGTTGGCAGACCATAACATACTAAATAGCTTTTGTGCTTTTTTCCGCTGAGCTGTCTTTAATTCTCCATGCGCACCAGAATGCTCAGTTTACTGCAGTACCTGGAGCAATGGAACAAGCTTAAGTACCTATGGAAGAGGTGATTCCCAATGCAGCAGCATGTTTGTGTCTAAGTTATGTTGGGTGGATTTTGATGACTGGGCTAGATTAACCTATGCCTTCAGGAGTACCCATGTTGCTTCTTTGCTCAAGCTGTACTCTCACATTGCCTGATCACAGCCTATTTTGCAGTCAGAATGTTTTTCCTCTTGGCTTTTTAGTTATACACCTAAATAAGAACTACTTGATGACCAATCTTAGGAACCATGTTTCTTCCCATTTAAAAAATAAAACTCATGGTCTATAATTGAGTAAAAATCTGCTATAATGACCTGATTATCACTCATGAGTTCCCAATTTTGGTTGTTAGTTTCTGGTTTTATATTCTAATAGAAGGTCCTGAACCAATTCAGGGCAGAGTCCAGTTCCTCTGTAATGTGGCGGTGGTCGTGGTGTGTGGAAGAAGCTGCTTTTATCCCAAGCAGCATGCACTGTGGTATTTTAAAAACAAAACAAATAAGCAAGACAATTCTAATGATCCCAAGGAGATGAGAAGGCATGTAGCAACCCTAAACAGAAATACAAAGAGTAACAAATACTTGCCACTCTAAATGCTTTAAGTAATTATTATCTTACAAGTGTTTTGTGACCTGCCAGGACAGATAAGTGCTTTGCCTGGTTTTCAGCACTGGGAATTTGTCGTCTCCTTTTTTTCAAACTCTGATAGAAAAACTCTTGTGTTACCATCACAGCATCACTTCCTTACAGCATCTAATAGCAACCGCTGGGGGACAACATTACAGTTTCCCTCAAATACCCACCTGCCCAAATTTGTTTGTTTGTTTTTAAACCCTCTGCTGGTAGACGTGGGCAGTTATATACTAATACTAGGAGGGAAACATGTTTCAGTTAGGTGTCCTTTTGAATTCAGAGTGTGCAAGTTGCTGACAAAAATCTTGTAATGATCTAAAAGAAAATAGGATTGTAACAGTTTCTTGTAACAGGTCTTGCTTATGGATCGAAGGTGTAAATGATTCACAGATACCTAAGATATGAGATTACGTCTTTTCTTTTGTTTGACATGTGCCACAGCATTTTCAAGTGCTGTTAAAACCAGTGCTCCAGCATTGCTTTCCTGAGGTGAGCTCCTGTGGCTGGCCAGTAGCTGTGCATGCAGCTCACCAATGTGTCGTGCCGCAAAGGCTGCCTTCCCTGTCTGCCATTTCTGGCTGCAGCAACCCAGGGAGTCGTTTCCAAAGTGGTGTTTGGGTGATCTGCTAGCAAATCCTATTATTTGTTAATAGGATTTGTTCTTGCACTGCTTTGTCCGATCACTAATTGTTTATCACGCATTAGGAGTACAATAAGATGCCAGTCAGCTGTGTTATGAGCATTTTGTGTGCAAGACTCATTGTTTGCCTGCAGTGGTGGGTTTTGCTTTGGGAAAGCCTCAGTGTGGAAGGCAGAAAACAAAGGCTCTGCATATCAAACACCTCAGCATATCCTGCGCTCCGGTAGGCGCTAGTTTCCCTGGCTCCTCAGTAGATGGTGAGGCACACAGAGAGTCAGTAAGCTCATCTGGAGGGCTGCATGCTCGGCGCCCGTGGTTGCAGAGCTGTGGCTGCTTTCCATACTGCCTCTCTGCCTTTCCGAAAGAGTGCCCTGCTGAGGTGGCAATTAAATAGGAAAGCATTAAGAAAATTTAGAAATAATTTGAAATAGAATGCAAAGATGAAGGTGACAAATGTACAGGAAAGCTGGGGAGCTAGTGAGAACTAGTTGCTTTTTTTCTTTGTTGAATGTTTTGGTGAGTGTGGGTGGTATTTAATGATCGTACAATGGAGGTAGAAACTACTTCTGAAAAGGGGTCCATCTGAGCTGGTTTTTGAGGTTTCTTTTGCAGAAGCACTTCTTCCAGAAAAACTAATTCATAATAATTCTTTTGAATTATGGGTACCCTAATACACGTTTTTAATCCTGTTTCTCAGAAGACAATACTTTTTAAGAAATCGTGAAGTTTGATTTCCAAAGCAGAATCTGAATGTGGTCCTGTGATGGCTTAGCTTCAGCTTTTTGAGAGTTCACACTCAGGTTTGTTTATGTCTTAGTTTTGTGGTGCTGTGCTGATGGAGTGAATTAGATCAGGTCACTGATCTAGCTGAAAACTCAATGCTTTTCTGTTGGAGCGGGTCCAGAGGAGGGTCACAAAGATGATCAGAGGGCTGGAGCACCTCTCCTATGAGGACAGGCTGAGAGAGTTGGGGTTGTTCAGCCTGGAGAAGAGAAGGCTCTGTGGAGACCTTATAGCAGCCTTCCAGTACCTAAAGGGGACCTACAGGAAAGATGGGGAGGACTTTTTACAAGGGTGTGTAGTGACAGGATGAGGGGGAATAGCTTCAAACTGGAAGAGGGTAGATTTAGATTAGAAATTAGGAAGAAATTTTTCACTTTAAGGGTGGTAAGGCATTGGAACAAAGTGCCCAGAGAAGCTGTGGAAGCTCCATTCCTGGGGGTGTTAAAGCCCAGGCTGGATGGGGCTTTGAGCAACCTGGTCTCATTGGAGGTGTCCCTGCCTATGGCAGGACTGTTAGAACTAAATGATCTTTAAAGGTCCCTTCCAACCTAAACCATTCTATGATTCTATGATCAACAAGACCAAGTGATGATTCTGAGGAGGTGGGCAGGGATAGTCTTGCATTTCTTGAAGCCCTCACCTGCTGCTTCTGTGGCTACAGTAAAGGTGGCAGGGTGGGATGAATGTGGGTGAAGAAGCCTGAGCACTTAGAGTGGCTGCCCCTGCTCAGGGTGCTGTGCCCAGGCACGTGTGGATGGCTCAGGGGAGCCTGCCCTGTCCCAGCTCATCTGTATCCAGCTGGAAATTCCCGCTGCAAATTTTAAACAATCCTTATCTTCTTAAATAACCTCAATTTGAGGATAAAATATGCAAAATAAATTACTGTGGAGTTTGGCTGCATGCTTCTTCAGAAATAGGTTTCCTGAATATCTACATGTATTTTTTTATCTTTTTGTATCAGAAGCTAATTAGAAATAAACTGAGGAAATAGATTTTTGTACCAGTTAGGAACAGGGTTTTGTTCTGAGTTTGTGTAAAGCATCTGGAAAGAAATAAGGTTTTAATTCTTGTCATTGAGTAGTCATACGATATGCTGAAGTTTGATTGTATATAAATGCACACATATAACACATACATACACAAACATATATTTATATGCGCCTTTACATATGCTTTATATATGCGTGCATTTTTCTGTGTACATATATACATGTGCTCACACACATATAAAAAAATATAGTGAATGAATACCATTGTGATCATCTTGTGTGGTGACTAGTATCTGCCAGCCAGGATAAAAATGCGTACATCTTGAAGTTCCCTCGGAAGGTTTGATGATTTTTTGACCTAGCTCTTGGAATGAAAGCTTAACCTCTGAGTCACACCACCCATTCCTATTTCAGGTACTTAGAGAAATACAACCATCCTACTGTGAGGTATCCATGACCTATTCCTTCTTCAAAGGAAACAGTCTAAACCAGAAGAAAGATTTAGTGTGAGCTTTCATCTCAGAGCAGGAAAGCTCCTGAACCACGTCCTACTTCCTGATGCAGGGAGAAAGAGGATTTATGCCAGAGGTACTGGTTTGTGAGTAAGAGTGAGGCACATATTTAAGTCTTCTCTTGTCATATGCCATGACAGCCCACCTGCAGTGGAGGAGCCAAACTCCCAAGAGGACAGAGAGGAAGCTTACAAATATTTAAATACTTTGCAGTGTGTGCTGTTCTTTCAAGATGTGAAGTTTGTGCCTCTCCCGGGTAGTGTGAAGACAATGTTCAGAAACAGAGCATGCCTATAAATCCTGCAGGCAGGCCAGGTCATTTGCTCAAATACAAATGCACGCTTGTAGGTGATGGGCAGAGGTTTGGGCATTGCTGGTCATGCAGCACCTGCACTTGCGCAGGGACTGGTTGCAGAGCCCGTGGAGGAAGGCAGCAGGGAGGGGTACGTGAGCCAGACAAGCACTGAAACATTTTGAGGACTTAAATATTTTTTTTTAATGTTCCATTGAATATAAAGCATCTTCTACTTTCTCTGCTTTCAAAAAATGCATGCTAACCCGGTGGAACTCAATGTAGCTCATGTTCTAGGTGAGCGATATAATTTCTCAACATTTCAGACACGTTTAGTATTTTCTAGGAAGGTATTGCTGAACTGTCCAGTTATATTCTGTGATTTGCTGCAGTCTTTTGTAATAATATCAGATGTACTGATTATTATTAGAGTGATCACTAGGGATTTTTAACTACATCCTTCATTATTTTTGCCTCCTAGTAGTAAATGGATTAGAGTAAGGAAAATAAATTAGAATATAAGAGGACATTGATGAGATGAGCTATCACTTAATGACCAGGTTAAGAACTACCACAGAGGAACAGCATTGGCTTTCTAGTGGGCAGTTATGTTATTTATCAAAACGATTGCTGAGGCTTTTACGTCTAGACAGTTGCTCTGAACCACTTAGCAACTTTTGGGTCGTATCCAAGAGGCAGGTAGCTGCAGCTTCTGTTTGCATCTCAGAAGCTGCCTTGGTGGATGAAGGAGAGCTGCATTAAGAGTGTGTGTATGTGCCGAGAGGCCAGTGGATGGTATGCCTTGGCTGTGGCTTTAATGTAGACACAGGTATTGCTAACAATTTATTTTTTTCCCCTTACTCACATACTGAAAACGTGACCGAAGTAGAAGATAAAGTAATGCTGCAGGGTCTGGTGGGTTAGAACAGAATCATTGTATTAGGGTGACCTACTGCGATTCTGCGATTTAAAAACTAAATGGTTGATCTTCCCTTTCTATCTATGCTTTCTTCCTGCCCTTTGCCCTATCCAGCATTTAATCCCCTTTGGGCCATGTGTCTCTTCATATGTAGATGTTTTATGGCTGGCTCTTCACTTTGGCTGTTCCAGATGTGCTGAAGTAGCGGTACATATCAACTCTGTATTTTAGGGAGGTAGCAGAGGGGGGAGTAGGAGACAAATCTATAGGGTCAGGACTGGCATGGAAAGGATGCATTGGGGTTGACGGTTCATTTTTATCTAGTGCAGGAAGTAAAGGACCAAAAATGAAACCGATGGGTGACAAGTTCAAAATGAAAGGAGTTGGTTGTCTTCACAGCGTCTGAATTTACACTGGGGAGCTCTGCCACAGGGTGTCGAAAGTTTACATGGGCTTAGTGAGCTACTAATGCAGCTTGGGGAGGGAGAGGCAGCTCTTTGGGGACTGCTGCATGCAAAGATGCCTTTTTTGGTCTAGAAAGTCCCTAAGCCACAGCTTTTTCAAAGTTTGGAGAATATTTTTATCTCTACTGACCTTTAGCAGTGGGCTAGAATTTTGGAGACCTGAATTTTACCACTGACCCTATTTCGTGTATCCTGATTTTACTGTGTGCAAAAAGGATGAGTGTGATACCTTCAGCACTGTATCGTCCATACCTTCTACAGCCTTGGTGATGCTGCTGGAGGGCAGCTGAGAGGAGCCACTGTGTGTGAGAGGTGGGGGGGGAATGGAGTGCATCTCCCCTTCTATTCCCTTCTCTCTTGCCCCATCTGCACTTGGAAAGTTACAGAGTGACTAAACTCTTTATTTTTAGACATTACAAAGAAAGAAAACATCAGACAGCTGGCTGCAAAAATATTTGTTTGTGACCTTTCTCTACATTTGTGCAGTTCTTGTTGCTATTCTGGAGAGAGCATGCAGTTTCTCCCTGTTTTGGCTCTTCAGTCTTACAGAATTTCAGGAGAAACTGAAATGCTTCTAACTTTATGCATGGATATAGCAAAAAAAATTAAAAATAAATTGCTTCCATGTTTGGAAAACATGGCTACTTCTATTTGTAAGCTGCTGGCCTTGTTTGTGTCCCATTTTCATAGTAACTTACTAAATGGGCAAGCAACCAGAGCACTGCTGGTAGACGCTTTGCTGGGGTATTCTCATATCAGTGACTCAACACCTTCTGCTCCGGTCATTCCTGTTAAGAACTAACCTACAGCTTGAGATAAACTCCTCCCTCACCTTTCCACTTTGATGGAAAGGATTAAATAGGTTTTCTGGCTCTGTGAGGCAAAAGGGTTTAGCAGCATGTGTGATCAGGGGCTGGAATTGGGGCCCTGATCAGTGGGGTCTGGCCTGCAGCTTGTGATGGGAGCTAGCAGGTGTGCAAAGGTAGCTCAAGCCAAACAGATGTTACTGGTTATGGTTTTTGTGATTGGAACAAAATCTCAGGAAAAAGGATGTATTTTTGACTTTGTACAGTGAGGAGATGTGACTTCTAGACATGTATGTTCAGTCAAAAAAAAAAAAAATAAGGGCAGGACAATATAAATATGAGAACTCTAGCTGAAAAAAAGAGAACAGTTTTACAGTAATTGAATGGAATGGGTCAGTCATGTCAGTTGTGTTCCTTAAGAGTAACTCTGTAGGACAAAGCACTTCGTAATACTGCTGTTGAGTGATGAGGGTAATTTATTTACTTAAAATGGTGTGTTAGCACTGCACTAACCGGTAAGCCCACACACTGAAATACAGCTACTAAATCCTTTTTTTATCACAGCTGCCTTTCACAGACTGTTAAGTACAGTGAAAGTTTCTATTATGTGAAAGTACTCTTGGATGGAAGCCCTTGAGTCCCTTATTGCCCCCAAGCAGATTACTGTGACCAAATTTTCTTTTCTAAAACTGATCTGTGTAAAACCATTTTTCACTTACATAGCATCTCTTGTATGAAAAACACTTGATGCTGAGTGCTGTTTTGCTAGGACAATATGCTGAATTTATAGGGCATTTTGCTTCCCCACTGAAAAATTACTAAAACCTTTTTGAAGGTGAAGCATTGCTCTTGTAAGTAGAGATGGAGCTGTTTTATACAGCTAATATGTATACGTGTCAGTACTCCTGTTGCATCAAATGTGGAGTGCTGTTCTTTAGCCTGCCGTTTATATCCATCTTTGATATATTAAAGAAAAGAGTATTTCCTGTGAAAAGGCAGAAAAATGCATGGGAGTGGTGCTGTAGCATTACAGGGGCTGTGGTGGCACTTGAGTACTGGCGACTGGTATTCCAGAAGGGAGTCTGGCCGCTGGAGCAATCCCAACAGAGCCCACATGTAGCGATACATCTGCTTATGCCACACTGGCTTCTAGGACTCTGCCTACACTGGATCCTAGCAAATCCCTGTGCTTAGTAAAGTGTTGGATTGCGTTTCCTTATTTTAGATGAGCAGTTTCTCATTCCACATCATTGGTTCCACTGGCCCTCAGCGGCACTGCAGGCTGCTGCCAGCCATGCTCCCTGAGGTCCAAGTATTGTAATAGATGCATTTTTTGCTGCCAGTTTGAGGTGTACTTTGATTTTTGTGATGATGGATGAGCGAAGCCCTTTGCTAGGAAGGATTTCAGGTAGCTTCTCAGCTCTGTGTTTAGCAGGTAGCAGGACATTGGTGATTAATGTGTGGGTTGGTTTTAGTTTTGGTGGGGTTTTTTTTTTTGATTGTTTGGTTTTTTGTTTTTTTTTAAACCTTTTAATGAAACTTAGGATACTTTGTAGAAATGCTGAGGTCAAAAACATGTTTGTTTGTTGGAAATGTTTCTCAGGTAAAAACATTAACAAGAAGCTTTCAAAACCTTGGAAGAAGCTCCACACCCCAAAGTACTGATTTTCCAGCAATCTTTTTTCCCCGCTATAGTAAGTGTAAGTGCTGTCTAATAATTTGAGCCAAAGAAAGACAAGACCTCACTAATTCTGTAAGTTGAATTCTCACAAGCTGCTTAGCTTTTATTTTTTTGAAATACACGTTGGTTCCACAGTATAGTGCTTAGTTTGTATAATTTGATGGCAGAGATGGGATAATGATGCTGGTGTGGAAATAACAGCTAATGCATCTCTAACAAGAAGAGAAGGAAAAGCATCGGACCTCTCAGATGAAAGGCAGATGCTTACGTATGCTTTTCTGAAGTCATTTCAGGAGGGTTGGGAATACGTCCCCTCTGAAAGGGTTGGCTCTGAACTCTTCTGCATGCTGTCCTCTTAGGCAGCGCTTGAGATGCTCGGGAGCAGAAGGCTCTTGCTGACATACTGAGTTGTGTGCTGGGCTTCTCGCTTGGGCAGGCAGGTTCTTACCTTTGAAAGGTTCCATTGCAGGAGTTGTGACCCATTTCCAGCACCGCCAACAAATTTCAGTGAACTTTCCCATATAGCTACTGAATGAGGTTAACTGGGTTAGGACCCCTGCCTGTGCTTCAGGCATTGTTTCCTGACACCTTCTGCTACAGAAGAACCATCAGGATACAATGCCAAAATCAGTGCTGGGATAGGTATACTGAATTGACTAGTTATCTACTGAATTTGTCCTGGGAATGTTGAGATTTTTCTGCTTTTTTTTATTAGTAATAGAGGTAACTTCTGAATTAAGTAGGTCAGCTATACAAAAATAACAAATCAAATTCAGCAATTGTTTTTGTGTGTCGTGACAGTAAATCTGTTGAGCATCTTCTCAGAAACAAGCCTCTTCTGCTTTCACTCATTCTTGTAGTTAGAGCAAATTTAGATAGCTTCTGTTTAAAATCAGCAAGCAATGTTCAACAAGTCAGACAATTGTAATGATAAATCCCTGGAACAAGCTGTGTTTAGAGGGCATGAAGAGCTGGGAAAATTTGTTCTGCATCAGTTTTTCAAAAAGGGAGCTAGAGTCTTCAAAACAGAACTGGGCACCTCTTTAGCACAGAGAAGAATTTTTGCTGGTTCTAACTGCCTTCCCTGGAATTTGCAAATATACTGGTAGGAAATGATGAGTTTTGACAGATATGCTTAATTTACAGGAATAGATTGCTTTTTTTTTTTTTCTTTTTTTTTCATTACGGAGCTTGCAGTTGGCTGGTGTTAGCAACATGAGCAGTCTTTTATGCAAGCACCACTTGAACTATGCCTTTGTCCAAGTGAGAGTTTTTACCAGGTTCATGGAGATGCTGCATGTATATAATCAGAATATACCGCTTAGCTCAAACTAGAGTTTGTTATAGTTGGAGATGACTCAGAGGTGCTCTGCACACTTCACATTCATCATAGTTTTCTCAAATTTCTCCATGTAGATGTATCCTCAGAACAGGAAGGGGAAACTCAAAGTCCCATTGTGCACCAGCAAGCAAGTAACTCAAATGTCTTTGTGTATGTGAAAGGCTAAAGCAAAAATACATATTCTCAGTGTTTGTGGGGACTTTGTAGCCAGGGTTCTGCCTGATGGGTTCATGAAATTTTTAATCTGTTAGCACAGATCACGTAGGAGCAGTCTCCAGGGTGATTTTGTACAGATGCTTTGTGCCAGGCTGAGGTACCTTCCCAGAAAATAGACTGTTGGTCAGGGGATGGATCAGCTCCTTAAGTTTTGAGCTGTAATAAGAGGCCATTAGTCCTGTCTGTTGGTCCATAATGTGACCTACTTTTAATAAAAATTAAAGACAAAAGGGAATGGTTCAAACTGTGATCAACAAACATTTAAAAAAAAAAAAAAAAGTGTGACGTGCACTAGCTTAGCCCTTCCCTCTTGCACTGGTGAAAATTTGCAACTTGGCCACAAAATAAAGTTGTTTAAATGAAGGAAAAATTTCCTGTGCTTGAAACGGGTCAAGGAAAGAAGGTTTTCTAATTTAGGGGAAAAAACCCACATTAGCCATTAAAATGTGTCACACTAAGAAAAAGTCATTGTTTTAAGAAGATTGAGGAGAAACAAGAAGGTTGATGCAAAACTAAGAAATGACAGTAATAGGTCAGAAACTGAAATGAATTCAGCCTTTGCTTGCAATCCTCAGAAGAGGTTTTGAGGTCAAGAAGCAGACAGGTCACTTGTCTCAGTGCACATAGTTTGAAAGTTTTAAATTAAAAATCTAACATTTCAGAAACCTTCTTGACATACAGCAACATTTAAAACGTATTGCATGTGAATGGCAGGACAGCTTATTAAATCTGATAGGGGAAGTGCATAAATTTAAAAAAAAAAATTCTAGGCTTATTTATTTGGCAATTATTCCTGGTTTTGGTGCCTAGTAAGACTTCTTGACTTCTTGCAGCTCCGTCCATCATGACTTACATTAGGTATGCAAGTTGTAAATGCAGAACTGTACAACACCCTTTTTAGTCTGCATCAAAGAACCTTGTCTTGATTCAGGTTCTCTTGAATGAATAAACTTGTCCTTATCCTTTTGTAAAAATTGTCAGACATGAGTTCAATAGCTTTTATTGCAGATTATATTAGGGCAGTACAGTAAAATCAAGGATCAGATAGTAACTTTTTATCCACCCACAGTGAGGGAGGGGAACGTATAGCAGACTTTTGTTCATTCAGTCTATTGCTGCCCCTTTCTTATCAGTTCATGGGGTTTGAGTTTGAGAGATGGGAGAGAGTTATGCTTGGTTTTTTTTGTTGTTGTTGGTTTTGGGTTTTTTTTCCTTTCTTTTGTTTATTTACCTCAGTAAAAATGGAGAACAGTTTATGATTTTCAATTTCTGGATTCTTGCTGTCTTGTTCTAGAGAGATTTTTAGTGAAATGAAGTGTTTCTAAATAGAGCAGAAACATTTGATGAACAAGCATTGCAAAGCAGTACAATTTTATCACTTCAAAGGGCATGGGAAGGAATCCAAACCTGCTTTGAACTGGTTAACATGTATCACTTGCCAGCTCACGTTGTCAATTATGTTAAGACTGATACTTGTGAAATTAAAAGGTTAGGATAAGTCATTGAGTATTTTCTTTGTATCTCCCCATACTTTTTTTTTTTTTTTAAAGCAGATTTAATTACATGAATCAAATATTCATTAGCCCTGTTAGCCAAATGTTGAGGTTTTTTGATTGTGGATGTGTGTCCCCGTCTGTCTGTGTGTTGTCCCCCCCTGCACCCCTGTCGTCCCCCCTCCCGTTTGGAATGCCTTAATTCCTTACATACCTTTTAGGGTGTTTAAAAAAAACAAACAACAAACTACTGTAATCCCTATTTACTTGTTGTGGGCTCTGTGGTGGTTTGAGCGTCCTCGAAGCTGCTAATGGATTTGCTAAAGGGCAGCCACTGTCATCAGCTCAGAAATGGCAGATGACCTGCTGGTGTGGAACCACTATATTCACATGCTATAGGAGGGCCTACAGGCATCTTCCTGGTGCCTCAGATGACTAAAGAGTTGCTATGTATTAGCTGCTGACCAGATTCAGGGCAAAGATTACATGTCACAAGTAGGGCTGTTTGATTTGTAGAAATCCAGAGAATCAAAAAAAAAAAAATCCTTTTACTTTTCTCTTCCTCCTTCATGTGATACTTTAAAAAAAGTATTTATTTAATGCAGACTTTGCCTAGTGCTAATGAGCATCGGCCTCCAAGGATTATGAGGGTCAATGCTAACATTTCTACTTAATTCTAGGATTAAGATGATGTAATTTGTCAAGATGAAAAGCAGTAAACTAAAAGGGTTACACGGTAATTAATTAGTAAGGCTCGAATAGCCAGTAAAGGAGAACAGAAAGCGCTCTGTGAGTCAGTGGGGGCATTTTCCTTACTCTTTTGTTTGAGGTTATTTTATCAGCGATACTGCAGTTACATTTCAAATTGATGTGCCCAGGATGGTTTGTGCTCATTGCAGATCTGGCCTGTTTGTATTTCTAAAGAGAAACTTTTACAGGGTATGGAGTACCCAGAAAGTGGAAACAGCATATTTTTAAGCTGTAATGTTTTGAATGTGAAGAATTAGACATCTAGCGTGGAGCGGTGGGAATGGTTTCTGAAGAGTCTGTGGGTTTGGGATTTTGTTTTCCCCAGGGTTGATGGCTGGGTGGGATCTTCATCTGGCTCTATGCAGCACTGTACGTGCTGCACTCACTGCAAAGAGCAAGTGGTGCCCAACTGGTCTTTTTACCTTCCTCCATCAGGGTAAAGTTAAGTTTTAGGCTTGGTTGTGGGTTTTTTGGTTGGTTGGTTGTTTATTTTTTACTTTTCCTTTTTCTACTTACCTATTGTAATAGCAGCTGTCTTTGTCTAGTTGGCATTTGTTAAAGGGCAAGTGGGAAACCCAAAATGGTATTTGTTCTTGATGATGTTTACGTACTTCTGGTGAAGTGGTGCTCCTTTTTATGCTCTAGGGGAGGTGGGGAATCATTTTGCAAAGGGTTTCTTGACCCCTTTGTAGAGAAAAACTGATCTCTGAGTTTGGGGTGGACTATGAGGCCTTGCTGTCACTGTTAGAAGTAATGGATTTGAGAAAAACAGGCGGGATCCAAAATGCGAAGGAATGCCTGTATGGGACATTCAGAGATTCTTGTTGTCTTCAGGGAGACGATATGGTGCTTATGGGCCTGTAAAGGCTGAGTGCTTTCCACTCGGACGCTCTGCAGTAACCCACGCTATCTGAACGACTGTGGGCTTTTGGTTTGGTTTTGGTTTTAAATGGCAGCCTATAAAAAGGTTCTTGAATTTTAATTCCCTTGTTTATGTTAGTCTTTCATTTCTAGATCCAGAATAGATGGGGCTGCACTCAGCAAAAAATACTTGTCCTTTTATTTCTGTGTAATTGCACACCAGATTTCAATTCAGCTGTACTGGAATCCATTGAAAAGGAGATATTAGTGTGGCATTTGTTCAGATTTATATGTTTTAAAGGGAAAAGATGGCAATATACTCAATTCTGTTCTCCTTTCTCTTTCACAATCGTTCTTCCTTCTTAATTGCAGTTCCTTATGCAATAGTCACAAGGGTTTCAGTAAGACTGCTTAGGGAATTGAATACCACGGCATTAACAGAAATGGAAAAAATGAATAGTGCTTTTAAGAAGTGCAACATTTGGTGAAACGCTTATAGTTTGTACGTGTATTGAACATTAATTGCGTTTTGTTTACTTATGAATCTATTCACATTATTATGGAAAACTATTGGTGAAAGTTATGTTAATTATGCTTTTTATGGCACCTAGTGTGACATTTTGGAACCTATTGACTAAATTCTACTTTAAAATTCTATTTTGACCTTGAAAAACAATTTTTATACTGCAAAGTATAACTTGAACTTGTTAAGTTTTTGTATGAAAAGGAAAAAAATCTCTTAAATTTTACCAATTCCACCAAAGGCAATCAAATGGACATGGCTCATGCATACTTGAATGGGTGGTCAGATCTGCTCAGTACTGCAGGCATATAAAATGTTTTCCTTAAAATTGCTTTATTTCCCTTGAGTGTCCTAATAGGAATTAACAATCCCTTGAGGGGATTTTTTAAAAAACTTTTTTTTCAAAAGTGGATGAAAACTGCAAGAGCATATGAGGAGAGAGTGGGTTTGGTTTTTTTAAGTTTTCCCTGTCCCTTCCTCCCTGACATAGCTCGCCAAGATCATCCTGTGTCTTGCAGCTGTGTACCCTGTATGCGTCCCTACTGTGCTTTGCTGTCCTTTTGGATGAGTTCTGGTTTGGTTTGCGTGCCCCTTCCTTCAGTGCATGTGAAAAACATAAGCAGCAAAGGAAGAAAAAATTATATCCCCGTTAAGAAAATACCAAATTGAAGCAGAAAATGTGTGTCATTTTAGGTAAATGGGTATAACATCAATATTACAATTCTCTTATCTTTTTAAAATCTAGACAAACACGGTATCTGTGCTTTGTTCTGGATTTATCGAGGCTGTTCATTAGCAAGACATGTCTTTTTAAGAATGGCATTTAAGCAAACCCAGCTGGTTTGCTTAGATTTAAATGAAGATCAGCTCAGCATGAAGCTTGTTGGAATTGCTCCTTGTGAAATTTTTCTAGCTGGGATTTTTTAATCTGCTTTTGACTTTACCAAATTAAATGTGGGTTTTTTTTCCTTTTAAATTAGCATGTTTAGGGAACTGTCTTTCTATTGGAGTTGTATCATGGTTATCTCATTCCTTCACTCAGCAGAAGAAAAACAACAACCCAACAAAAACCACACACACAAAAAACCCCCACACCCCAACAAATCCACACTCCCCAAACAAACAAGAAACTGCCCACCAAATTGTCTCTTCAGAGGAGACTGACTTTACAAGTCTGTGTTGAACTAGATAGTACAATTCATGCGTCTTCTTTTGTCACCTTAAACTTTAAGAAATAGACAAGTTTCCAGTGTACCTAAATTACAGTGTATTTACATGTAACACATGCAGAGCTTATATGCTTCTGTTTCATGAGCAGAAAACTGGACTGCTGTTCTGCTCGAGCTCAGCAGTGAAGCTGGTATCGTCAAAGCTCTTAACCCCGAAGCAGGGAATTTACACCTGATGCAGTACCATTGATTTGGTTGATGCTAGGGAGCTAGCTCTATGGTTCCAATCTGCAGTAGATCCAGTCTGTAACCAAACTTTTACAGAGTATAATAAGTTAGGGTTTCTTGTTCTTATTACAGACGAGGATCAAAGAGCATGTTCACTGATACACTGCATGCATGTCTGGATATATGACTTTGACTTCCCCTGCCCCAAACAATCACCAGAATTATTTCAGGCTATAGGATTGGCTTTCATATGGGAATGGTATCAGTGTATCAAGAATTTTTCCTTGGAAAACCAAGGAAAACAAGGTGGTGTGGCATCACCCATCTTTCTTTACCAAATGCTGTTGCTATAAGCACTGTAGCATTGCTTGGGACCTAATTGTCTTTAATCAACTGTGCTGTCTTAAACACAGCAGAAACATCAGTTGTAGCTCAAAACAGTACTTAAAATGGGGCTTGCATGTGGATAAGAAATCCATTATTTTTAAGAGCTTGTGGTCATTCAACTGGATAAATGTGGAACAACTACTTAACTACTAAGTGTGCCGTTTTAGTTCCTGCTGGCAAATGAAGTCTTAGGAAACTGAGGTCATAGAATCATAGAATGGTTTGGTTGGAAGGGACCTTAAAGATCATCTAGTTACAACCCACTGCCGTGGGCAAGGACACCTTCCACCAGGTCTTTTAAGTGAAATCAAGAGTTGCATAGTTCAAGGATGGCAGAAGCTGATACTGTTCATATATGAAGGTGATTCCTATACAGATTTTGTACCTTTCATGGGGATGCCAGAGTTGGACTCATGGTTACAAATAAATTAGTTTTCAGTGAGTGGAATGGTCTTCTTTGAGTGTATGTAATGTAAGTTATGTAATTAATCTCTAAAATATGTCAGAGGCACCCACTTTATAAACTGAATGAACTTCTGGATTGGTGTTTGGATCTGTGACAGCATCGTATTTTAGCAGAAGCGTTTGGAGGAAGAGCGAAGTCTGAGGCGTGGCTCAGAGCCATTTATGGTTTAGAAAATTGTATTGACTGGGTAGCTTCAGTGCTTCTGCCTTTAAGGACCTTGTTTGAATTTCCGCTGTGCAAAAGGAATCCTGAGGCAGTAGCTACTCTGGAAACTGATTTATGAAAAAGGCTCTGTTTGGAGGAGAATATTATGTGCTCTTTATCTCTGCAAGCTGCCCTGCTCTTTTCATTAATTGGTGCTTCTCTAGGAGGCATTCCTCTCATGCTTTTGTTCTATCCTTTTTTTTTTTTTTTTACAACATGAAAGAAAATCCTCCTTTTCATGTGCTCCACAGAGTTTCTTTCATCCTTCAAAGTGAAGTTACTTATTTTGCAATGTAATCGCCTGTATGAGCTTGCTTGTGAGCTGTAACACTAAGTATTGTTTTTGTTGGCAGGTTTATAATGTTTGCGCGTTTACCATGTGTCATTGATTGATAACGGTAATGAAGTAAATAACTGAAGGATTTCACTTGTTTTCTATTTTTGTTCTTTTGTTTTCCACAGGTTCATTGCTAAACCATGTGCCTTAGGCCTTAAAGTCCAAGCCAACGGACCACAGAAAGCTCAACCTAATGCTATCCTGGAAAAAGTTTTCACAGCTATTACAAAGGTAGATTATTTAACTAAAATATTTGCCTTGTAAAGTAGGATATGGCACTATAAACGATGTCTGAATAAAACAAAGCTAACTGCTAAACGCAGTGCTGCGTTTTTACGGCTAAAATCAGAACATGCAAATGTCAAGGCTGTCATTGGCATACCAGCTCGAGCAGTTATGCATTCTTTCGTGATGTCTCCTGTAAGCTTGTAATCAAAAAAAGTTGTTACAGAAACACTTTGTAGGTGTCATATGGCCACCTACTTTCTTCTGCTTCTTATCTTTTAGACATTTCCTCAAAATTGTTGGGTTTGGGGTTTTGGTTTTTTTTGGTGGTTTGGGTTGTTTTTTTTTTTTGTTTGTTTTTTTGAAAGAAGAGTGAATTGTGAGCCAGTAAGATTGGACTTACTGTGTTTTCCATGAAACTTCAAAGCTACTGCTTCTAGGGGAACTGCCTGAGCACAGGGCGCTGGTGGCTTGCTGGTGTCCCAGCTGTTTACGTTGTGATGAGTGTCCTTTGAAATTGGAGAGGGGAGGAGGAAGCTAGAAAAGTGAAGGAACTGACCAAATAAGGTTTTAGAACTTGCAGATTTTTTTTTTTGTAGAGAACAAGTTTTTTCCCCACCGCTTATGTCTCTGTCTCTACAGTTTTCATTATGTGACATCTCAGCTAGACCTCAGTGGTCAGCCACTTTGTAGCAGAAAGGCCTGTGGAGGCCTGAAGGATGAAGCCACTGTGCTAGAGGAACTTCCCAGTCCCACCTCTGGCTCCAGGCTGCAGCTGGGCACATCATAGCAAAGGCATCAGCCTAAACTTCAGAAAGTATTAGAATCTTAGAGGGCAAAATAGGGTTCAGCGTCAGGGACAGTGAAATATGCCGTGGATCTGTCTTCCTTGTCTGTCCTACGCTATCCTGAGATCACCATGGCACTTGGTGTGGTTTTTGTCCTGTTTTGAGGGAATCACACAGATTCCTAAAAGCTGCAGCACATGTGCTGTCACCAAGACTCAGCTGCAGGAAGAATGGGGTTGTTTTTGTTTTTTTTTTTTAAATTAGTTTTCCTTGCAGAATCTGCTCGTCCAACACAGGGCCTCAGTGTGTGAAGTGATCTTACTAATGCCTGTGAGTCATGGTAGGAGCTGGCATGCATGGCTTCCAGCATTCAGTGCACAGAGACAAGTGGGAAGAGTTCTGAAGGAATGTATCTACTTTCTTGCAAGAGTTTAGTAGGGGTTTTTGGTAGGTGCTCTCAAAGAAACTGTCTGATTTAACTAGCAGCCTTTTTTTGAGTCATGTGCAGCAGTTCTCTCTAGTCAAGCTCCCAAGAGCTGCATCGATCATTTGATTTTTCTTAAGTTACAGAGAATGGCTTTTCTTAACCTTCCGTTCAAAAGCTACTTTGGTTGACAATTGTTTTGGGTTTTTTTTTTTGATGGATAGCAAATACTTAACCCTTCTCTTGTCTCATCCTTTCCCTTTCTTTTCCTTCCTGTCTTTTGCTGGAGGCTGATGGATGAAACTTCAGCCTGATGAAAGCTTTGCTGTTTTACGTCTTGCAACATTTAAAACAGTCTTTATCGTGGCAGCTTTTGTATCTCATTCAGTGTATGCAACTGCTTTGCAGAAATAGAGCTAAAGCACCAGAAAACAGATTGTCCAAAAGCTTTTTCTGTTTCTTTAAAAAAGAATGTGATATGGGGAAATGTATAAATAGTCTTCATGCAGTATTGTACATGTAGAATTGCTGCACGGCTGGAAACGTGGCCTGTAGCACTTTTCTCTGTCAAATTAAGGACAGACATTTTCTTTTGCCTTACCTTTGCGCTGGTTTGCAGTCCCTCTAATGGAATGAGAGTTCCACACTTGCTGCTTTGGAGAATGCTTGTGTGTAGCTAATTTTACAGAAAAAAATTCTCTGTCCCTGTCAAGGTGATTTTCCTTTTGAAGTTGTCAGTTTGTTTAATGACCTCATTTTTTAACATTAAAATGCACAAACATGGGCTATATCTTCTTTCCATGTCAGTCAAACAATCTTCACTACTCCAAGAGTCGATAGGACAAAGATGCTGATGCAGGAGGATGGAACAGGCGTGTGGCAGGCAGGGGGTTGTTTGTAAGCCCTGCTGCTCAAGAAATGCATGACATTTTATCCCTACTTATCATCACTTTCCAAGTTTTGAGCAAGTTTTCATCCCATTGTCCCCTTTAAGTTTGTTGTTAGTAATAACCTGCATGCAATATTACAGCATATGTCCTTCTAGATTAATAATAGTCACTGTAACTGTATTTTGATGTGGATCTGCCAGCAGGTTTCTGTGAAAGTAATTTTATTTCTATGTGTCTGACAGGTAGCCTCTAAGACATTGAAAGGCAGTTGCAGTGGTTCTAAATTTTAAGTGGAGTTACTGTGGTTGGGCAAATAAATAATTTTTATACTTCTGTGTTCTGTAGCATCCAGATGAGAAAAGGCTGGAAGGTCTCTCCAAGCAGTTGGACTGGGATGTACGCAGCATTCAACGCTGGTTTCGACAAAGACGCAACCAGGAAAAGCCCAGCACTCTTACGAAGTTCTGCGAGAGCATGTAAGGATGTGCGCTCTCTTTTTGAGTCTTGTTGAGCCTGTCCCCTGATCTGTTTTCCCCTTTCTTCTTCACCAGTATTTTTGTAGACGGGTAGAAAATGATACAAATTGGTGGAATATACTTCTTGAATGAGAAAATAATTTCCCTTCTCTGAAGGAGTCAGATTGTACATTTCGTGTACTTTCAATGGTGAAAATCTTTCAGAAATCAGGTGGTTGTGATTCTATACTGTCAGGGTACCAGCCTGATCCTCTAAGGCAGATTGCTTGGTGTTAGACTGGGAAGCTGTCTTTACATCACAACCTTTAGCTATATAACCTGACAGAGATCTGAGATGCAGGAGTAAAGATAAAAGCCAGTTGGGTTGTTACACCCCTTCTTTGTTTTTTCTCATCCAAGGCTTACCCCTTTACTAGCCTGTTTCCTTGGGTACACTGAACTCTGACAAGCTAAAGGCTTCTACGCTTTCTTTAGGAAGTTATTTTTCACCTGCCAGGCTTTACTTCTAAGGAATCTTTCCCAGCACCCAGCTGCTCTTCAAACTGGTTATCTACATAAAGGTCGTTTTTCTAATTGGACTCCCTTGTTTTTAGTATCTCAGTTACATTTCCATGCCAGCTGGATTTAACATATTAATATTTAATCTGCATTGAAAGAGCATGGAAAATTAAATCTACTTAAAATATTTACACGTTTTTCTTAAAGGACGACTGATAGACAATGAATTCATAACAACACACAAAGAACAGCACTAGTTTATTTGAAAGACTCATTAATTCCAAGACTCAGCCCTCTAGCACTACTGGATGTTGTTCCTTTGATGTGGAAGGTCATGCATTTAAGGCAAATTTTACATGCTCCAAATAGAGAGACTTGGCAAATATTGCTGAGGCCATAAACAAGTATTGGCTTTATTACACCCTGTTGGTCAAGTAGTTGTGTTATTGCTGGCTTAAAACTCTAGTTATGCTGGGAAGAAGTGTTAGGTAGAAATGTCAGCAGAAATAGAGGAAGCCTATTTAAGTTAGAAGGCAAATATTAGTTATTCTTGTTTTCCAAGTTCTGGGTTTTGTTTGGTTTTGTTGTTTTTGTGTTTTGTGGTGTTGGGTTTTTTTTTTAGAATTCAGAACAATTCTTAAATGATTTCTTTAAGAAATTTAAAGTAAAGAAATCACAAAAACATTGCTGACCAGCCAGAGAGAGGGGGTTGTGTGTATATAGATATAAAACAACTTGTGGAATATACTGTTGTATCATTCATGCAGATTTCCTAAACATAGTTCATACTTTGTCCTTTTGTAGGTTTCCTAAGTATTTTCTTTAAACTTCATTTTCCTGTGGACAGGGAGGTTCATAATATGGTCCTAAATAAATAATATATTAAGGCATTTTTTCTAAAGCCAAACCATAGATAAAATGTTGAGTAGCAACTGATACTTACTTTCAACTAAGGACTGAATAGGAGAGAAATTAAGAGTTACTGTGAAGCATATTGTCTCTCTAGCTCAGACAATTACAGTCTTTTTTTTATTTTTAGAAGAAGATAGATAAATTGTCTAAAGATGATTGCCCTTTAATAAACAGAGGAATGTAACTGTTAGAATGCTGAAGTCTTTTCCTTGGTACAGCTAAAATCTACCCCACTTAATAATATTTAGTAAAGCCAGGCAAGGTAAGATTATGGATAAACCTAGTCGTCCTGTTAACAGCAGCTGGTGGTCTTGGACTTACTAATTTTTGAGATCAGTGAAGAACAGCCTTTTTCCTACAAGTGTTGTAGCTGTTAATATATACACTTGTCTGCTTAACTTGTGGGAAAGGCTGTGGAATCTTGGAAAAAACCTACAGCTGTATTACTGTTAGAGCTAGCATATTTGGGCAGTATATTTGACTGCTTCTGTAACTCGGATCAAAGATTTCACTCTCTTGCATTAGTGCCAGCATGTTTGGGCTGACATAGAGATAGAAAAAACTTAAATGTACCAAGAAATACAGGCACACTTAGGAAAGTTATGGGTGCTGAACTTGCCCCTTCATGGCATACATTATGGAAAAAGCATGCAGATGCTATGAATGCAAACTGGAAGGTAAGGTCAAGCTATAATGAATGTCATTAACTTACACTGACAGAATTAAGTGCCAGCTTCATTTAGAGAGTGCTGTTGGGCATTACTGCAATATGTGTACTTAATAGTAATGATAATACTTGTCCAAAAAGAAGCAAGGTGGTGTAAATAATAAGTGGATAGTTCAGGTTCTCTCTGCATGTGGTTTGCAGAAGGTGCAGTGGGAGTTGCCTCTTCATCTCCTTACGTACATGCGTGAGAATGTGCTATAATCCAACCGACCATGTGTGCATTGCCCTGATAGCATTTCCAATGGTGCACAGAATCATAGAATGGTTTAGGTTGGAAGGGACCTTCAAGATCATCTAGTTCCAACCCCTCGGCCATGGGCAGGGACACCTTCCACCAGACCAGGTTGCTCAAAGCCTCATCCAACCTGGCCTTGAACACTTCCAGGGATTGGGCATCCACAGCTTCCCTGGGCAATTTGTTCCAGTGTCTCACCACCCTCAGAGTGAAAAATGTTTTCCTAATATCTATTCAAAATATCCTCCCCTGTAGTTTGAAGCCATTCCCCCTTGTCCTATCACTACATGCCCTTGTAAAAAGTCCCTCTCCAGCTTTCTTGTAGGCCCCCTTCAGATGCTGGAAGGCTGCTATAAGGTCTCCCCAAAGCCTTCTCTTCTCCAGGTTGAACAACCCCAACTCTCTCAGCCTGTCTTAATAGGAGAGGTGCTCCTGTGTGTGCCACCAGCAGTCTCGTCACACATGCTGGATGGAGTTGTCGGCAGGTAATCAGAACAGCACTAGGAAGCCAGGGATACCTTTTTTTTCCCCTCAGCGTGGGTGTTAAATGGTTGTCTAGTTAAGTCTAGCCATCAGGACACTAAGCATGGCGCTTCACTTCAGTATGTTTGGAGCAAATAACTCCTTCTGATAAGGTCTGTAGTCTTTTCACAGCTATTGAATTAATGGAGTGACTTTTTGGATGAAGAGTCTGTATGTGGCAGCTGCTCTGGAGGTCCAAGCTGCATAAAGCCTGTGTTCCCATGACAGTCGTCGGAATGGGGAGCACTCCAGGTCTTCGGTAACTGGGGCACCAGTGAAGAGTTTCATAGCTCTGACAGAGAACGAAATGTGTCCTTATGTAATAAGCAGGCACAGAGCAAGCAAAATGACAGTGATCCCCACCTACAGCTTCAACTGTTGAGCTGCTGTTGTCCTTCCAGAGAAGAGTTGAGTTTTGCTGGCAACTGCATTGATTGACTGTGACTTGGGAAGAAAAGTGACAGAACCCACAGCAAATGTGGTGTTGCTTAAAAAGAACTCCAACTCTTTTTACATGGAGACGATTCAATTTACTACCAGAAAAAGTTTTCCTTGGGCCCAAAATGGCTTTTCCATGATGCTAAGGAGAAGGCAGCTGTGCCAGAAGGGCCGTAGGCTGTTTCTGACTGCCTTATCTTTCTTGCAAAATAGTTAGTGTGGGTAGTATCTAAGGTAGAGAAGCTTCAATAGGACCAAGGCTGAGATCGAAACTCAATGGTAAAAATATTTACCTGGGATGAATGACACCCAAGATCCAGGCCCAAACAGACTAAAACAGTAACTTAATCATTAGATTCTTCTTGTCCCAGATTTCTCACTTTCTCTACTCCTTCCCTTCTTTTTCTTTTCATGCAACTTCAATTATGGTCTTAAACAGAGTGCAGAGAAACTCCAAAAAGTACTCTCTTTTTTTTCTTCTTCTTTTTTTTCTTTTTCTTTTTTTTTTTTTTTTTCCCCAAAATTGAGTAATTCCTTTGCTGACAGCCTTTGTCAGATGTCCTGGGCATTAGCAGATGGTTGTTATATGAAGAAAAACCCAGTAATAAAGTCTCTGGTCTATAGACATTGTTCGTGCCACTGCATTGTAGTGAAAATAAGTTACTTTTCAGGGACCATAACCAGCAATCACCCCAGAGAGTTTTGTGTGCCAATCTGAAAGAGAAGGTGCCATTTGATTGTCAGATCTGTGGAGACCACTAATGGTGAGACTTCAGTGACATCATGTACTTGCTTAAGATTTCAGATGTTATGGTGATAAGTACCTATATGAAATATGAAATAGATCATTTTACCAGGGGATGATTCATGATCCAGTATTAGGCAGAAAGACAGGAACAAATGGTGTGCTAAGGATTATTTTACTAGCAAGTCAATACATTGTTTCTCAAGGATTTGGTGATTCTGACCTGAAACTTGGAGTTAACAGCAGAATGTTTGTAGTGTCTAGGAAAGGCATCCACCTGGTCTAAGCTCAGGTTATAATGCTCGGGCACTTAGCTTACTATATTAGCTGCAGGGGAGAGTCTGTCCATAGCTTTTCTTTCTCTTGTGCGAATTTAGGCAGTTTTGCTCCTTTCCCCAACTTGAAAGATCCAAGGTGCGTGAAGGAAAAGAAGAAGTGGTGAACTGGGTGTGCAAAGTGGACTTTTCTATTGCCATGTGTTTCTGTTGTCTTTTATTCCATTCTCTCTGTCCCCACGGCACAGCCCAGCATCAAGGAAAGACAAGCTTTCTCCTGAACAAGAGTAGGGTAAGGACCTTGTGCTCTTTGCTTCGAGTATGCGGCACAGGAGAAAACACAGAAAATAGATTACCTTGAACCTTTTCTGAAGCTCATGTGGTTTCTGTGTTATGGAGAGTATCTGCAGTAATTTGCAAGGCTAAAAGTTGTTTCTGCAGAGGACTATCAGTCTGTTTATAGGCAGGTGATATAAATTGGATCAAATGCTCTAACAACTCTGCTGGAGCATAGTTCTAGCACAGAAATGTATTTTTTAAAAAAAATAATAATAAAAAAATGTGTATGACCACAAATAAGTTAAAAATGTCTTAAGGAAGAATGTTGCATCTTAATATAGTGGAATGGGAATTCCAGGCATGGAATAAGCTAGTGGGGAAAGGGCTTCAAGGTATGCTAGCAACGACTGAGAGGATGTAACTCTTGAAAGACCATGAATGGTTATTTTGCTGATTGCTAGACTGAATGTACAGGGTCCAAGAATGTCTTTGTTAATGTCTCATGTCAGAAAGCCAATGCAGTAGTGATTCCCAAACCACTTCCAATTTCTTCCCAGTTTCAGTGTATTGTGTGGCTGCTCACACTACCAGTGCGTAGGCATATCTGTTTTTCTCAAAGACTAAATAGTATAGAAAGAGCAAGCATCCTGTCCTCCTCCCTTGTTGTCCAGAGCAAAGGGAAAGACCCTCTGATGCCCCACGTTAGTAGCCTGGGACTTTGTAATTTCGTCAGGCTCATGACTTGTCTGTCCTACAGCTATGTACATTTAAGCAAGCTGTTTATTAGAGACATTTACATGGTTTCCAAGGAGTAGCTGGCAGAAACATATGGCCAAGAGAGTTTTCTGAGTTTATGCAACAGTCTGCATGTGAAAACATGGAAATGTGCAGACTGAAGAGCCAAGGATTTTTTTTTCCTCATTCTTCTCTAGGAGAAGCTTGGATACTCAAGTATCTGTAAGCGGGGTGTCTTTGAGTTTTGATGTAGGTGAGAGAGGAGTCTCTGTCTCATCTCCTAGCCAGAACATACTCTTTTTCCTGAGGAACTGCAACTGTGTTTATGCATGCTGCTTTTGAGGAGATTTTATCTGTAGCTGTATATATGTGTGTGTGAAATGTGTATGTGTATAGATAGAGACAGATATATACAGAATATTTTTTTTCAATTATTGTGCACATTTGTGTGAAATTTATGGGCAGTTGGCAACTTGTTGGCTATACGGCTTTTCTTGACTAGCAGAGTAACTCTCTCCTACAAAATTGTACTGGAAAAATAACTATGCAAGGGAAAGAAATTGAGACAGCTGCTTGGTTGTTGAAATTCTGAACTGTGCTGATACAAATCTTACCAAAGCACATAAAAGAATTCATCAGTCTGTGCTTTGTGTGTAGCAGTAAAGCACTGGAAAATAAATAGGCATCAAAAAGCTTCTAGCTCTGAATTTTTAATAGCCTCAGGCCCTCTTAAGTCAGCTTCTGAAACACTGCTGAATACAGTGATCTTTGAGATGCAAGCAAAAATATGTGGTAAATGGTATTATGGGTCCATTTATTTCTGATTTGTGAATACAGGTTTTCAGCTGCCTCAGTGCTACATGCGATAGAGGACTGACTAGTGTTTCACAACCAGAAAGGAGAACAAGGGGATGGGTCTGTAAAGCCGTGCAATGTGCTCTGGGTTGAGTGTGATAGTTACTGTTCAATGGCCATGGAATTACCAGATCTCCCTTGTTTTCCGTGGGGCAAGAGTGGCTGTTCCCCCTCGCTGTCTCACCAGGTACAAGGCATAACTTCTCCCCTGCTGCTCTGGTCTGTTCAGGAGATTTAAAGCACTGGTAACTCAACCAGCAGCTTGGTGAAAGGGAAACTGCACGCCTAACTAGTATGCTGATAAAAAGTTTGAGGTTTTCATTGCTATTTTAATTCTGGATTTTTTTTTTTTTTTTAACTGGACAGATACCTAGTTCTGTTGCTCCTTCTTCTTATAACATTCTGCAGTGGGCTGTGTCCTGCTGTGGGCTGCATGCTGCTTCTGGGTGCTCCTGGGACAGGTGCTTCTGTTGACAGATGATCATAGGACAGCAGTCCTGCCTGAAAGGGAAAGCATCAATGAAAATCCAAATTTTCTGGAAGTTACTGTGAAATAGCAGCAAACTCTGCAATGAGGCATAGTACTAGAAGCTTCTAAGCAATTACTATGATGTCTTTTTTTCTGGAATACTTAGGACTGATAAACATTTATACAGGTGAAAAAATGAGTCATTTGCATATTTTTCTTATTGATCCTTAACTTTACCTCTTTTCAGTGTTTCAGCTAGATTTCTGTGACTTTGAGTGAAATATTCATACGTCCTTCACAGAAACTGTTACGATACTGGAGCAGCTACTCTATATTTCTGTTAGTGGTGTCTGAAGAACACAGCATTGTGTATCTTTGAGGAGTAGGAAGTGTATATTTGTGTACACCTCTCTCTGTCTGGATGTAGATTTTATTTTTTTTTTTTTTCCCTCCCTGCTATGGCCTTAAAACAAAAGAAGTTGAGCAGGAAGAATAAGAGGAGGAGTATTCCTTCAAGCGCAACGGCTGGGTTTATAGCCAAGAGACTGCTTTGGCTCAGGTCAGGCAACAAGGTGGTTTCCCCAAAGCTGCTAACTCAAAACACCACTGTGTTAAAACGGACCTGTAAGGGGAAAGCCAGGGAAGCTGTCAGCTGCTGTGATTGACCCAGTTTCTCTGAGTGCCAGTGTCAAGCTGAGAAGTTGTCTAAGCTATCTTCTTTTAGCCTGCAGGAGCATCAAGTCAAGGCTAGACGGTGTGAACACAGATCTTTCTTTAAAACCACTCAGCAAAGTGTAGCACTTTGCAGAATAAATTTTGAGGCATCCTACTTTACTTTGAAAAGGTTTTTCTGTCACTGTTTGCTGCTGCTGTCTGTACACTCCAGCTGTGCCAAGTTTATTATATCAAAAGGAAAGAGGAACAACTGCTACATGATCTGTCTTTGTAAAACAATGTGCCCCTTTCCAATTAATTATCTGAGAAATTACTCTCACTTAGCATAAATCTTCATAGCTGGCAGGACTTTTTGTTGTTGGAACCAACAATTTTTTTTTTTTTTTGTACAAGTTATACTTTGAAAAACCAATAAAGGTTGAACCTGACAGCCTTCATCGGCAGTAAAGACCACTTTAATGGTGTTTTCAGAAGGTCTTTATTGATTACTTTTTTATTTATTTTGTCTTTACTGAATGTCATGTACCCAAGTAATGTGTATATTTCCATTAAAAGATATGGGAACTTCATGTCAATGAATCCTGATAGCACTATGTCATAAAACTGCTGGTGAAAGTAAATTGGTGGCTCTTAAATAGCCATAAATTTCTTGTAAAACATGAAGCATGTTCTTGTTTGGTTTGATTTTTAACCACTAGAAGAAGGGAGTCATAAACCTGCTGTGTGATTTCTAAGGTAGAAATGCTAAAGAAAGAACAACTAATAACAAAAATGGATTCTTGGTATTATTAAACTTGCGAGGTTCTGTTATCGTTTTCATTATGTTAAGTGTCTGTCTAAAAACAGCAGCTTGAAGATCTCAGCTCTCATTTACTTGAAACAAAATAATGTCCAAAAAGGTCACCTTTGCTTTCACAATGGAACCAAAGCTGGAAAATAATGGTGCGCCCTCACTGTCATGCTCCATTTTGCCCCAGGCAGTTTTGTCTCCCATGGGCTGCACTTCATGAATACTGATTTGCTACTGGACTCCCTTCTGTGGTGATGCTGCTACCTCTTAACAAAAGGGAATGCAGGCACTATTGAAAGGATAATTCATTGAAGAGATAATTCACTCCAGGGTTTCCTCCAGACAGATGATATGGATATAAAATTTGCCAAATCTGACTCTTCCAGATGGGATAGTCTTATTATCCAAGCAGAGCTAGTGCCCCTACATTGTGCCATAGGGCAGGCAGCACATGCTTGGTGTCAGGCTATAAAAGCACCATTCTGGCAAGGTGCAATACATCAGTCTTAGTATTTCAGAAATGTGGATCCTTCTTGCAGGGATGGAAGAAAAGAAAGGGGGGTGAGTGGGGTGTATGACAAAAAAAAAAACCCTGCACAAACCCACCAGTCCTTATGATGTTTTGGAGCTGTATTTCACAGGAATGAAAAGTAGATCCTGGGCATGTGCTATCCAGTGTTCCAGCCCTGAGCACTGTGGGTATGAGCCCATCCAAACTAGTTGGTCTCTTGCAACCTTGAACTCTATGAAATATCTGGGTAAGGATTCACACATCAGGTGATAACAGATTTAGTGATGGCATTAGTGTAAGGCAAGGGGGAACAACAAAGGCTAGCCTTTACGCTACTCAGGGAAAGCTGTGTTTGAAAGGAATAGAACTGTTACTGGTGAAATCTATAGAGCTGGGTTGCCTGTCACTATTTCCCATCATGCTGCTAGACTGGTGTGAGCAGAACAAACTGTTCTATTGCCATTTTTGATTAAAATTTTCATTACATGTAATGTGAAAGTATGGTACTTTGCAGATGCAAATAGCAGCACAGTGACTATAGATGCTACAAGGGTTGTGCAGGAGATCAGAGAGACAATGGAAGAAGAGAGAGAGTCATATTAGTACAAGATAAAAACATATGGAAAGGATGACATATAAAGAAAATAGAGAGAGCAGCAACTGCCTATCTCATTGTGCAAGAATGAGGAGGTATTAAATGAAAAAGCATATTCAACTTTGAATAGTGAAAACAGTTTTTCACACTCTGAGTAATTAAACAGCATTTCATGTTTCTTTAATGGAATTCATTGCTCTCCTGAGGCAGTAATTTGTAATTGAAGAGATTGTTTTATTTACCTGGGCAATGAGAGTATTTGGTGGTGTGCTGATAAATGGATTGTATCCATGGTTTGACTGTTGTGAAGACTAATCTTAAGTCTCCAACTATAAAGTATCATGCATGCTCACTCAAGGGAGTTTACAATAGGTGGAAGAAGGGGCTGACTGCTTGGGAGGAATACAAGAATGCTGTCAGGTTATGCAGGGAGGAAACAAGGAAAGCCAAGGCAGCCTTGGAATTGAACCTGGCGAGGGATGTCAAGGCCAACAGGAAGGGTTTCTTTAAGTATATAGGAGACAAAAGGAAAACTAGGGAAAATGTGGGCCCGTTGTTGAATGAGACAGGTGCTGTGGTGACGGATGATGCAGAGAAGGCGGAGTTGCTAAATGCCTTCTTTGCTTCTGTCTTCACTGTTCGGGCCAGTCCTTGTGAGACCCAGACTTTGCAGGTAACAGAGAAAGTCTGGGCAAAGCAAGACTTTCCCTTGGTTGACAAGGAGCACGTTAAAGATCAGTTAGATAAATTGGATATACATAAATCCATGGGGCCTGATGGGATGCACCCTCGTGTGCTGAGGGAGCTGGGGGAAGTCATTGCTGGGCCTCTCTCCATTATCTTTGAAAGGTCCTGGAGGACAGGTGAGGTGCCTGAGGACTGGAGGATAGCCAATGTCACTCCAGTCTTCAAAAAGGGCAGGAAGGATGACCCGGGAAACTACAGGCCGGTCAGCCTCACCTCCATCCCTGGGAAGATGATGGAGCAGCTTGTTCTGGGAGTCATCTCAAAGCACCTGGATGAAAAGAAGATTATCAGAAGTAGTCAACATGGATTCACCAAGGGGAAGTCATGTCTGACTAATCTGATAGCCTTCTATGACAAAGTAACTAGATGGGTGGATGAGGGGAGGGCAGTGGATGTTGTCTACCTTGACTTTGGCAAGGCTTTCGACACTGTCTCCCACATCATCCTCACAGGAAAGCTTAGGAAGTGTGGCTTAGATGAATGGACAGTGAGGTGGATTGAGAACTGGCTTACAGATAGAGCTCAGAGGGTTGTGGTTAGTGGCGCAGAGTCTAGTTGGAGGTTAGTAACAAGTGGTGTCCCTCAGGGGTCAGTACTGGGCCCAGTTTTGTTCAACATATTCATCAATGATCTGGATGAAGGGATAGAGTGTACCATCAGCAAGTTTGCTGATGACACAAAACTGGGAGGAGTGGCTGACACGCCAGAAGGCTGTGCTGCCTTACAGCGTGACCTCGCCAGGCTGGAGAGTTGGGCAGAAAGAAACCTTATGAAGTTCAACAAGGGTAAGTGTAGGGTACTGCACCTGGGGAGGAATAACCCCATGCACCAGTACAGGTTGGGGGCTGACCTCTTGGAGAGCAGCTCTGTGGAGAGGGACCTGGGAGTCCTGGTGGACAACAGGATGACCATGAGCCAGCAATGTGCCCTGGCGGCCAAGAAGGCGAATGGCATCCTGGGGTGCATCAAGAAGAGTGTGGCCAGCAGGTCGAGGGAGGTCATCCTCCCCCTCTACTCTGCCCTGGTGAGACCGCATCTGGAGTACTGTGTCCAGTTCTGGGCTCCCCAGTTCAAGAAAGACAGGGAACTGCTGGAGAGGGTCCAGCAAAGGGCAACGAAGATGATTAGGGGACTGGAGCACCTTTCTTATGAGGAAAGGCTGAGGGACTTGGGTCTCTTTAGTCTAGAGAAAAGAAGATTGAGGGGGGCTTTTATTAATACATACAAATACTTAATGGGAGGATGCCAGGGGGATGGGAGCAGTCTTTTTTCAGTGGCGCCCAGTGATAGGACGAGGGGTAATGGGCATAAACTTGAACATAGGAAGTTCTATCTTAACATGAGAAGGAACTTCTTTACTTTGAGGGTAGTGGAGCACTGGAACAGGCTGCCCAGAGAGGTGGTGGAGTCTCCCACTCTGGAGACATTCAAAACCCGCCTGGACGCTGTCCTGTGCAACGTGCTGTAGGTGACCCTGCTCTGGCAGGGGGGTTGGACTAGATGATCTCCAAAGGTCCCTTCCAACCCTAACCATTCTGTGAATTCTGTGAATGCTGAAACGGGAGTACAGAGGTAAGGAAAAGAGCCACATAAAGAAATGACGTTTGTGGTATGAAGGGCGTAGCAGTGAGTAGGGGCTCAGGTGCTGGCAGAGTCAGATTGTGAGACAGCTTAGTGAGGGCGAACATAGGTTTTTCTATGAGATGTGGAGGGAGCTGGAGTCTGTGAAATTGTTCCAGAACAGGGAAGATGTGACCTTCGTTGAGTGCAAGAATAGTTTATTATAGCTGCAGGTAGTAGAGAAGTTGAGATGAGTCATGGATGCCAAAAAGGAGACTCTAACTGAAGTCATCTAGCAAGTGGCAACTAAAGTGTAGAGTAGCAAAGACGGTCTGGCAATTGCTATCTATAGTAAGTATGTAAAATACTGTGATTTTTATCACAATACTGTAATAGTTACATCTAGACTCTGGGATTGATACATTCAAGGACCTTTTATTCTCTTGAGAGTATTATATCTAATAACATCACAGAAAAGGAACAGAGATGTGTTTGAATGCAAGGCCTCAATAGAATGTAAAAGAGAATGAGGAATTTATACTGAGACTTATGTCAGGGAAACTAGTGCTGTGCTAAAAGGCCTGGAGTCATGTTTGGGTATATAAAGCTAAGACAGAAATCCTGCTCCTTGAGGGCAGCACTCAATAGCTCTGTACATTACTGATTCCTTTGTCTGATACTAGCATAGGCTGAGTTGAATTTATGTTTCTCTCTGAGCCACATGTGAAGTCAGTGCAGAAGAGTATTGATAAAGCTTTTTATTTAGTGTAAATATACTTTTTCATATCATGCCATTCACAGCTGGTTCACTTATGGCTTCCCTATTCCAAGAGAAAGAGGGTATGACAGTACTGGTTGCCTTCAGTTACATAAAACATAGTAATTTGTAGCCTGAGTCTGCGGACACATGAATAAGTTAATGGCTGGCAAGCTGTCCTAATTTTGAAGTTGTGAGAACACAGTGCAGCCCCTGACAGCAGTTTTAATTCCTCCCTAACACTAGCACATAGCTCCTCTCCAACGCACAGCTGGCTCAGCACTCACCAGAGTCTGGTCAATCGTGCCCAGCTGCTAGCGTGTGGTTTGCTGTGGGTTTATGCCTCCAGCTTTGCCTCTTGGAGCATCTGTCTTAGGCTCTGGACTATTCACATTTCTTTGGTATCCACCAGGCTGGATAAGTAGTTTAATTATATATCCTTTTATGATTTTATTATGCACTTTTGTGCTGCGGTGTACTTGCACAGGCTGGCCTAGACTCTAGTTCAGCAGCACACCCTTGCAGCTCTAGTAAGCTTGCCCTCCCATTTGCCCTGCCTGTACCAGACAGCTGGCTGGACAGCTGTTTTGTAGAGCAGCACACTATACTTACTGGGGTTAAAGATCAACCTGCATAAAAACATAGGGTGCTTGTCAGTCAAATTTTCCTGTTGTGGGTCACAAGGTGGGCACATAAGCATGCTGGGGTACTGTTGCTTGTGGTCGTGGGGAATATGTATGCATCTGAGTAACAGAAGGGAAACCTGAGAGGCATGGGCAGTACTTGCATCCAATATGAAGGCTCAGGTTTTAGTGTGGCAGAGGGGAGAAGGGGTAGAAGTTGCTGCAGCCACCTGGCCCCTTCTGATGCAGCATGGTGGGAGGATGTGGTGTGGTGGAGCAGGGCATGGCATGCCACGTGATGCTCTAAGTGCATCTCTTCCTGCTGCCAGCTCTGTATGAGTGTCTAGATTAACACTGGCTGAAAGAATGAATGTTTTTCTGTTGATCAGCTCCTCCTATGGCTATGTTTACGTCCTTTATCTAACTCTTCTTATAGTTATTCCTCATTTTTGAATAACAAAATACTGGGTCTGGCTCTGCTCTTGTTGCCCAGCTATCCCACTGCATTAGAAAGATGGATTGTGAACTGAGTAAGCTTCTTGCAACTCCATAGTATGCTGCTCAAGAGTATTCAGTTTGCTCAGGACTCGTATGAAACAGACTTGAGAATTAGGCATGGTTGGCAGTTTCCCTCGTGATTCCTTTACTACCATATCTGCCATGCTTATGTGTGGATATGATTTAAGATCTCTGTTTTCTCTTTTTAAACTGGACCTCAGGATGTCTCTGTGCCCAAACATGGGGGGGGGGACGGAACGGACGGAAATTAAAACATTGGTTAAGTGTCAGGAATCACCAGCCCTCCTCCCATGCTGTTCTGCTGGAGCAGACAGGCAAAGATGTCCATGCCATGTCCTCAGACTGCTTGCTGTATTTTTAGACTGTGCTGTAAGCACTTTTCATTTTGAATCTTATGAAATTCATGTCTTCCCTCAAATTGGATTACTTAAAACTTTGAATTCCCTGTCCTTACTGCCTTCCTTGACACAGTTTTTAACACAATTAATAAATTTAAATTAACTCGTGCTGGTCCTGCAAAGACACCGTCACTTAACATTATCATTGCACATTAAGCAAGGTTATAATAAATTAACTAGGTTTCTATTCTCTTGCGGTTTGTGTGTACTCATCATTATTTTATGTTATGGAAATTAAATAATTCTTCCCTAAGTTCTAGTTAATGTGAACAGTAGTTCAAAATGCAGTTGCAATGTAAAAATTAAAGACAACTAAAGGAAAACTGCAAAGACTGCAGTAGCTGCTGCTTTCTTATGCCTTGAATTGTCTAGCTCTTGATTATGGATTCTTTGGTCTTCCTTGGCTTTAAATGAAGTTGCCAAACACTGCAGACAAGTGGCTTGAAAGTGAAGAAACACGGAGGCAGGGCTGGGATTTTTCAGAAGAGCCATAGGGGATGCACAACAAGGGCTCAGTCTGGGATGCTGCAGACTTCAAGATTACTTTTGATGCTTAGTAGATAGGATTCACAGGGCTTAAAAGCTGACTCTTTATGGTTTGGGAAGGATCTTCTGTGAATTCAGCACAGGGCTTTCTCACAGTTTGTGTCTCTTGCTCTACTTGAAGCATTGGGCTTCTTCACCATTTTTTTAGTGTGTTTGTCTGTGATACTGAACTCTCCCAAGTGGTAGATTTCAGGTACTGACATGTCTTGCTCTCTTGTTAATAGTATTTTATTGCTGCCAAAATTTGAGGGCTTTTTTATTTCTCTTAAATTAAACTTTTCAATAATAAAACCATTCTTGCCCAAGTAGAATAGCAAATAGTGTAAAGTAGTTATTGTCTATTAATAGTGATGGTTGTGTTCACTTCTTAAATCTGTAATGGTGCTTGTCAGTTCTTTATTTCACCTGTGATACTGGATTTAAAAGCTGAGTGGAAGAGAGGAAGGACAGGAAAAACATTTCTCGTCCTCCCTTTCACAACATGTTCTGCTCTTTTCATTGCTTTTATACTGTAGGTTTGGTGTTTGCTTCCTTTTATATGCCTTAGTGGTTACTTGTGCAATTTTTGCCTTGTACTTTTTACCTCCTTATTGTTTTGTCTTTTCCTAGGAAGTTCTCTTTTCTGTTTCTAAGATACTCATTTTGTTACCAATCCAAACTATGCTTTTGTTCAACTTGCTATGTATTTGCAGTATGAAAGCAACATGAGCAACGTTCACTTAGGCTGTAATAACTTTATGAAATGCATTACAAGCAAGTATTATTCATGAAGAGTCACTGTCAGATTCAGAATAAATTCTCCATTCTTACATGTATGCAAATTTTTGGGTCTTCAGTAAATGCAGATAACCACTGAGCTCTTCTTACTTTCATTTAAAAAAGGACAAACATGAACAAAATGCTGATTTAGAAGGGTACCCTTCTTACTCCTGTTTCTGCTGTCTTCAGAGTTGTTAGCTGTTCTGCCTGTGTAGCACTACCAAATGGTGTTTGCCAGATTCACACTAAATCCATACAGATTTGGTCCAACAGGAGCTCCCCAGGAGTGTCATTTGTAGCATCTTCTCTTCCTCAGGAGACTGCAAACTACAGACTCAGTAGTCCAAAACTATTTGATATCTTTCTCTATTTCAGTCTCTACCAAAAGAAAGAAACTTGAGTATGACTTGCTCTCTAGAGATTGTTAGTCACAATCAACCCATATCAAAATACCTTACTCACTGAAGGGTAGTGGCAATAAGGTTTTATTTTATACATGGCAATGAACGAATTGCCATACATGTCCTTACTCCCCTCTTCTCCCTCATATTTATGTTGTTACACAGTTTTATGTTACATTTCATTACCTTTCATTTTATAGGTACATGGACTGTGTGCATCTGTTCACAGAGACACAGAATTACAGAGGAGAATTAGGTCCCATATTATTTAATATTTTTCCCTTACAGGCATTTAACTACATTGCTTTCTCTGTTAGTAAGGCGTTCAATAACGGACTGTCATGCTCTTTTAAAAAAGCTGAACTGAGTGTTTTCTTCAGGTGTAGATATTTTCTAAGCTAAAGTGGCAGCTTGTCATATGCTTTTCTTATTTTTTTTTATTTTGTTTTATTTTTCTCCTCCATTTTCTTTGCTGAGAGGTGAAAGCTATAAACTAACTTGGGTCAAGACAATGTCTGCCTAATGCTGCATTTGTATGGCAGTCTATCAAAATGCTTTTATGGAAAGATTTCCCCTGTACCTACACAGAAAAAAAATTTTTGATTGGCAGAATAGTTTTTGTGATATTTGGGCATAACATCATACCTGTATGTCCAAGACAGCAAGATAGGCGTCACTGGAGTATTGTTATGCTCAGAAGAGGCAAGTGGTGGCCTGTGGCTGAATAGATGTTCGCAGTGGCCTCAGCAAGAACATGTACACAGTGCTGGAGGAGGTGAGAAACTTGGTGGTTTTCCTGATGCTTTTTGGGGTAGTTGTTAGTGTAGCCATAGCATATGGTAACCCAGTGTTCAGTATAGCCTCTGTCTTCTGCTTCCATCTCTCACCAGGGTGGGTATACACAGACCTGCTGTGGCAGAACACAGAAGCCAGTCAGCAATGGAGACCTTTCTGGTAACTTCATCTGTATGCTACGAATTTACACTTCATGTACATCCATGTAATTCCACTTATTCCGTTTTACTGTCATCATTAGTGTGATGGGCTCTTCTGTTTTATTGACTGGTAACCAGCATTTGTTTTTCACTTCCCTGAAGTTCAAGAAACTGGCAGATGAAAAAAAAAACAACACATGAGTATGTGAGAGTTAACTTTTCTCATAGATTTCTCCAGATGTGTCAAGTAATGCATCAGCTCTTGTAGTCCCAGTTACTTGCAGGTTAAATCTAGGATCAGGCCCTGAAACAGGCTGAAATTGTGACTATCAGACAGGAAATATTCAATACAAGATGCTGTAGAAACTGTACTTTGAAATATTTAATGCTACCCCTTATGGTTATTTATTTAAACACTTTCAGACTAATGAGTATAGTTTGACCAGATGATGCTTCTTGGTAAATTTAGGTTTCTGTCTTCAGTTTTATTCTTGCTGCTGTGATGACAGCACTTTTGCATGAAAAATAGTACAACAATTTCCTGTCCCTGTTTTTTTTGTAGTGTTTTGGAATACTGAAGGATAATATATCAAATCTTTCAAAACAAACAAAAAACCCAAACACATCAAAAAACAACCTTCATTTAATGAGCATCTTGTAGGAGTTTTTCTGTTGTTTCAGTGATGCAACAGATGATGACTCGGAGGAAGGGAAAGGGGAAAGGGGAGGAACATAAATGACTAAATAAATGTACTTCTTTAGGATGCAAAAGGGAAAATAAAATTAAGGACAAGGTGAGGTTTGAATTTACTGCTACAAATTTTGCTCTTCTCTTCACTTAACTGTGACAACGCTGCAATTCCTGCTTAGAGGATGGCAAGAAGATGGAAGTACAGCATGTGAAGTAATGGCAAACCATCCCCAGAAGACTCATCTATAACTGCACAAACTCAGCGAGTGCTGCACAGATGGAAGTGTGCTGCACAGCTGGGGAGTTTCTTCAGGGAAATGAAGAAACAACCCTAACACCTAGCCTGGTTCTGGAAAGATCAATACCCATAAGGGATCAGCATCTGCTTTAGCAGGCTAAAAAACAATCTGAGGCAGATGACTTAATGCTACAGGAAGGTAACATTCATCATGATGAAAAAATGGAAACATCTAATATAAGTTGGTCTAAGAAGACCTGTCACAAAAGTTGCCTCATGCATGTATGTTGCCCTTCATGGCTAGGACAACATTACTACGTGAAAAGCAAATGCAATCTGGAGGATAAGTTTTCGTTCCTCTAAAATTGGAAAAGAGTGGGACAGTAAGTGGCTGTTGTGATATCCACAGGGGAACTGAAAGGCCATATTTGGAAGCACAGGTGACTTGTGAGATCACCAGTAAGAATGGAGACTAGAGGTCCAGGTTTGAAAGACTTTGGGTCAGTTTTTCTCTCCAAGGCTTGTCAGCTGTGTGCGTTGGACGTCAGGGAGGAGAAACCAGTTCCATTGATCAGACCACAGGGGAGAGTGAGTGTCAGCAACATCTCATTTTTCTGTGTGCTCTTCCCATGAGCTTTCCAGGTAGTAGTACCTCTTTGTAGGGCAGGATTTGGCAGTGGTAATAGATCTCTGAGCTCTTATCAGAGCTTTATTTCATGCAGTCCTCAAAACACTCGGAAGAGAACAGTTGCATAACCATTAAACATAAGGTATGTAACCTAGAAGGAATTACCAAAACACCTATTATGTTATGCATCTTTTCTGGTCTAATTATATAAACATGCTTTATTATTTATGAAACTGCATCACTTCAAAATTTAGTACCTTGTTTCCTTTCTGTCTTTCTGCACTACTAAATTTTGCTCTTAAGACTTTCAGAGCTGCGTTTTGAGCATACAGATTTAGGACAGGACTGGTCTCAAGTGGCACTGTAACATTAAATATTAAATAACTGATTCAAACTGCAGCCAAGAGGAAAATCGGATGACAGTCAAATCTTAAGCCAGAAAATTGAAGAGGAAAGCAATAAAGATTTCTCAATTTATCATACCTGCTATTTTGCGCATCTTAGTGAGCTGTGCGTAACAGTCTCCTTCCTCAAATAACTTCTCCTTAACCATAGTGCAGGAGCTATTTACCATTTGCATGGTTGTTCCAGTCTAACTTGACAGCAGTACCATGCCAAAAAGGGCAAGAACATTGTTTTATATATTTATTTTTAATTAACGCTCTATATATCCACTTCCATCTGCCAGGCTTTGCAGAAATGCAGCAAATTCTCATTGGAGAAAACTCGGGAGGCAGCAAATTGGAGCAGAGGGGCTACTGCCATCAAACATAGTGTCACACTTGCAGCTTTGTATGAGACTAGTTATCAGGAATTAAGATAAGTAAAGATTTAGTGGAGGGTACAGACCATTTGAAGCAGAATTGCACTTCTGTCTGTTTTCTGAACCCATTGAAGGTATGCCATGGGGTTGTCCTATGTGCTAATTGTGTTTCTGATCTGCTCTGTGTTTGGGTTTTCAGTGTATAGGTCTGTCATGATCTAAGGACATAGAGATGTAGGATTTAATAAAGCTCTTAGTTTATTTTAAAAGACCTGTATTAGGTGAAGGAGATTGTGAAATTCAAATTTTGAGTAGAAATTTAGAGAATTTTTGAGTAGAATTGTTTAGAAATCTCTCTAAAAATTTGCAAGTGAAAACTTATGTCCATGCATACCAGCAATGCTTCCTACTGTGTGCTTCCTGAATTCCTGAAAAAGCTAATGTTTCAAAAGAAGGTGGCAATTTGTTGCTTTACTCTTCTAGATAGTGACGCAGGCTGTGGAGTACCACAATTCCCTAGCAATTCTGTGGGATAGCACTGCTCACTGCTTGTGTGTGAGCAGGGAAGGCAAAACATCCAAACAGGTCGCTCAGAGTGAAACACAACAACAGCTGAATTGTCATGTGCCTGATATAAAAACACAGTTTTGTGCAACTTAGACACTATAAGATTGAAGTCTTAATACTGTGAGCTCAACACTTGTGATACAATACAAATGGTCTTAGGTTGGGATTTGTGAGACTGTTAAAGGTGCTATTAGTCCTCATAGGTTTTGAATGGATTAAGCATTATTTTTTTATTATCTTGTATTTTTACATAGCTTACTGCCTAAAAAAAAATATTATCTTTGTGGGGTTTTTTGGTTGTTTTACAGGAGGAGGGTTGCTGTTTGTTTGATATTTGTCTAGGGTTTTTTTCTAACCTAAAATGGAAGCTGTAATAGGTCGGTAGACAATGTCACAAATTTTAAGAAGTTGATCGAAAAGTTCAGAGTCCGTTGGTTTTGGAATCATCCTCTAAATATCTCCCCTTGGACATAACCATCTAGAAGGAATGTGTACCTCTGGCTGTGTCAGGAGCAGCATTAATTGGATTAAGTCCCCTTGAGCGAATCAGAAAGTTGAAGGCTCTGGTGCTGTGTTTAGGGGAGCCGAAAAATGCAATGTGAGGATAAAACATGGACTACTTTAAGTCACAGTGGGCACATGGGGAACTTAGCAATGCTTCCTGCTTAAAAGAAATAAACATTCAGTGTTGTTTAAGCTCAGCCTCAGAAATGCTCCTTTGAGCACTGTCACAGTGAGCATACTATTCACAGGCACAGGAAATCATTGGAGCAAAAATAGCTTTCAGTCTCAGCTAACGATGGCGATAAACCAGCTACTGGCGATAAACCAGCTACGTGCTCGCCCAGTTGAGTCAGATGGTGGGGATTAAAATGAAGGGAGAACAAGCTGCGTGATAGCAGTTCAAGCCTTCTTGTCTTCTCCAGAACCAAGGCCTGCACCTGTGGAGTTTGCGTTAGGCTCAGTTTGGGTTTCAGCCCAAAGCCTGAGCTCAGAGGCCTGTCAGCCACTGCCAGGCATCGAGCAGCAGGTGACTGAGGACAGCAAATCTGAAATTTTACTCAAGTGAATTTCCATGGGTAAAACTTCAGGAGTTTGCAATTTCTCTGAAAATAGTTTTCAGAGCCAGAAAGCCAGTTTCTTCGCCTGCAGGGAATGTGGTGAGCCCATGGCTAGTTGCTAAGTATGAGGGAGGTTTTAATGTTAACTGTTTTGAAGTGTGGCATTCTTACATTGCTGTTTGTGGCCCTGACTGTAGCAAATGAGCAGCAAAAGCATCTTTGTAAATAACAGCTACAATTCTGGAAGCAAAGTGTCTGTTCTAATTTTAACATTTTGTGTCTATTAAGTTTCACGTTTGCTTGTTGAAAGTGTCTTGGATAACTCTGTATCCTTGCACACTGTTGCTGGGGGGCAGGCACTGGTTTGGCATCGGAGCTGTAAGGGGTATGTGTTTGGGGTGGGGGAGGGCTGTGTGCTGCCAGGGGAGGGCTGCAAAGCTGGGGGCTCTGCGGGAGTGCCTGTGTCCACAGCCCAGCCGGCCAGTCTTCCCACAAAAGAAATGGAAGAAAGGGAAAACTGCAGGAGCAGAGAGGTCTTGTGCCTCTTCAGCCTTATTCTTGGGAGAAGGGGCCCTTTTCCTGGGAGTGCAGCCATGCTGAGCTTGCTCGGCAGGAGAGCAGGTCCATGGAGAGGACATTGTCTTTCTGACGCAGAGCACAAACCTCGTGTGGTGGGCTCTGCAAAATGTGTGTGTATATATATGTGGTAGGGGCATCCTTTGCTTGAACATTGTTTGAATAATTTGTTTTTATTAGCTGAAGTTTAATTTCACATTTCAGAGCAAAAATTTGGAGGGAAATTTTAAGGACAAAATTAATCAGTGTGGTGAAAGGAACCTGGTTAGACATATACATGAAATCAATAAAATGCTTGCTCAAGTGTGCATTTAAATAGTTTTTGCTGAATTGGGCATGACAGGGTATGCCAGATTAGTTTGCAGAGGCTCTTCAACTTTTCCATCTTCTTAGTGTTCTCTATCATGCTGAAGCATCTTTAAAATTTTATTAGCAGCTCAAAGTTAAAAGGGTTAAGAGGTTAAGAAGCTGTCTGTACTCTGGATCAGGAATGCACTCAACCTGTTGCACAAGAGCAATCAGATCTGTTGCTGCACTCTTGAGAGGCTCTAAAGCATTCATTTTAAGACTACATTAGAAAAGAATTTCTTTTTTGTTACTGAAGAGTCACTTTTGGCTAGACTCTTTGCTGCAGCTTGTCACATCCATATTTGAAACACAACAAATGGCTTGATAAGCACCAGCACAACCTGAAGGATTTGTCAGAAGGGTCATGTGTAAACAGGTTTGGTCTCCCTCATCCTGAGCTCAAGCAGACCAAACACAAGCCTTGTTTGGCAGGTTAAGGAAAAAGAGGAAAGAGAGAGGTGGGCCCATGCGAACCTCACAAAGTACAAGGCCAAGTGCAAGGTCCTGCACGTGGGTCGAGGCAATCCCAAACACGACTACGGACTGGGCAGAGAATGGATTGAGAGCAGCCCTGAGGAGAAGGACTTAGGGGTGTTCATCGACAAAAAGTTCAACAAGAGCGGGCAACATGTGCACACAGCCCAGAAAGCCAACTGTATCCTGGACTGCATAGAAAGAAGGATGCACCTTCAAGGGAGGTGATTCTGCCCCTCTACTTGGCTCTGGTGAGACCACACCTGGAGTACTGCATCCAGCTCTGGAGTCCCCAACATAAGAAAGATACGGACCTGCTGGAGCGTGTCCAGAGAAGGGCCATGAGGATGATCCAAGGGCTGGAGCACCTCTCCTATGAGGACAGGCTGAGGGAGTTGGGGTTGTTCAGCCTGGAGAAGAGAAGGCTCTGGGGAGCCCTTATAGCAGCCTTCAAGTATCTGAAGGGGGCAAACAGGAGAGCTGGGGAGGGACTTTTTACAAGGGCATGTAGTGACAGGATGAGGGGAAATGGCTTCAATCTGGAAGAGGGTAGGTTTAGATTAAATACTAGGAAGAAATTTTTCACTCTGAGGATGGTGAGACACTGGAACAGATTGCTCCGAGAGGTTGTGGATGCCCCATTCCTAGAGGTGTTCAAGGCCAGGTTGGATGAGGCTTTGAGCAACCTTGTCTGGTGGAAGGTGTCCCTGCCCATGGCTGAGGGGTTGGAACTAGATGATCTTGAAGGTCGCTTCCAACCTAAACCATTCTATGATATATTGTCATATACTTGTATGCATGTATCACCTTTATAGCATTTGAACAATTGGAGCAAGTCGATTGTCTTTGGCAGACTCAAATAGTACCTTGTGGCTTTTGGCTCTGAGGTTTTTCCAAAGCTCCAGGAATTGTCCTCTAGGGGAATCCATGGCTTTAGCACAGATCTACAGCAGTGGCAGTGCTGTGGCTGGTGTGTGGAAAGTTAGATTGGGAAAAAATTGGTGTTTCTGAATTTGCTTGTTTCAGGAAAGGACCTTCTTATTTTCTTTGAGCTGATAGCTGCAGCAGATGCTGCAATCAGAGTCTTTCAGACATCTGTGCAGACTTGAAAATCCCTGACACTCACCATCTAAAATTTAACCATTAACTTATTTCGAATTCTTTAGACTGCCTTTGAACTCCTCATTGGAATATTGCATCTCCCAACAGCAAGCTACAAATGTCCTCAAATATGTTATGAAGTTTGCTTGGAGAAATGTGAAATAAAGGTGATATTGAGGGGATTTTTAAAACAAGAAAACTCTTTGTGAGCAATTTATCAGAACTGTTCAGATCTAGGAGTGAAAGAAGGGCACTGGAAGTGTTCAGCAGTGAGATTAGGTTAGACAATTTTTCACTCCTAATATTTTTATTTTCAGTGACAGCCTTCAAACTTCCACTAGCTGTGGTATGTAACCTTGAAGTTAAATGGCAGGTTTCCTAGCTGTGGGACCAACCTAGTAAGAAAAGTTTTACCCAAATAAAAGCTTCCTTCATATTGCTCTCCTTGCTGTTTCTTCCATACGTGTGAACTGAAGGTTTCTACCAGCACAACTAATGTTTTGCCTCTGAGTGCTCTCTCTTACTGCAGTATCTTGAGGGAACTGCCAGCATGAAAGCTGCGAGCTATGTTGCTAGTGTGACTGAACCCTTGAAGGGATTAGTATTTGTATCATCAATGGAATAAATTAATCTCTGCAGTGCCGTGGAGGCTACAGGATAAGAAAGAGTTTCTGTTCAGCTGAAGTATCACACTTTAAATCTCATTGATGTTCTTACACTCTCCTGTACTCAACTTGTCAGAGGGTTATTTATGTATGACACAACTTCTTTCTAAATGCTTGTAAAAGTAGCTTCGAAGAGGAAGGTTTGGATTAACCTTCTTTTACATAGGAGCATTTTCAGTTTTGAAACCGTTCCAGTAATGTCTGAACAAGCTTCAATGCCAATTAACCGAAAGCTAATAGTTTTGCCAGTGGAAAGTGGTAAGTGCTGTAAAATATGTAATTGAAGATGATTCACATTGCAGTGTTGCCTCACACTAAGGAAGCTAAATCTCATCCTGTTATAAACGTTATGAATAGTACCTCACTCGTGTTTATGTCAGGCATGTTTGTGTAGTCACTCCAACCCTTGGAAAAGAACCCAGGAATTCCTCTAGGAATTTACACTGCATAAGGTTTTGATTTTATTTATTTATACTTCCATTGATGCTTCTTTCCTAAGCCAATAATGGCCACAAAAGATAGGAAGACACTCTGTATGTCGTCTTTTATTGGGGAAGGGAGAAAGATGTAGAGGAGAGGATGTTTTCGTATTGAATCTCCTGCTGGTTTTTCTCTTACTGTCCGTGGCATCTTGTTCCAAGCTTCTAGTTTGCCTCTATCTGAAAAGAAAAACTAGAAGCCCAGCAATTATTTCATGTGTACTTGAGAAAATGTCGAATCATCTTTATCAAGGAAACTCTTTGGAAGTGGATGCAAATTGTGGATATGTATCCAGTATACCTATCTGACACAAATGCACTCCCTAAAACCAAACATGAAGTGCTGGAATCTGCAAAGTGAAATACCAGCTCATTGTGGGTGATGCTTTTTATTACTAAAGACTGTATGTGATGTGCACCACTCTAAGGTCACCTGTTGAAGGCTTAATAAAATTTCTTATTATCATTGTCCTGGTGTCTAATAAGAGTGAACTTCCCTGCAATAGTCATGCAAATTGTCCTCTGTCCTCCACTGTCCTGTTATTTTTCAGGAAACTTTTAAAAACTTGATTATCCTTGAAAATTTCTTTTTTCATGTCATGTTTAGGTGAAATTAGCCAGTATTTTCAGAGGGCTAATGGGAGGCCAAGAAAATCAGGCAGATGAGTACAATGCTTGATAACAAAAGGTGCAGAAAACCAGTCCACAACTTTGCTCCGAATTCTGTTAATGTGACCAGGGTGTGGTGGTTTGGCAGTGCTATAAGAAATCATGTGTTGAACTGTAAAGTATGTAAACCTGATATCCTAGAGTTAATCTCTTCTACCTTTTGCAGGTGGAGATTTACATTTTACCTTTATATATTTACCTATGGAGTACGGTTCCTGAAAAAGGTAGGCACTTACATTATTATGCTTTCATAACAACATCTTGCAGATCTGTGTGAAGTCTCATATAGGTATAATATAAAGCACGGGCATAAAACTTATGTTCACAAAGAATAAAAATTAAAATTTAATTTGCATTCATAAAATGAGTTGCTACTGGCATTGGTAAGGAATATAAGATCTCATCAATATTTAATGGGGTAAAAAATAAATAAATCGGTATAGCAACATGCCTAGTTCACTTTATTACTTTTCATTATAGGCATTAAGCTAGCAGTAAGGCTTACCAAAGTATTCATCTAATTTTCTGCATCATCCTTATTTAAATGCCTCTGGCAGAGGTTGCATTTTATTAACAAACAAAATCCGTTGGTGTTTTATAAAATGGTACTTTTTGCCTGTTCTTTGTCTGATGTACTGTGGGAAAAAGTTTCCATGGAGTTTTCCATCAATGCTGTGTTTCAGGTGATTTAAGCAGAGAAAGGTATTGATATCTCCTAAATGCCTTGGCATAGGTCTATTAACGCTGCCATAGGCAGTAATACAGATTTATGGTGCAAATTCGTTTTACGATATGACTGGTTCTCAGAGCTTTTGTGCAAGTCAGGCCATATTTGTGTAATTCTGAGAGGTGAAATTATGGGACTGTGTGGTCTCAGCACGTTAATGTAATCTTACTGTCTTCGTTATGGGCAAAAATTTGACATGAGAATTCTAGAGGCTGTCCCAGGTGCCAAGGAACTTGGTGCTAGCAGGACTGCTGATGTGCCTGTGTGGAGAGGGGGCATCAGAGCTGTTCCCAGTTGTTTAGCGATAGTCAGCCTCAGAGGAAGTGTGTGCACCAGCCTTCCACATGGACCAGAGCAGTGTGTAATGTGCTACCTCTCCCTGCCTCCTTGAACACTTAAACTTTGTGTGTACTTCATCCATTAACACGTTGTATGGTCGTGATCTGATATTCTGTTTTCTGCCTTTGATCCCATCCATGTCTGGGGTATGAAATATGACAATATTTTTAATAAGCAATTCTCACAATCCATAGAAGGTTACTTGGCCTGCAGGTGTGTAGAGATCGCGACCATGGGTTTATAGGATTCTGTAATACACAAGGAGACGGAGACATTATCCTCTGAATTCCTCTACTCTATTACAGATCACCACAAATACCACAAAAATCACCATTAGCTAGTGTCACATAATCACTACTAGAAGGCATACCTATGATTAATAAAGCAAATCTTTCAGCACAAAGAAAGTGTGTGTTCTAGGAAAAATTCTGAATACCAGCATTTCTAAAGACTAAGAAGAATACAGTTAATGTGTGCTTCATTGCAAGCCATTGTGAGCTGTTTCTAAAGGCTGAGTTGACATGCAAAGTGCAGGATGTCTTCCTCCCAGTTCATCATATCGCTGCAGTTTGAGGAGGGCTGGCTGACACACATGGTTGTTTGAACAAGGTGTACTGTTGCTTGCTTAACAAGCTTAACAAGGATCGGTTGTGTAATTTTGCTGTAATTTTAACTTCCAGTGTGTTTAATTTTTACAACGAGAACTTGTTCATTTTGTAATTATGTTTGTATTGTTAATTACTCATTTTCACACAGTGTTGTAAATGTCTTGCATCATTTTGTGCTATAGTCATTATTCCAGTGTTCTGCTTTGTATACTTGGGTCTTTCACATGGGAATATATGTAAATTGACAAAATTATGATTGTGATTGTAGTTGTATTTACACCATCTCCCTAGTTACATTGTGTAACTAAAAGAAAGTACAGGCTTTTTGCTGTTCATCAAACACCAGAGATTTTGCTGGGGGTGTCCAGTTCGGGGGGAAATCTGGCTTTGCAAGGAATAAAATCCACTAATTGCAAAGAAATACATAATTGCTTCCTTAGGAAGCCAGTGAAAGAAGTTGAGCATAATAAATCGTCTTACAAATTTGATAGAAAGACCTTTCCTTCAAAAAGCTGTTTTGTCTGGAGAGAAAGTTGCTTTCATAGTCAGCAGTGTCTTGCTCTCCCTAAAACATTATGCCCAACGCATTGCCTCTCTTAGAGTTTCTTCATTGGCTCTTGAATTGCCAGGCAAAAATATACTCTGACTTCTGTATTATTGCCCTTCCCTCCCAACCTGACCTAGTCTCCTTGCAACCTGCCACTCCTTTGCTTTGCTGCATGTGTTGCTGACCTGTTGGTTCTTTTTTTGTTCGCATTTGGCTCTCTTAAATGTTCCTTCCTTAGTTTGGGGGTGAAATTCATCTTTACCTGCAAGGCTGGCACAGAGCCCATCAATTACTTAAGGAACACTTTGAGCTAGTTTTGAGGTCCTTTGCTTTGTGCTGGCCCTTTGCCTAGAGATGAATTTCAGCTTTTGGATTCTTTCTTTTTCATAATGCCCACAACACTACTTTGTTTTCTACTGTCACCTTCCCTGTTTGCCGAGTAAAGCACTATTACTGCATCACTGCTATATCAGCAGAAGACTGGATGTCTGTGTTTCCTTGTGTCCCACCAAACCGCCTGTGGAAGATCTAACCAGGATACTCTGGCCAACTACCATTCTTGCAGAGAACGTCATTAGGTCTGTGGTGGCTTTGTAGAGCTGACAAGCTTATCTGGCTTTTGGGGAAGATGTGCCCAAGCATAATAAGTAGTAATTAGTGAGCAGAGTTATCAACTGTGTTTTAGTTCTGAAAGTGTGACGCTGTCAGCATGGGACACATGATGACGATAGTTTATTTATAGAATGGAAGTAACTAAACTGCATTGAAGTTTTACCTTTGCCTAGCTATGGCGTCTCACAGGGAGGAAGAGGGCTGGGGTTTGACCTTTGCTTCTCACTTCCCTACAGAAGCACATGAAAACTAATAAAGCTGTCATTCGGAGCAATCTTAGCTCTCTCTAATATGCCATGGCAAGCTTGTCTTTATTACTGCCCATTACTGCATTTAATGGCTGATCTAGATAAAAGAAATTCCTGCACCCAATAAAGCAAGCTGTAAGTCTTTGTAGTAACACCTGCATGTGATACGATGTATCAATTCTTTTGCCATGCTATAATTGCCAAGTAGGTTGCTGGAGGTTTAAAAACTTGCTACTTACTGCAAGCTGTGTCTCTTCATCAAACTGTTCTCTTGGATTTTGCCTTTTTCCAGTGACCGATATATGCTGTTAAGTCATAAATAAATTTAAAAAGTCTTACTTTTGTTAAACAGTATTTTCAAGAAAATCTCAATTCACCGGGAAAAAATGTCTGACAAGGCTTTGTCATCAAATTTTGCTCTTTAGCATAAGATAGGTTCTCTTTAGCAACAGAACCTATCAACCTATATGTTTTAAATAAGTTTTTGTCTTAGTGGTGTCAGCAGGACACTTAGATTGGACCATTTTGCTGAGTACAGTTCACCATGAACTCAGGAAAATCCTTTAAGTTGGGAAGGCAGAGGATTGGCTTTAGGGTGTCCTGCATGTGGCTGTTTGATGCAGGCCATGGTATCATGATCAGGTTCTGATGTTGTATATAATGGGTTTTAGCAATGTGAAATGCACAAAAACTTGAGCTTCCACCCTTCTCTCTCCCTCTGTCCATACTGACATCTGCTCTCCACAGCCTCTGGATCATACAATAGCTGCTTCACAGCACTCTTCCCCACCTCCTGCCACCTCCACTGCTGAACTCTCAAGGCAGGAGACTGTTATGGAGTTTGCACTGGTCTTGTCCTCCATGCCTCGTGACTCAAATGGGCATATGTTATCAACTCTGCCTTTGTTGTGGTAACATGTCCTTCATCAAGTGACAACATATGAATAAACTTCTTTCTTTTAACGTGCAGTTGATGGCATATGCCATATCCAGCTGCTTTAATTGGTTCCCTTTTCTTGGGCCTAAAGAAACAGTCGTTTGTTAGAAACAGTGCAGCTTCTACCATTGGTGTCTGCCTTCCTCAGTCAGGAGGTGATTTTCCCACAGCTCCACCCTGCAGTTATTGGTACATCTTATAAACATTTGGAATATCAAGGAAGTACATGCCCATTTGAAGAGTTACAGTGAAGTGAGAGAATTAAGTCTTTCGTAAGAGAGTGGAGAAGGCAAGGCAGTTGCTTTCTTACTCACAAATGGACCACACACAGAGGAATAGCTCACAGCCTTCCAGATACTCAGCCAAACTTGCATCACATACAAACTGTGTGTTAATATGTACGCATAAAAGACCAACAGACTTCAGTAAAATTTTTACCATAGAATTATTAGTATTTAATTATCATACTAGACATTCATCTCTGCCCCAGCTCTTGTGTGCCTTCAGCCGTACTCTCTTTTGAATCAAAATAAGTAAATGAACATTACAAAGCTGCAACGTTTAATTTTATTAAGGGTTTTGCTGTCATTGTCTGTAACTAGTGAAGGGATTAATGACATTTCAGTGTCAAAGCATCTCGAAGATGAAATTGTTTCCTTGGTATTGGTTTCTTTTTAAAATATTCCTTACAAAATTCTGCTTCTTCTCTAATTTAATGCTTTCAATTGCAGCTATCTTATTTATATTAACAAGTGGTGTAATAGTGGGATTAGACTTTCTGCTTCCCAAAGAGTCTCTCATTGTTGAAGTGCAGCGTAGTGTATGTTTGTGTCTGTTCTTCCAAACCAGAACATTCAATTTGATGAAAATAAACTGTTAACTTTCTAGGTAATGAGTATAAAGCAGAAGTTGGGAGATTGATGGATTTGTCACACCACCCTGTAGCGCTGTGTGTTTCAGGACATGCCCTGCCATCAGGAGCACACTCTGCTCTAGGCTGAACTCCTGTCTCCTGCAGACTTCGCAGTGCAGGATGCTCCATCCTCCTTCACAGCATGGTGGCTATTGCACTGAGGAGGTGAAATAGGTCATCGTAATTAGGATTTGAAGTCACCTCTGTCATTTCTGAGAGGTGAGAGAGGGACTTTATCTATCTTCCATTTGTGAGAAGAGGAGATCAATGTAAATTTGTCAGAGTTCAAGTCAGTTCGCTTCTCCCCTCAAATATTGCCATTTTCAAGGGCAGATTTGGTGATGAATATTTTTCTATGTGAGGAAACAGACTGAGAGACCAACTTTCAAAGAGAAGGTGAAGCTTGCTTTCACTATTCACTGCCAACTCCATTACTAGCCGCTTTCCACAGCAGATGTAAGTGATTTGGGGCTAAAGAGTGACTGGCCCACAAAATCATTTAATGCAAAGCATTCACCTTCCCATCCACTCCTCATTGTCCCCATCCTTGGCAAAATGACAAATGACCATCCCATCTTAGTTTTCAAGCTTCTGAAAGAGATGTTAGGTCAAACCTTGCTACATTTTGGCATTACGGACCAAAGCCAGTCCTTTCATGGAAGTGCTTCAGTGCTCCATTTGAAGTGAAGCACAAATTAAAATAGCTTTGTATTTCATTTAGAACACCTGCAGACTCTCCCCAGAGTAAATATTTACTTTGATTTTCATTTTTATTTAATTTTCCTATGTCACACTTTTCTTGTAATTTATATGCATGAAACCAATGTTGGCTTTGCTTCTAGTTTTACTTCTTTAACCCATTTCCATGATTCTTGATTTTAAATTAAGTGGTGAAAAAGGTGATTTTATTTTGTTCCATGGGGTATTTAGATATATATATATACAAGATATAGAAGATAAATGCTTAGAGTAGGTGATCTTAAATGTAGATCTTAACAAAAGAGCAAATACAGAATTTTAAGCTAGCAGTAATCAAGAGTAAAGACAATGATAAGAAATCTGATACGAAGCTAGCATTCTTGTGTGGGTGGTACCAGAGCCCTCGTAGTGTTGGAAAGATTTTCATTTTCATGGATAACGCATTATGAGATAGTGCTAATTAGTGGCTTAGAAGACCTCTGTCCAAGTTGATCTGTGATGTCAGGACATTGAATCTTACACAGAGGTATTTGGCCTCATATGCCACCATGACTGTGGAGTATGATTAGGAAAATACGATATGGCTCTTGATCTTCCTAGGAGTTGGCATAATATCCTGCATGCTCCTTTACCCTGGTATTAAATATGCTACAGCATTCTTTGTATCTTTATAAATCACCAAGATTTGAAGTATAAAAGATAACTAACTGTTTATATTTCTACTTTGATCACATATATGCAAATTCTTCCCCTTTCTGACTGCAGCTGAGATTTTTCAGCACATTGCTACCATTTGTTTCCTTTGTGTGTCTACAAAACGCTTCCATGCAGAGCACCACACCAGTACTGATGCCAACAAGACATTAAGTTCCAGTGACATTAAATTGACTGCTCTGCTTATCGCTAACATAGGGACAAGATAACATTTTTGTTTTCTTCAGTAATATTTGCAGTTAAATCAATGGTGGCTTGGGTCATGAACAGTTAATGGTCTGATTGTGCTCCCATTAAATAGAAAAATTGGCATTAGCTTCGGTGGTAAAGAAACAGAGCAAGGAATTCAGGATTGGCTTGTTGCTTGCTGATCCTTGGTGGTAAGGAGTATCTGTATAATTCTGTAGAATTAAAACCTTTTACAAACATCTGGAAGCAAAGCTTCCAGGTGACATATGGTGAGTTTTCACATTCAGTTTCTTTCCTTTAGTTGCCCATGAGAATGACAAACTCATGAAAGAGCATGAATTCCCTGCAGTAGAGTCTTGTGAAATCTATATTGAGACTTGGGAACCTGAAGTTGCATGTAGGTATCCTGCTGGGAAAAGGACCATCTGCCTGGAAAAACAAGTAACTTTTAACTTGCTCTTTTTCAAATTTACTGTTGAAGTAAGGCTGATGATATGAGGATGCTGTGGCTGTATTTAAAAAATGCCAGGTGCAACACTCTTCTGTAGGTATGCAGCTGATTGAGTGGCAGTTCTGCATCTCCCTTCCTAAGGAGCCATCCCCCCACAACTGTCTGCCATGTAATTGCAACTGCTAGTGGTGCAGATAGATTGCAAAACAACATTAAAGCCATATTGAAGTGTAAATTTGACTCCACAAACCTACTCAAGTGATGTGAATGTATGGTGGGCGGTTAGAAAAAAAGCGGTATCGTATGGAGGAGAAAAAAACCCTAACAAGTAGAGCTCTAGTTCCGCTGTCAGGAAAGTTCCTCTTTCTTGAAACCATAGGATGTTTCAAAAGAAGAAAATTAAGTACTCATCCTCATGTGTGCACTAGCCGCTGAGCTAGCCAATTACTTTGTGACAGCAAGAGATGCTCTGCTAGCAGCCTACAGTTTCTACGTGCGCTTAGAGAGAACCTGACTTCCTAATGCTTTTCTGTGGGCGAGGGTGCTTCGTTGCACTGCTCAGTGGACTTGGCATGTTCTTTGCCTCTCTTTGGAGTAAGATAGCAACAGCAATACATGCAAACGTTACAGCCCTGGGAGAGCAGCATAGCATTTGTAAATGCCATTTTGGATTGCTTATAGTCAAGAATTTTAGAGCTTAAAGTCAAACCACCTCTATTTGAAATACAGAAAAAGAACTTATCACTTCATGGTGTGGCTTCTGGTTTCTGACATAGTTTCTGTATTATAGTTCACCTGTATTTCTTCATTATTGATATTGTTAACCTCAGAGGAAGTAAATAGTTGTTGATACACACAGCAGCTTCATAGAATTGTTGTATTTGGGGAAAGAGGCATCTCTGTGATAAAGACTGTGAGTTTATATCTCTGTGGGAAATAAGACTGGGACGCAGGTACAATGGGACGTTTACCTGCAGTGATGTCTCATTTGCCATTCTGGTTTTGGAATTTTTGTGCTATTTATCTTGCTATCGCTTTTGCAGCTGTTTTAGTATTAAACTATTTAATAGCTTCGCTGTATGCTGTGCCTTGGATCTATTCTGTCACTGATACTTTGTCTTCAGTTTTCTTCAAGACAACCCGAGGTCTGTTCTGGATGTGATCATATGTTCAGATGTCATCAAATACATTTCCATTTCTTTTAGCTGTTAAATAAAAATTTTGGAAACACTAGCATATACTTCCTTCTTTAAGGAAATGTGTCTCTAACTTTCTGGTCACTAAGCTGGTAAATTGATTGTGGCTTATTTTAGTCAGCTTCGGGACCTAATAAAATGCAACTGCTGTCACTCTGTTTGCTCTGGTTAGTTGTGGTAAGATTTTTTGAAGGACCTCCAAGAGGTGGTGGACTCTTACTTTTGGCCAAAGTAGTAGTATAGCTCAGATGCTCCCAGAAAAGTGAGGAGTTACCATTAGTGTAAAATCACTACAGCACTTCTGTCTACAATTATACCATTTAATCTTCTTTCCTTTAAATAGAAACTTTTCTTAAAAGACACAGGGATGAAAACCAGACACTGCCAGTATCATCCCAGAGTTATCTCCAGTGTTGGAAAATTAAGGTTGAATTCTGTCACTTTTACTATTTTAAAGAGCAAGTATATGTTTTTTCTATTATGAAAGACATATTTCACTGTACTCTGATCACCTGTTTCTTTCTCAGCCATGTAGTGTCTCAGCAGGTTAGTGGGATGTTCAGCATACATTAAAAACACATCCCTACAATGAATCAATAAAGCAGCTTAATTCAGTCACAAATTGTTTTGGCTAATAAAAACTTCACAGCTGTATGTGAGGTTTTTTTGGCGGTGGTGCTGTTTTTTCTTAGTTGTTCCCCTAGGAGCTAAGTTGTATCTCCGTGGAGCAGTAGAGGGTACAGGTTTGGTTGTTTACTTGTTTGTTTCTCTCTCTTCCTGACCTAGTCTGTGTAGCCTTGCAAAGAATGACCTGACCTCGGGAAGTCCAACATGAGTGATATCACTGGTAGTTTTCTACCTGCTGTACAACCTTTGGTTTTGGGTTTTTCTCAGGACTGGCCATGGAAATCTCACGGATTATCTGAAGATGAGTAGTTGGGAGGAGGAGTTGGCTTTGTCCTTGCAGTTCTCTTGGAAAGGCTGGTTTTTCATAGCAGCCTATTTCCCCATGGTCAGTTCTTCTGTTTGGGCTTGTTAGCACTGGAAGTTGCAGGACCATTCTGGGGAGAAAGTAAATTTTATATAATTCTATATAATCTTTCATTTCCCATATGCGCCTCAGCTACCTTTTCTACTTTTATATTTTCTTTTTTGTTGTTGTTGTTTTCAGATCACTACACTGCTTCTCCCCACTTCTTAAACTAACTTTATTATTTTGAGGAGTGGATTTGGGAATCCTGTAACTCTGCAGGTTTGATGTGTTCCTGTGGACTACGGAAAGGCTGCCTTGTTTCATTCCCGTCTTGTTGCCGGCTTTTTACCATGATCATTTTTCCAGTATCAACATGTTTTCCAAAAGAAACAGATAGCAATGACCTTGATTTAGCTCTCAGGGTCAATCGTGGTTCATCAGACGTGCATAAGGGTCTTTAACCTTTCTGGAGGTTATTTGTTCCTGTTAGTTCTCTAAAATATGAAGAGAATAAATATGGAGTTTTATCTTTGTACATGGCAATTTCCAAAGTGCTAGCGAGAACAGGGTGCTTCTGGCTCCCTTACTGATACCATGCCCTGTCACCTGGTGGCTCAGTAAGACAGAGAGCAACCAGGATTGTGATCGATTGGCTCTGAAGGTGCTGGGGAAGCAAGCCAGGGTGCAGCTGCTTTGGAGCCAACTGGTCTTTCTCAGTTGTCCAGAGACTCTTCACTGTAGTCACGCAACGGGAGGTACACATGGTAGCCTTTTCAGAAGCCTCGTGCTGGTTGCAGTGTTTTATTGAACTGTGATTTTTAAGAATGCTTCTGAAGTCATCCTGCCAATTTCATGAGAGCAGTTGTGTTGTAGCAAAGGTGACTGCATCTGCAAAGAGCTGTTCAGATATTCGTGTGGAGCACGACCATGAATGGTTTTCTTCTAGTGTCACTGATTCTGTATAGGTATTGTTGAAAAGGATTCTTTCTAGCTTGATGACAAGTTTCAAAGTTGACATTTTAACTGCTTTACTTACTTGGGAAGCTGTGCCATATTTGTGCTTACTGTGCACACTAAGTCATGATACTGCAAGGTCTGCAGTAGAATGAACCTGCTAATAGAGAAGATCCCTCACTGTGCTTTCAAACAAGTTTATGTTACTCCTTTAGTTGGCGTTAGATTGAGAAATGAAGAAATAAATGGGAAATATTTTTTAAAATTACCCTGTTTGAAATTAATTCTGCAGTCACTGGGCTGTAAATGTTCTGCTCTGGGGCTCATGCGTTGTTGCAAATTAGGTTTCAGATAATAAATATAAGTATATATTCTTATAGCATATATAAGTATAACCAACCAGGATGTAGTGCTGATGCTGTGCTTCCTAAAAGACCTGTGTTTTACAAGTATGATAGTCCGGTTGAGTAAAAGTCCTTAGACTTTGAGATCAGTCTCACAGGATTCCTGTATAAGGTCTTCCCTCCGCACCAGCAGGACTGATCCCTTGCTACTGATTCATGAGCAACACGCGATTTCTGAAACCAACAGGTACAGAGGTGTCAAGTGTGTTTACTTGGACTTGACTTCGGGATTTTCGTTTGGCTCAGGATTGTGAAATTGCTGTTTCATAATTTCAAAACAAAGTTTTTGCTGCAGTTTAAATGGGGGTTTAGTTTGAATATTAATGATATTGTTGTGGAGACAATAACAAAAAATGTTTGCAGAAATTAATAGTTTCAAATTCTTCACACAAGTGTTTTGCAGTGCATAGAGAACATCCTTCATGGGCACTCTTGACAACTACTGTCATTAGAAATAAAGAATAAATTTATTTTTCGTCAATATTGTATGGGAATCATCAGAGGACATCATTTATGCTTAAAGTACTGACAACTCTTCCTGCTGGAAGCTATCCTGCACCAAAGATCACCTATAATAGACTTCCCCAAGGCAGCAATTGGTAGCTGTGGCTTTTTTAACTTTTTGCATTAACGTCACTATAAAGATCCATCATGGATAGGAATCAATTTTGGTAGATCTAAACTGTATGTAAAAAAATGTGCTTCAAAACCTAGCAACTGCCAAACCGAAAAATAAATTGCTGTATTGAAAATGTCCAATGCCCTAGACAGTTTTCGGTCTTTCTAGCAGTAGAACAGACTTGATTCTGTTGTAAAAGTTTCTCAGCGATTGGAGAACTATTTGCATTGTGTGTTACTTAAGTCATTTGGAGCAGAAAAAAATGAGCTGCATCAGCATGGTCAGTATTTCATTTATCATTGCCATCTCCTCCTGCCGTATCTGCTGCATCTACTTTTGCATGAAACTAATGCTTCTGGATATTTTGCAGAACATAATAATATGAGCAACACAGCATCTTGGAAGTATTCACACTGCTGTTTGGAGTACATCTGACCTTCTGATTCTTAGAATGAAACTAGTTAAAGCAGGCTAAATTTTTCTGGGTTTAACGCTGAGATACCCAATAATGAGTTTTTGAAATATCTACCACCTTGGTTTAAACCAGAACAACAATGTGGCCAGAGCTAGAAGTGGAAGGTTTGCCTCCAGAACCCTTGCTGCTGCCCTCTGTCTCCTTCATTCTCAAATTATTTGAAGCAGGCATTCAGTTGGGCATTTTTTCTAGTCTGTGTCTGTTGTGATATTTCCTTCCTGTGTTACAGCTGAAAGTTTGTCATATTATCTATTACTGAAACCTTGTAATTACTTTTGTTCAGTGAGCTTATCTGTCCGATACTGGATAAATACTCTGATTTAAATGAAGAATGTCAGAGGCCGCTTTGGAGCCCTTTTAACACGATGCTGATATTTGATATTTTACTGTGCTATTAACAGAGGGATAATGTGATACGTATGCCACTCAGGGAGGAAATGAAGCCTGCCTTTGGCAGGTTGTACTTGCTGTAAAATTGATTCGGACTCTGTTTTTCTTGATTACTTTTTTTTTTTTAAATTAAAAAAAAATGATGAGTGTCTATAAGTGATGAAAATTGTTAAGCTAAAATAATTTTGGATGTTAAAACCCAATCATACTCTTATTGCTTCCCATGAAAGTAGGACTGAGCATTAGGTGCTAAATAAAACAATTTCTAATTCACTGTGTGAGCAGGAAAGAGCACTTGTGCCAGAGTCTCCCAAAGGATGCTGTTGTGAAAAAGGGGAAATGCCATATTACATTTTTAAATTAGCATCATGAGTGGAAAAGGTTTCCAGTAAGACCAAAGTTAGATCCCATCTGATGGAAAAGGAATTTGTTTCAGTTATCTCTTCAAAAAGGGCATAAAAATTGTTGAGGGCATTTAGGAGAGATTAATAGAGTGCTTTGGATGTCTGAGATATAAATCATGACTCATGCTGTTAGAAAGATCAAAGTCAGTGGAGAAACTTAATTTTAAATGACTCCAACAATTCAGTGTACATCAACAAGGAAAATGAATGCATTTTGGACAATGAGGGTTTGTGAGAGAAGGCCAGTCAGCATAGGAAATAATTTATTGTGTAAGCTGTTTGAAGTGAAGATAATAACTGAATCAGGCAAAAGAGGACAAAGCTAAGCTGGCTGGCAGAATTCATTTGTGGCTGAAAGGAAACAGAAGGTTTATGAAAGAAACAAGCTAAAGGAGAATATCAATGATATTCCTAATTCAGTAATATGACACTGATGGCAACGGGACATTCAAATGAAGACAATGGGGACAAATTTGGCATAAGCATGGGGAGGAAAAGCAACACATGAATTTAAAAAATCTATCTAGAATTGAATTTCACTTTATCTGCTTGGAATCCAGCTGGGGGTATTTAATAACATCAGAGTAGTAAGTAAACGTTCTGTAATCAGCAATTTGGAGTTAAGCTGGTACTGAGTCATACACGGCATCTTTACTACTTGTGCATTACACTGTTCTGGCCAGTGCAAGAGAGGCTGCCAGACCTTGTGTCCCCCTGTGAACTGGTTGCCAATTTTGACTTCAGCCCAGTATTAATCTTCTTGGCAGCCCAGCTTTCTGAAAGATGCTGATTTTTCAGTGCCCTATACGTAAAAATGGCAGATCGAGAGAAAATACTTCCCAAAGTGTTTTACTTGGGCAATTTTATGACAGAAATAGTTTTAATTCATCTGGAAACTAAGGTGGCTCATTCATACTTGTAGCAAAGTATTTAGCACAGCTATCCTCTATTGCCAGAAGCTTTAGTGTTTTGCTCTTCAGATGAATGAAGCAGTCCTAATTTCCACAGCTAATTAAACCTGAGCAAGAAGTACACATTTGGATATAAGAGCAGTTTATTAATAACCTAACTGGTCCTTTGAGTTGCCGTTATTAAGTTGAACTCTCTATTGAGGCAGTGACTTGCAGCAGGATAGGTGTATCCTCATTTAAGCTAGCATAACCTTTAGAACAATACCTATTTTTACATTGTAAGGGCTTTGAGTCATAAAGCTGCTTCACTTTACCCTTAAATTAGTAGGGAAAAGAAGCTTGCCAGTTAAATAAATATATTATTGGTGAGCTTTTTTATTCATATTATATTCCTTTCCAGTGTTACCCCATTACACCTCTCAGAGCTTTCTCATTTCTCCTGCTTATTGATGGTTTTGGCTACTGGCTATTGAACAATGACAGAAGCATGAGGAAATACTGCTTTATATTCAAATCTAATTCAGAGTTTTGCTTCTGTTTTTTAACTGCTGTTATCTCACATGTGACTTAAGGAATTTCACCAGGGGTTTTGGGGTCATCTGTTGTTGTCCTGTCCTGTCTCCAAGATTTGTAGACTAAAGAAGCTGAGGGAGAGCAAACTCTCTCCTCTTGCCCAGTTACTCTAGGTTTTTGCTGTGCCTGAAATTTATTGTTTATAGTTTTGTACTAAAAATTTATACAAATTTAGCAGTTATAAAACATAAGCATAGATGCTCTGCTCTCATCTCTACCAGCCATTCTTATTGCTAGTTGTTTTAATACATCAATTGCAGAAAAACACCCTTTTATGTCTGAATGGATCCACCAGGAGAATTACAAATGGAAACAACAAAAGGTTTGTTTCTGTGCACTTCCTTAGCTGGAGGGGAAGGTAAAAATCCAAGAGGAAATGGACGTAAAATTTTACTTAGGCTTAGACATTTTTAAGTGTTTAGGAAATTATTTTGGCTGTCTTCCTTTGCTCTAGTGAAGTAAACGTTATCGTGGCCACTGGCTCAGAACTGAGCAGGAAAGAATTCCTTGTAACGTCTGTTTTTTATATTAAAATTAATTAACATTTCCCCCTACTGTCATTCTGTTAAAGGAAAATACAATGTGAGAGAGATTTTCTCACTGGGCTTTTTCCAGGCAGTACTTGGTACTTGTGGCACCAAGAAGTAGTCCAGTAGTAAAAGACATTTGCAGCCCATGGGTGAATTGCCCTGATGCAGTATATATGCGCTAACCTCAGCAAAATGCAATGGTTGCAGGAGTGGGAGGGGAAGAGCCTGCTTTAGTCTGTCCTTACTCGTTGTTGCTTAGGCTTGTGCCTTGTTTTAGCTGTGCCCAGTGCCTGAAGTGCTTAGAAAAGGATCCCTATCTAGTGACCATCGCAATGGTGTGGCTGGAGACGGGGTGCTTTTGGCCCACCTGTTCCAGCAACCTGTCTGGAAGGAGCTATGCTCCCTTGGTCATCAGGTGGGACTTCATAGCGTCTCTGTGTTTAGAAGCAGTCAGCTCCTCTTTCAAGGATTTAGGGCAGCACTGAGTGAGGAGTTGACTGCCGGAAAGCTTCCTCACCAGCTGCCTGTAATGGCACCATGTGATTCAAACACACTCTTGTCTTTCTGGGGATTAATCTTGGCCCTGTGAACTAGAGAAATATTGTATTTCCTATTTAAAACTCTGCAGTTGCAATAACTTTGTAATTTTCAGACTTAGTGATGATTTGAGACCTTGCTGCGATGTTCCTGTACAAAGGTACAGCAAAACACAGCAGCTGGAGAAGCGTAAGGTGAAGGGGGTTTTTGTTTGGTTTTTATCTATACAACTTTTTTCCAGTAGGCACTGTAGGTTCGTAAATACCACAATCTTAAACATCTGGTTTTGTGCCTGAAATTGTACCTTGGCACTTAGTAAGGAGTTGCTGTTTTGTTATTATTAAAAATTGACTCTGTCTCCCTTTGTGGGCTGCATGCAGTGATGGAGCATGTTGTATGTCACTGAAGCAAGCCCTTAAGGCACATGGTGAATCCTGCAAAGGAAAGCAGCTCCCTGAGGATTTCCAAAAGTCGGTGTCAGCAGTACAATGAAGGATGTAGTAAACACTTCCCATCAGCACGTGGCATGGAAATCAGTGGCTGGCCAAAGTCAGACAGATGCACTCGTTCAGCAGAGCAGTGACAGATAGGAGCTATAATTACAGAAAGTAGATATGTAATGATGAGTTTAATAATTAACCACTTTCTGTATGCCTTTGAGTAACCATAGTATCAGAGTACTGGAAACCCTGTAGCTTTGTGAAGCTGCAGCCTGGAGGAAAATGAGGAGCACTCTGAAATCGTGCAGCCCTGCAGTGATCTACCAGGGGTGAGCTGCCCTATTTATTTTTTCAATAATTTTCTCATGGGATTTTTGCTGCTCTCTTCAAGGTATAATTTTATACAGGTCACCCTTCTACCAAGGTATGGTTTGCCAAGTGTAAATCTCATCTCTCTCTCTTTACAAACTAATTCATAGAATCACAGAATAGTTTGGGTTGGAAGGAACCTTTAAAAGTCATCTAGTCCAATCTCCCCCTGCACTAAGCAGGGACATCTTCAACTAGTTCAGGTTGCACAAAGCCCCGTCCAGCCTGACCTTGAATGTTTCCAAGGAGGGGGCATCTACCACCTCTCTGGGCAACCTGTTCCAGTGTTTCACTGCCCTCATTGTAAACAATTTCTTCCTTATATGTAGTCTGAATCTACCCTCTTTTAGTTTAAAGCCATTACCCCTCATCTTATCACCATACTCCCTGATAAAAAGTCCCTCCCCATCTTTCCTGTGTGCCCCCTTTAGGTACTGGAAGGCTGCAATAAGGTCTCCTCGGAGCCTTCTCTTCTCCAGGCTGAACAGCCACAACTCTCTCAGCCTGTCCTCATAGGAGAGGTGCTCCAGCCTTCTGGTCATTTTTGTGGCCCTCCTCTGGACCCACTCCAACAGGTCCATGTCTTTCCTGTGCTGAGAGCTCCAGACCTGGACACAGTACTCCAGGTGGGGTCTCACCAGGGCCGAGTAGAGGGGCAGAATCACCTCCCTCAGCCTGCTGGCTATGGTTCTTTGGATGCAGCTCAAGATACAGTTGGCCTTCTGGGCTGAGCACAGCTTGTCAGCTCATGTCCAGCTTCTCATCCACCAGTACTCCCAAGTTCTTGGCAAGTTTGCTCTCAATCCCTTCATCCCCCAGCCTGTATTGATAGCGGGGGTTGCCCCAACCCACATGCAGGACCCTGCACTTGGCCTTGTTGAACCTCGTGAGGTTCACATGGGCCCACTTCTCAAGCCTGTCCGTGTCCCTCTGGATGGCATCCTGTCCCTCAGGCGTGTCAACTGCACCACGCAGCTTGGTGTCATTTGCAAACTTGCTAAGGGTTCCCCTCCTTCCTCGACTGCCCCTTCTGAACAGCCTGTAGCCATCAATAGCTGCACTCCAATCATGGGATTTGTCCCACCAAGTTTCAATAATGGCAACTAGGTTGTAGCTTTCTAGGAGCACGGTGGCTTCCAGCTCCTCCTGTATGCTTCCCATGTTGTGTGCATTGGTCTGCATTCCAGACCTACAGTTGCGTGTTGTCTGTTTTAATAAAATGAATTTATAAATACCCTCTTAGATACACATTCTAGGCTAATCAATGTGGTCTGGTTCTGTGATCAAAAAATACAAGGCAGCTGTAAAGCTAATGGATTTACAGCTGCTTTGCTTCACAAAAACGTTATCAGGCATCTGTAGTGTTCAGCTGAATGCATCCACTGCTTTTTATGCACTCTTATTACTGTGCAGATAGAGCGCCTACAAGATACATTGAGTAGTGTCACTGGGAAACCTGTTACCCGCAAATGAGTAAGAACTTCAGCCTGGTTTCTACAATATTTATATAGACCTTCAGCTGCTCTAAACTGTCATAGCACCACTGGCTGCCCGACTTGCTCGTGATCAAAATAGTCCTTGAAAATGTTGCCATTACACGTGAAGGCAAAAGTTTTAAAATGTTTTGCTTACTACAAAGCAACTAGCAGGGCAAGTGTCAGAGGAAGAGGGTACACAGATAAGAGCAAATATTTTGGTGCCTGGGCCTGGTAAGGGGAATGATGGTGGCTGGCTGGTCAGAGCAGGGGGAGGAGATGCTAAAGCCGCCAGCTTCTCCAGCTGGAGTGTTCTTAACTTCTATTCAAAGCACGTGAAGCCTCAATATTAGGATCCTTCCAGTTTCTCTAGGTTTATCTGTTCGTTTTGCCATCTTCATTTTCCACATCATTTGGAAGTTGAAATTACACATTTATCAGCTCGAGGCATGAACAGCAGGTCTCTATACATCATATTTTTTAAGGGAAAGGTGAATGTATATGGTGCATGGAACTTACTCTGCCTTTCTGAAGATCATTTTATGTAAATAAATCCAAACTTGAATTAATTTTTTTCTAAAAATATTTTTGTGCACACACATATGGTTGCATTTGAAATGTCAAGTGCATCTTCCAGTGATTGTTGTTAATCTTGGCCTTTTATGCAGCCTTCCGTGTATTTTATAATTTCCGATGAGTAGAAGTATAATTTTTAATTATGTTTGGAAATCAGCAGTGCAGATTGCTGAGAGGAAAGGCTGAGCGCTCTTCGTTGCAAAAGCATTTTCCCCTCTGACACCTTGTTTCTGCAGACACAAAGCACTAAGCTCTAGAGGAAAAAACAGTTCTGCAGAAACTTGTAACAATTTGCTTAGTCACAAGATACGAGAAGAGAACCTCAGGAGGTTCATTGGCAATGTGTCACATTGTCTTCACTTCTGTTGTCAGCTGTGCCAAGAAATATGAATGACTGCTTGGGTCTGTGAAAAATTTATGAAAATGCTATTCCTGGTGTGAGAAGCAACCTCATCCCAAACCAAATCACTGGTCACTGGAAGGAAGAACACAGAGAAGTTGATGCAAAATAGTAGCCATGCATTTTGTTGTTTTGCTGTTTTCTCTTCATTCCCTGCATGGTGTTTTGTCTGAACTTAGTGATATTGTGGGTAGAGGGAACTATACTTAATTTTGATGTGTAGGTGATGAAACACTTGTGCTTGCAGAGAGTCAAGTTTATTCTGCAGTTCATCCTGCCATAAACAATACCAGCCAGTGCTGTGGGCATCGTTTGCTGCTAAGCTGGTGCCCTCAATGCATGTCACAGGTGGCCAGTGGAGACAGGAAACTGTCTGAGGTATTTTTTGAATTGGGGAGTCTTTAGTATGAGAAATGCTTAAGTAGCAGCTAAACAAATACAACAATAGCAAGGGATGATGTTAGCATGGTTCAGATCCTGCCGTATCCAGGGTAATTTTTTGGAGGATAACCAAAAAAACCCCATATTTCTAGATAATCAGAGAAAGTTTCCAAGACATTGTAAATCTGAAGTCCTTGGAGGCCAGGCAAACTTAGTGGAAGATGATAGAAACTTTGAAAAGCTGACTCAGAATGTTCTGGTTGTTCCTTTATAAATCTTCTTCTAAAAAATGAAGGAAAATGAGGAAGAGTTTCATTTTCTTTCTGCTGGAGAGAGAAATGCTGCAAAATATTGATAATTGTGAAAAAAAGGAAGGTCACTTTCTGTGACTTGGAAAACTGTGACTTGTTTTACAACAATTAAGACCAAGGCGTTTTTCTTTACTTAAGAGGGAAAAAGTGCATTAGTTTGTACCTTATATGCAGAATCAAATGTTTTTGTGGATATATATTCTCCTTAAGAGAGAAAAGCTGTTGTGGTCTACACTTACACTGATCTCCATTGAGTCAAGTAAGAAGACGGGGAAGGAAATCCACGGTCACTGTGACATTTGCATCGAAGAGATTAATTTATTGAAAAATCTCTTGGTTTTATCAGAAACGGATGGAGTCATTTTTACACTAGAACTTAGACCCCCTGGCATGGGAAACTACAGAAGGATGCTTGTAATGCTGCCTGGTAATCTGATTTTCCCTCTAATGTCAGCAGCCATTCAGCATACCATGCCAAGATGATGCAGGTGTTGCAGAAAGAAAAAGAAAGCAAGCAATTTAAGTAATTCCCCTCTAAACGAGTGCTTATTTAAGCAATGTGCAAGAGGAATGCTTATTAATATATTGAAAAAGTAAAAATTGCTATAACACCTAGCCATAATTGGGGAAAAAAGTGAACATTGAGATTCTATTTAATTTAAGCATGTGGAAGATCAAATGCAAAATAAACCCCCACAACCTAACACCCCCAAACAACCGTTAATTAGGAATAATTGTCTTCTGATGATGTTATAAAAGGTGCTGGTCACTAAAAGCCTGTGATTTTCAGTTCCTGGAAAATAAAAAAGAGGTGGAAAGTGTTAAATATTTCTATATTTTGCAGTCAACAGAAAGATTGTAGTCTCCTCCTCCTCCCCTGCTGTTACAATTGCACTTTTAGGTAGATAAGCTGTAAAGCTCAGAATGTGACAAGGTGTCGGTCCACTAGAGCAGGAGATGGTGTTCTGCCTGTGGTGGGAGAATGCAGCTGCTGTTGAGGCAAAGAATATGACTATGATGTCTTACATCATACATGTGTATCAGCCAGGGAATGTTAGGTCTAGGAGTACAAGAAAACTGCACACAGCATTTTGGGGGGCTATGTAAATGCTAATCAAAAGGAAATCTTCTGGCCTCAGTTGTACCACTTGTTTCAGTGAAGAGCAAGGACCTGCTCTAGCTTGATGAAAGTAGAGTTACAAATGCCATGAGACATCCTTGCCTGTATCAGTCCAAAATAAATTAGGAGGGTAGAACTTTGCCAAAAGTATGTATTATCTCGACTTTAATTAATAGTGCTAATTTCTGTTCCACTTAATATTGCTTGTAGCTGTCAGAGACAAATCATGTAAAGCTGTATCCAAGCGCATTAACCAAGCCAGATAAAATCTTGGTCTTTTGAGATTGCAGAGTAGTGAGCACATACACAGTGAATGCTCAGGATTTATGTATTGTGTTGGTTTTGTTTTACAGGGTCAAAAGTTTTCTAATTTCAAAAGCAACTTCAAATCTTTTTTTGGACTGAGGATGTATCATTTTGGTTTGAAATGTGGTTTTGAGCACAAATAGGCTTTTGTGAGACGTGCGGATTCTGTCGTGATGTTCCTGGATTTTTACATGCTGTATTCTGATAAAAACAGCAGACAGATTGTATTTCTTTGTCTGTTAGAAAATTTGGAAGATTTTTCTTAGTTATCTGGGAATTTAGGAAGGAACCCCTTTGAGAGTTACAATATGCCTCTGTGGTCAAGAGTAAGTCAGTTGTGTAACAGCTCTATCTAATACTCCAGCTGGTAGAGAAGAAGGTGCTCTGTGGAGAGCTGGGTTTTGCTGTCATGAGGCTTAGTGATGTACTTCTGGAAGTGTTTCTTCAATACGTTACTTGTTTCAAGTTTATGGACTACAAAAAGAAAAAATGAGTGCTAGCAATGCTGTATTCATTTTTTGCATATCTTTTATTTATCTGTAGGCTCACACTTCCAAGGGCAAAGCAACACCAGTGCTTGTGGGTGCAACTTGCATATTTGGTTTCTAGTTGTGCTGGGTACAAGGAAAAATGACTCAGGTGATGAAACAGCAACTGGCAGTGAGACAAACTGTGGAAGTAACTTTAGCTGCCCAAAAGCAGTTGTTTTACAAATTTATGTGACCTACATGTATATATACTTATATTTACAGACACAAGCTGATTCTATAAAATGTGTGTGGAATTCACTTACACCCATGACATGTCTGATACACATCAGATGGCTGGCGTGCTGACAGTATGGGAAAGTACTTGCTTGTGAGATGTACAGCTCTCATCCATCTCTGAGAACTGTGGCCTGAGGCCTTTGTGTGTTTCCTATACTCAGTGGGTTCTGCTGGGTACATATGGATGACAGAGGAGTATTCTTGGTTATTTTTATTACTGTATGATGAATGAAAATTTACCTTGTTATTTTAAAATAATACTTTATCAGGGGCATCTATTGCCTCCGTGATAAAATACACACAAAACTACCTTTCAGACAAGCCAGCTGTCTAGGGAACAGATTATAGATGGAAGGTTTTTTTATTGTACTACCTTTTTTCCCTAC
>NW_009646928.1:4157487-4178268 GCF_000708025.1 Charadrius vociferus | reverse complement strand
TACATTTACTAGGAGGTAGCAAAACTAGGTACTAGCAGCACTTCGAGGAAGACATGCAGATTTTCATTGATTTGGGACTTCTAAAAGCCAGGGCCCAATTAGAAGCTTTCTCTAAGGATAAGTGAATGGGACAACAGATGCAAAACAACCTGAGGCTTCTGGCTAAGCGTGCAGACATCTCAGATCATTTGTTCTTTTTTTTCCCCCCAAATCCTCATTCGTTCCCTTGTCTCAAGAGAATTTGTATTTCTGAAGGAGTTCTTTAAAGTTACTGCCTTTAATCACAGAGTTGGAGAGAGATTTGGTGGAGCTTTTGACAGATATCCCTGTAAGGAAATTAAAATAACAGAGATTTGTTCCTTAATGCTGTAAATGACAGCAAATTCAACAGCTGTTTATCATCCTCCTCTGTCATTGATACTGCACTGATTAGGCACTGCACCAAAGTGTGGTAAAGCTTAAGTTTCCATCTGAACTCCTTTATGTTGTGTAAGGAAGGGTGTCAGCATTGTAGGGCTGGTGTTTTGTGCCTGACGTAACTGGTACTGAAGTTTTTAATATTCTGTTTCCAGCTTAAGGATGCCTTTTTGTTATCAGAATCCTTGCATTTCCTCTCTTCTCCAGTCCCCTCAGGTTCCTCTCTTCCTCAGAGATCATATACTGAGAACAAGAAGTAAAATGGAATTTGGGGTATTCAACAGGCAGTGGAAACAGTAGCACACTTTTTATATTCATCGAAAAGGGATCTGTTGCAAAGCCAAGTCACTGACCTTTTCTCCCCATCCATCATGGGACTTTCCAGGGAGAGCTGGGTTCTGCTCCACGGTGAGCTTGCCTGATGTGAGGAAGTTCACAGACATATCCTGTGAGCACATGCAGGGCTCAGCTGAGACCTAAGAGTGCCAGTATTAGGTCCTTTGTGATTAATCCACCCTTCACCAGTGTGTCTAGGTGTCACACCACAGACTGTGCGGGCTTTTTTAGGATTCTCTCCTTTCTGCTGAAGCTTGCAGGGTATCCCACAGTTGTGAGGTTCACAGAGATCTAAACAAGATGCTTCTTGCTCCAACTGTAACCATGGTCTACATGGAGAAGTTAGGTTCAATCTAGGACTGTGTTCATTGTGGAGGTCAGAGGGGAAGACTGTGCTTAAACCAAGCTCTTTACCTCTTCCATAAAACCTTCCAGGGCAAGCGTAACCAAAGTCCCCTGCTGCTACAACTGTGAGAGTCAACTCAGAGATGCCAAGGCAAGTCAAGGGGAGGGAGACTGGGGAAGAGAGGAGTAAGTGCCCTGCTGTCTTAGGCACTGTTGCTCACATAGGATCCATTAGGTTTCCAAACAGCTACTCAGAAGCATTTTGTTTGAGATGGCAGCGTGGCTTTCTGAGCCTTATGTGGCTCAGAAGAGTCAGATGTTCTGCAATGAGACTTAATGCATATATTACACTGTTTGTCAGTTTGTGGTATCCTTTCAGGCTTTGTGGTTACGGGTTCCTCTAGCGAGGCCTATTTTATTTAGCATTCAGCATATTAATTGCACATAAACCTTCATATCTGCAGCTTCTACAGCAGGCATATCTCTGAAGAAACCTAAGATGTCATAATATTTGAAAGAGAAAAATGTGCATTTTTTGCTAGCACCTGTAATTTAGGTAGCAAAATAATCGGGTATGAAGCATGTCTTATCTCTTGTTGAATCTGATATGAAAGACAGTCACAGCTTTTCAAACCTGGCTAAAACTATGAATTATCCTACAATATTTGGATGGATCTAATTTAGGCAGCTGTCAGACAGAAATGTTTTAGATTCTTTATATTAGTAACACTTGCAGAGGGGCTGTGGCTGTTTCCAAAGACCTTTTTTGTTGCATGAAATGAGAACTCCCTTAGCACAGTAACTACTGTGGAGATGTTTGAACAAATAAATTGCTTGCATGAAATAATTATTCCTAATAGAGAGGAGATGACATTTGGATGGACTTAGTCATTCGTACAGCATCCTTTTGAGAGGTATATCAGAAACTCTAGGAAGTCTGTTACTTTAGATGTTGGTATGCTGCTCAGGTTACTGCAAGAATTATTCCTTTCCATTTCAGGAGCATTGAGGGTATGGCTGTGCAAGTTTTATTTTATCGTATTTTCCTTGTGAAGGACGCATTCAAAAAACCAGGAGGAGCCTTTAATAATTGTATTCTATCACTGTTAACCAGCAAAGGCTGTAAGACCCTCTATAAGACAAAGACTGAAGTATCAGATGATGATAATTCTGACTAGCATTTATACTGTCTTTTGATATGATACAAATCCATCCTACTTATAAAGACTCTACTAGCCTGATTCTCAGCCTGGGGCTTTAACATTCTGCTTGGTGTTCATTTTATTTGGTTTGATGCTCACCCATTGTATTTTGGATGGGTTTGTTACTACGCTTTGGCCTGAGCTGAACTGCTCCACCTGATGGTGAAAAGAAGAAAATGCTGTCTCTCATGCAATGAAGATGTATTTGAAAAAATGTAATCTAGTGGAAGCACTTAATGCTGTAAGGGTATGCATGCCTTAATCCAGGAGACCTACTAATAATGTTCTGCCCACTTTATACTTGGATGTAGAGCAGTTAAGGTTATGTAAAGGTGTTGCACAAATATCTTGACCCCACAGTTTTCTTTCATGTTTCTAGTGAGATACTCAGTGGGTGGGTGGGTACTTGTGCAGTAGACATGTGCTTCTCGAAGTCCAGATGCTGCCAGAACCTGAGATGCAGCTGTGATTTGCAAGACATGCATATCTGAAAGGAGTTGTTCCTGCTCATGCACAAAAAGGGAAGTGTGGCTGCTTGGTAGCTTGATTTGGTCATGTTGTTATTACCCAATGTGGAAATACTTAATGGTTGAGTATGTTGGGTAGAAGAGCTTGCCCATACGGTATTTTCTATCTCAAGTCCATTTAGTTGCACGGAAAAGGAGGGAAAAACTAAAGACCTCGAAAAGAAACAACCTGCTTACAGGACAAGATTTAAAAGGCGTTCTTGTGGCATTGAAAGAGAAATAATCACATAAATCTTGTGCAAGCAGCAGAGAAACAGGAAGCATAACAGAGCTGCATGTCCCCAAGTCTTTTAGTTTGTCCAGCTTTTGCAATCCAAGAGCCTGTAGATTCATGCTACCATAAATTTGCTCTGGCACCTTTCATGTTGCTCTGGGATATCAGAGTATTTTCCATGTGATAGCAAGATCTATCATCTCTGAATGGTCATGTCTTCAGCCAGGAAAGCAAAAGGTATGATTTGCTATCTTGAGCTGATGTGGCTGGGATGAAGGATGGATCCTGTATGGAAGGATGCTTATATGTAACAGCACATGCAAGGGACATTCTTTAAAGTATTTGAGCAGCCTAGTGCAAAATTTCCCATGCTATTGAGAAGGTAATGTGAGATCTGACCACAAGCTGATTATGTTCAGCCTGCACTTGTGCAAAAGCTATTCATATAAGGTCATGGTGCACCAACCAAAAAGCTCTGTGAACAGGCAGATTGCTCTAATTCATGCTGTGAAACTTTGAGGAATGTTCTTGTTGTATTCAGTTGTCATAGCCTCTAGCAAAAATTACAAATTTTAAGCTGTTCCTGTAGTTTTGTTCTTCACTTGTATTAACCATATACACTTACATTGCCCAAAATGGTGTGTACAGACCTTTTTTTTTTTCTTTCTTTCTCTCTTAGACACCCTGGCTCTGGAATACCAGACAGTGCTGGAATGGGTATCCTTATCAGGTAAAAGTTACAGTGCTGCCTAAAAACAAACATGACATCTCTGCAGAGCTCTGTATTTATTATGGTGGAGTGTGAATGGGCTACTCAGCATTTCAGAACATTGCTAGATGCTCCCCATCTTGCTTCAGTTCAAGACGGGAAAGATGAATATAGCTGTCACACCTGTTTTGAAATGAAGCACAGAATCTGAAAACAGATCTGGGAAATCTAACTGTGAAAGCAGATATTTGCAGCAGTGGTAGAATGGTCATTTGTTTACAAAGTTCTGAGGATACTGAAAGTTTTAGCAAAGCCGCAGGTTCAGTGGGTTGGGAAAAGCCCGTATAGTTCTTGTCATTGTTATACTGCATACAGGGTGAGACTTAATCCCTGTTCAAAGGGGCGACTAAAGAGAGAAGGTAGGTTTCTCCTTCAGGTACTTAAATAGAGACTATCCAATCCTGGCCTCATGGAAGCTTACAACAAAAGACGGTAAAATTAGTGAGAGATTTGAGAATGGTTTGAAGTCTTTATTTTCAGCAATGTCTGTATTTTCATGGATTCAAAAAGCATCAGCCTTTCTCTCTCTTTTAGGTCAAAGTATATAGCTTAACTTCAAAGAAAAGACTTAAGACATTTTTGTCCTTTGCTAAGGAGAAGAATGCCACCATTAAATTAAAAATGCTATTTCAGGTTGTGTCATGCTGCATTCATTCCTCTTTCAGTTCTCCAAAAAAATTTTGCTCAAATTTGAAAATTGTTTTCCTTAAAACAATCTTCAAAAGAACAATAACAACATATTTATTCCTTACTGCACTGCTAAGGTTTTAACTAGTTTCAGGAATATTTAATTGCTAGGTCCAAGTTCTGGCCATCTTTCACAGCAGCACATTTGCTTCAAAGGTGTGCAGGTGCTGCAGAACACCAGGATTAACTGTAACCCTAGAACTCTGGAAACTATTCCTTGCCAGGGGAAGGAGCAGGACAAGTGAAAGGACAAAGGTAGAAATTTTATCTATCGTTCATCATTATCTGGTTGAACAGTGACTTCCAAAGTTTGCATACACGAAGAGCTTTGAGGAACCTCTCCTGCACTTTCCATTAGTTTGTGCTACTGGACATAATTGTTTAAGTATGGGATGTATTTAAACAGAGCAGTGAACCTACTCTAAAGGATTCAATGTATTTTTCAGAAGAGATCACTCCTGGACTCTGCCTTGGCTGTACAACTGCCTCATTTTGCCTCCTTGTCTGATAGCAGTAACTTTCAAATGGATGTTGTGAGGATCAGCAAATGAATTAAATGCTCCCTTTTATTATTATGAATAATAGCAGTAACGCAGCCCTTTCAAGGAAAAAGTATCATCATGTACATGGGTTAGGAATGGACTTTGGAAACCTTTTTGGGAACGCTAAGAGCCACCTGTTTCCTTTTGTATAGCAGGAGGCAACAAGAGATTAAAGTTGTGAAGTATAATTTTTCCTTTTGTTACAGGTCAGAGGTAACAAATGTTTCAAATGTGACCTAGTAAGACAGTCTTCAAAATTTTTAATAACTTTTGAGGATAAGTTTCGGTAGCATTTTTAATTAATCTGAATTCTAATTCTAGACCTGAGCAAGTCTCAATAGGGACCATTGAGACATTGTGCTAGCTGCTATCCAAGTATAAATGACACTGAATTCCAAAAGTTGCAGCAAAGAATTTGCAATTTAAGGAGTCTATCCTGTCTAGGGCATATTGCTTTTTTTTTTTCTTAAGGGCAGAGAGGGAAAAAAACCAAACCCCCTCGTTGCCAGACTGAGTAACAAGAAGACTATTGTCTGAAAGACATATGAATTCCCTGTGACAGTGAACAGCATTGGACAGGCTGAACAGAACTGTGTTTAGGTTTGGGTGCTACTGTTCTTGAAGGTTGTGTAGCTGCTGGAAATAATTCAGTGGAGACAGTTCAGCAAGAATGACCAGAAATCTTGGTCTGAGAAAGGTTGAAGGAATTTCATCATTTAGCCTCAGAAGAAATAATGACTTAAATTCCACCCAAGGACTGGAGGGTGAACTGAATAACGTTAAGGAAGCAGCATAAGAAATTGAATGGGGGAAGTGTTCAGTCTCATCCCACAGATATTTTAGGAACAATTGTTTGTCAGAATTGATATCGCTGCAGTCACTGGTGCCTTTAAGTCCTGTTGTCTATTTTTTCTAATTTTGTGTTATTGCATGCAAGAAGATATTTACTTATGACATAAGACCATGAATCTTACTGGTTAAAGAACATATATTTACCAGACTTATCAGAAGAATGACATCATTCAGAAAGTTAGTTGCAGCTTTCAGAGGGTGGCAACTAAACTACTACATCAAAAATCATGGTGCTAGTGGAGAGTGACCAACAGAAAGCATATCATCAATTTCAGAGGGTGGCAACTAAACTACTACGTGATAAAAGTGATTATCAAAGTCATTGTCTCGGAGATAAAAATGTCTACTGGGTGCTAATCAGGATTATGTACTGGGTTTTCAATTTGGTTTTGGGTTTTTTTTCTTAACTAGATAAAATTTCTAACTCAACACAGCATGGCAGAAATCCAGCTGGACTTACTGTAGATACAGTCAAATGGATCGTTTGGGTGACAACTCTAGCCGTAAGCACAGAATAGTCCTATTGAAGTTAAGTCTATGGAGAACTGAAACTTAACATTTAACCTAAGTTAAACACACACTATTGATCCTTTCATGGAGGGAAACCATGATATCTTTAGAATCCCTCTTTGTTATCATTATATATGGGTTTAGAAATACTAATGCTATTGTTAATAAAGCAGCTGACAATCTTAATTGTTTTACTAGAAATTTTCCCCAGTGAGTTCTCTTGCGATGAGTGTAATTGTCGTGGTTCATTGCTAGCTCATGTTCTCTTCCCTTTTCTTAATTACAGCTAATTAAAAGCTTACCGGTAGTCTTGCTAAATCAGAAAAGGATTATATTGGCCCCAGAAATGGCTTTAAAAGAATGATTTGAGTGTACACATTTTTCATAAAGCATCAGCATATGTCTATATTTAAATAACCGACATAGAGCATTCAGTATGTACCTAGGGACTGTTTTTCAACTGCAAAGAACTGGTCTTGGTCTACAAAAGGCAGTGGGAATAAAAGAGGCAACTGAAATGCCTCTTGCCAATGGAAATAGCTCATGCCCTACTTGGGTGCATGGTTGTGCCAGTGCAAACTGCTCTAGAAATGGTTCATCTAATCCCTCAGGTGATGCCCTCAGGAGCTTCTCCTGTGCCAGTGCCCCTCGCTGTCACTGGATGGAAGACATGACTAGCAGGGAGACACAATCCCATGGAAGTTAGAGTAGCTCCTAGGCCTGGCTGTCTTAGTCTGGGGACTAAACAGCGTATGTGTGCCACCAGTTATCTTCTTTGAAGTTAGCTCAAGTTGGTTTTGGTAGTGCATAAGTTCCTGTGTCTTGTTATTTTTATATCTTTTTCTTTTAAACATCTGTGTTAACCATGTTGTATATCAAACAAGATACCTTGATAAATTTATTTTATTTTCTTCTTTCCAAACGTTAGCATTCCCAGAAAATGGTTAAATTCTTTAAAAGTAGGGTTTTATATTAGAAAGAGCCCTGTTTAAAGCCCTCAACTTTCTCATTATGGGCAGATGAGAATGTATACGAGCGTTACTTTAGTCTGCTCTAGCATTGTTTCTTTGCTGTGCTTTAAACCCATGTTTCTGATATACAGCAAGATGTTTGAAGTAATCTTTCAAAACAGAGTTATAAGTATTCAGAATTTAGTTTGTTCTAGGTTCTGAATGGACATCATCATCTTTTGGTATTATGATATTACAATACTGTCAAGATTAAAACATAAGAGGAGGGTAGATTGGGGAGATTTATTTTTCCAGAGCCATCAAAGTTTGAAAGAGGCAACCATCATCATTTTTCTTACATAGGATGCTTATGTATAATTTAATAATCCCCCTGTGATTAAGCATGTCTCCTATAGACCTTAGCTGCCTGTAATGTCAGTTAGACTCGATTAACCTTTTCTCATCTCCATCTTTCAGCCACTGATGCCTGACCTTCATTATTACTACATAGTTGAATTGTCATTCTACTGGTCCTTAATGTTTTCTCAATTCATTGACATCAAAAGAAAGGTAAGAACAATGAGACTAGAAACACTGAAAGCTTTAAACACATATCTTTCTTGACTTGAGGGATACCTGTATTATCTGTGCAGTGAACTGGAAATACAGTTCTTTCTAGTCACCACCTCTTGCAGATATTCCTCACTGAGAAACTGGTGTTGAAGTGCTTGTCTTACTCTGTTCCTTGTTACTATGATGTGGGGCTTTTCTGCACATGCGAAGAAGAACCTGGAGTGTAACAAATATTCAAGGGGAAATAGCGTCATCCAAGAAACCTTCTGCTCTCATACAGTGACTTGTATGGAATTGAATGCATAGTAGCTAGTAGATATACTGTTTCTTCTAAGAGTTGAATGATGAAATATCAATAACAAATCAAGACTGCCTCATAAATTCACAGTATCACTTCAGTAAGATCTCCGAGGGCTTTCAATTTATTCTACAAAGGGATGGTAAAAACAGGGATACATTTAATAGTAAAAAGTGATGTTACATTTAATCTTACCCTTATGGTTATGAAATTTCAAGTAGCTGAGCATTGCTATTAATCAAAAAAACAAAACTCTGGCCAGACAAAACATTTTTCCAGTATCAGTAGCAATCTGCTCCATATTCCTTCATCCAAGTTCTCTCCTCCAAGGTGAGTGCTAGTCTATAGCAGAACAGGCAGGATGACATTCATTCTATAATAACAGTCCATTGAGCTATTCTTGCAGGGGGGTTTAATGTTAAAAATTATTTGAAATGTTTGAAAGGATTTTATAATATTTTTATGTGCCTCCTTCTACTGTCATTTAACTAAATGATTATAGGCTATGCTAATAGAAAAAATCCCTGTTTACTAGAATTTTAGCAGGAGCATAACTCTGAAAAGAGTAAATGAAGGATCCAGTATGTCCTGAATAAATTTATCTGCTATTTGGAACCACAGTGTGCTCCTGGGAGCTTTGTGTCAGAGCCATGTATATAGAAAAACACCCCTCTCTTTGAATTTCCAAATTTTTCCAGAAGTAGAAATCTTAAGAAAACATGCACAAACTTTAAATCCATATTGGAGGGTAATTTGTAAGCAAAACAACCAATTTAGTATGAATACATGTAAATCTCTTGCTTGCATTTTCTGTAGATGCTAAACATTCTGTTAATGATGAGTTTGAAATGAGTACAACTTCACTGTTTCAGAAAACAAAGATGCAGAAAAACACTGCTCAACGGAGCTGTAGGATAGAGGAGATGAATTTAAAGCAAGAGTAAGAATGACTAATATAGGTAAGCTGCAGGTGCCAGCAATACTGAGTAGCCATTTGTCAATATATCAACCAAAACTAAACCTCTGCAGCAGTGTTACAGAACTGTTCAGGTTATTGCTGCAGAAATGTATTGTGTCTAATTAGTCCCCCTACATTCATATTCAGCCCTCTGTACTGTGCCATTGGTTATATTTTGTTTTCTTAGTGAGGGAGAGGAAAATATAATAGCATTGCAATTGCAACAGTACTGCAATTTTGCAGTACAATGCATCTTTAAAGAATATTTAATTGATTCCTCGCTAGTTGCTTTGCTTATGTGGAAAGCAATTGGAGGCTACCTGAACAGCATCTAAGTTCAGCACTGAGAGGGTCAGTAACCACTTTCTCACTTAATACATCTTATAAGCAAACGCTGTATTTTTTTCCCACATGAATTGGAGAGTTTGTTCCCAATGGTGAGCTGAACACAGAGCTAGAGCCTGATCTTGTCCATAGAACAGGTGCAGGTAAACAATCTTATGCAAGTCTGTTTCTCAGTTATATATAAATGACTTGATCTTGTCAGGAAGACTTTGTAGCAGCCTACTGTGGGAATAGAATGGGAGATGGAGGTGGGAAAGTGGATCGCTAACAGCTGAGTAACACCCCTGCCGCAGATTTGCGGTGCTTGAACCCAGAGCACCAGATCAAAGCAGTGTCCTGTGCATCTGCTCTGTCTGAGAACATTCAGTAACCAGCAGAGAGCAGAAGCACGGTATCTGCAGTGCAATGATAGCAAGTCAAAAGCCTTTCATTATAAGCACCCTGCAGGAGACAGTGGAGATGCCATACTTATAAATAACCTATTAGATCACTGACCAGTTTGGATTGTTCTTTTTGTAGTGTAAGCAAAACTGATAACTAGGAAGATCAGACTGGAGAAATGTGGCCATGCGCTGGTGTCACGCAGTAAAACTGTTCTGTGGCCAGGGGCATGTGAAAGCTGTCAAGGAAACCCATGAGGTGAAAAACATTAGCACTGGGAGCTTATAGTAGTTGACAAAAAGTAGTACAAGCTTGACAGAGACACCAACAGCATACTAGTTTTCTTTTGAAAAGAGTTTAGTTTAAAAAATGTGGAAACCTCTTAATGTACCCAATATGCAACATGTGAAACAGTGCCCATATGAAAGAAGGCTTTAACTGGAAGAAGCGCGAAATTTGCCAGCTAATACCAAATGCTATTGTAATACTTCATGAGAGCTTATACAACAGATTACCAGTTCTCAGCCTGAGAAACCTGTTGATGTTTTCATGTTACAGTGAGAGGAATACTTTTATTTAAGTCTTGGTTATCATTTTAGATACTTTAAATTCAGCAGTGGCTGTGTTGTAGTCTGGGATGATCAAAAGTGCCCTGGTAGCCTCGTGCACTGCAGGAATTCGGCCAACCGCTTTTATGTAGCAGGGTTTCTCTCAAGGTGAGGTGTGTAGGTCTTCTCTGAAAGCACCAGCACTCGGCACTGGCCTAATTCCAGCACTGGTCTTTTATTTGCTGTAGCTCCAGAGAAATGTACTTGCTCTTTTCCATCTCTATTTTATACTTCTCTAATAGCAAATTCATTACTTTAAAATTACTTCCAATTGGTTTGCTGACTTTCAAATACCTGTTTATCTTTATTTAGGTGTTACAAATTTCCCCAGTGTCTGGCTGAAGAGGTGTGAGCAAACTATTTAGGCTGTTGAGCATACCTACTATTGGTATTAAGGCAGCGAACTGAGTAGATTAACTTCTACCGTTTTATAATGGCATGTTGTTTGCTTCATAAATATGTACCATATTGCTGTAATGATGTTCTACCCTTAAGGGTTTTCATTTTCAAAGACTGCAACTTAGTATGATTTGTTTTTTTATCATCTCCTTCCAGTTTCCCATACTCCTCTTTTGTAAAACACAGAGGAAAAAAAAATAGATTGGGGAACTTTGTGACTCTCACAAGCCCCTGATGAGTTTTAAAAGCAGTGAGGCTTATTTACATGCTTTCTGGATACCTAAGGTACTGTTTGATAGAAAAAAAACATTTCACCGGTGTATTTAAAGGAACGTATAAAGTTTCTACTCAGTCAGTGTTTGTAGAAGATCTAGGAGACCTTTCTGTGTATTCACACCTTTTAGTCAAGCATTTGGCAACTCCTAGACCTTCTGTGTTCTACTTTTTTAAAAAATGGCAGTTCACTCCTTCCCAAAATAAAATAATGTGTAGCTGCTAGTTTTCTTGAATATTCCATTTTGATTCTAGAAAATTTATGCTATATTTCACCAAATCTGGATCCTAGATCTCTGTCTCCAAACTTAGTAAAAAAAGAGTCATAGAGCTGATTTCTTTTGTTTCAGAGGGAAGGAATTTAAATTGTATGCATTTTGCAGACCTTTACTAGAGTTGTAGAAGTTGATACCTTTAGCTGGTGACCTTCACCCTTCTTTGGTGAAGCCCATTTCCAGAAGCTGGAGTGACTAAAAAAGGTGGTGTTTTGCTCTTCAGTGGCACTAATGCTCCATAGCCACTTGGCAGTTTAGTCACTGAGTGTGTCCAGAGGGCTTGTCTACAAGTTGAGACCCATGGGCTTTCTTCATTGTCTGCCCTGTGTTCTTCCCACTGATGGTGTCAGGAGTAGGTTTTCTCCTACTGTTAGCCATATGCTTTCATGACACAGGCACATGATATCTTTCAGCAGTTAACGACTGAAGGCTGCATGTCTGCTGTAAATAAATGCATCGTGCACAAACATACATACATTTTGAAATATATTTTAAAAAAGAAAAAACCCATTCCTGTATAGCTATTCTTCTGCTGTGTATGGATGAAAGTGCTTGAGTAAGCTGGAAACACAAGTACAACTTGACATTATGGGAACTTTTACCATTAGTTTCTATGTATTCATTACCCTTATGTATAATTAAAATCTAACAGGTAGCATCTTCACAGCATAGTATTAATTACTGACGTAAAGAAATGTCATAAGCAGGAAAGAGAGAACCAGAATAACAAATGTAGTCTTATTTATATCTCTGCTACATTTTTCTAAATTTTCAGTAGGTCAGTCCAGCATCTCTGTTGCAGAGCTGGCAGAGTCTCTTTTAAGAAACATTATCAGAGAAGGAGTTCCCTGAACAGCATTTCTGTAAGTAGACTCATGCAGAAGTGCAGAAGACTGCTGCCCAAGAGCATTAGGGATGCTTAGGAATAACCCATATTGTCAGGGATGCCTTGAAGAGTTCCCAAGAGGGACTAGAAATCTCGTATTTGTAGAACATGAATATGTCAGCTATAAAAACAGATGAGAATTTTCTACTTGGCTTCTTCCCCCCTTTGGACTGCCTGTGTGCTAACATTGCAGTTAGAAGGAAAATGAAGAACAGTGCCATAGTATTTGCAGCTGAAGCAGGTAAAGAGCTAGGCTGCAGTATGGCCATATGGCAGTGCTAGTAGTTTACCTCTAATCCCAGGGAATAAGGTAGGTGCTTTGCTGTTTTGATTATGGTATGGTGAAATAGTCCTCACGTGTGGTTTTGTAGTTACTGAAATGACTAAGATGCCATACCCCTGCTTTCCCTTAAGACTCTTAGAAAGGGAAACAGACTTTAACTCTCTTTTTGTTCAGTCTGCTTTAAGAAAATAGATTTAAAGCAATGGTTTGACATGACTGCTAAATGTATTTGATTGTGCTCCACACTGCTGGGCACCAAATAACCTGGCTGAGAAATGATGGGTGTATACCAAACCAGGATATGGTTCTCTGCTTTTAGTATTATTTTCTCTTTTCTCCGTGCCTCCCCCCCCAGCTTTGTGTTGGAGATACTGGCAACGCCCATTGAAAATAGGAAACAGGACCTTATAGCACCGGATAGCATTAAACATAAAGTGATAGGCTGGGAGGAGGTCCTGCCCCTATTCGGTTAGTGAGACTGCTCAAGCTGCAGGTTTTTCCAAGGACTCCAGGTGTAAATTGCAGTGAAGCCAAGTGCTGGTACTGAGAGGCAGTGGCACTGCATGTCTTTGAAAGCAGTGGTGCCTGCTATGCGCCTGCTGCATTCCCAAAGAGAGGTACGGTGACGCTGGGCAGTTACTCTTCCCAGTATTGCAGAGACGGAGCAGTCAGCAGCTGTAGCTGCTGCTTTTCTGGAGTTGACCCTGTGTTAGTGGGAGCTCACCAGCACTTTCCACAGGGCCCTCCTGCCTGACACGTGTACCTTCAGTCCCTTTGCAAACCAGGTGCTGCCTCTCTAAAGACTGCAGGGTCTCAGTTTTGGTTTCTCTGCTGTGGGCTGCTTAGCTGAAGACTACCATAGCTAGGCAGGACTGGCTCACAGAAGCTGCCAGAAGACCAAATGCCACCTCACAAGATGCTTGGTGAGCAGGCTGCCTGGAGGACCCACTGCTTCTGACTGCCTGGATCTCTCTTCAGACAGCCCTGCTTGAGAGCTGCTAGATCTGCTGAGAGCTGTGGTAGTAACTTTGCACCCGGTGCATGGAGAAACTCCCTGGTCAAATCATGAATGTGATCTTCAGGGTTTTGATACCACTTTCTCAAAGCTGTGGGGGTAGTTCAGCAAACTTCAGCAAGGCTTGGTGCCTTGTAGAGAAGTCTCATCTCTGCAGGTCCTGTTCTCACAGTAATCAGCCTGGGAGCCTAGGGCAGGCAGGCAGGTCATTCTCTCTGCTTTGCCTGGCCCTCGACATGTACCTGGGAATGTGATATTACAGGAGCTTCACCGATCCCAGTATTTTTCAGTGGTAACAGTTACTTGCTGACCAAGTAACTCAGAGTTACTGATCTGGAGACCAGCTAACCTGCATCATTTGGCAGGCAGCAGATTAGATCTGAGTAGGAGGAGCTGCACCATCTCATTTGAAGACGTTTCTGACCCTGTTACAGTGTGAAGACAAAGCAGCTTCATTAAAAACAAACAAATGAAAAACTGGAACTGGGATTCTCAGCTCTGTGAAAGCTCTCAGTTGTGCTTGGCAAGTGACTTGATAACTCCTAGTGTGGTGGAAATGTGTTTCCCGTTCCTTTGTAGCTATTTGAACTCTTGTGAATGGTGCGTTATTTTGCATATTATGTGTCGCTTGGTGTATAAGAAATATGCTGTAATTTGATTTGTATGTACATATGCCTTTTCAAAGTGACTTCAGCCACAAATATTTACTTCGTTAGGTTAAATTACTGTGAACTGAGAAATGTAGATATTGCCTCGCTCACAATAATCCTTTTGCATTTTGTTAACATACAACAATTATTTTATTCAGTCTAAGTGAAATATATAGCAGAGTATTTAATGCACTTATGTAGCAGGATCTTTATGTAACATAACCATAATGCTGGGTTTAAAAAACATCCATCCATTTTTGTATAAGACTACTGAATCTCACTGTTTGGTTCATTGTTTTTTGTTTGTTTTTTTTTTTCCCTGCTTCTTGCTGCTCTAGGATTTTGGCATCATGTTTACACATCACATTGTAACAGTCACCCTGATAACCTTCTCATATGTAACCAATTTGACACGAGTGGGAACCTTGACCTTATGTCTCCATGATGCGGCTGATGTTGTCCTAGAGGTGAGATAATACGTATATCATCAGTGTCTGTACATGGTATTCACTATTCTGAGAGCTAGCATATCAGTAGGTAGAATCTATTTGCTATTCAAAACAAGTATTTCTTAAGCAAAGAGGCCAGTTCAAGGTGGTAATAGTGATTAATATAGTGTGTTTCCTTGCTGAAATATATTACACTTGTAGCAGTGCATGTTTGTGACTTAGGCTATTTTATCCCTTGATAAGTTGCTTGTTCAGAGCAGAAACTGGTAAGCATTGCATGCCAGGGAGGGTTACACACAAATTTTAAGTATAACATGGTAAAGTCAAAAGCTCAAACTTGCAAAATCTGGAAAGTGGTGACTGTGTGGGATAGAAGCTCCTGGTTCTTCACCCCTCTGAAGTGATGTGTGGGGCAAGAACCCTGTCTCTGAAAGAATCAAAGTGTCACAGTGTGATTCTGCTGTGCTTTGTTGGGCAGAGGCTACTGGGCAACTTAGTGGCTGTTCTGCGCGCAGGCAGTGAGCCAACCTCTGGTCCCCAGGATTTTCCAGGTTCCTGTGCCTCTGCATCCAGATGCCAGTATTAATCAGTTGGCTTTGGAGAAGAAGGGATGATTGAAATTCTTTTAAGTCAAGATGGTCTGTAACTTCCGTAGTGGAAATTTAGAGATGTTGTCATCCTGTATCTATATCCGTTTTTATACAGCTCTGGGTGATGCTGGGATTGGGCTGTCTGTGCACTCTCCATCAGGATCAAACCAAAGTTAATAACTACTTTGTCTGAAATTATTTTTTACTAAAGTAGTTGCAGGGATCCTGTTAAGCAAGAATACAGTCTCACTGTGTGTCACCTACTGTAGAATAAAAATCCTGCCATTCCGATTCGATAGTGCTGTAAATCTGGTTTTATTTTTTAATCTTTTTTTAATCTAGAAGGCACATGACTGCCTGAGATAGAAAGCAACAGAGAATCTGAATTTCTCCTGTTAAAAATAATTGCATCTTTACAATTTTATTTTTCTGTTTTAGAAATGTGTGTAGATCCATTCCGCTAGCTGTGGGTTCACCCAAACTTTCTTCATTCCTCTTTTCTTGCCACCAGACAGATGTATCTGACGATGTTCATTCCAGATCAGAGCAGTGCCTGTGGAACTATAAAACCACTGGAGAGCAGCTGTAGTAGGCTAGCTAAGGCCTTACCTTGAACACAATGCGACACATATTTTTTTCTCAATTCCTCTGTTCATTCACTGGCTAAGACAAAGGCAAAATGCTGGTATTCTCACATTTGCAGACATTCAGCAAATACACTTCCCCGTGAGACACATACTTTAGTGGTCTTTCTAGTTGATTCATTCAGTCTGTTCTGACTGAATATACTAAAGCCAGTCTAAAGTGTGAGAAAGAGAATCACAACTCCTCAGAAGCATTTACTAGGAGGGCAATTACGACTCAGTCAACAGACTTTTTGGGTCTGTTTACATGACATCAGGCCTGGTGGCAACAGACAGGGTATACCTGTCTCAAAGAGGGAAAAGGATCTTCGCACAGGAAAAAGAGGGAAAAGGATCTTTGCACAGGAATTAGCAGGGCTTGTTGAAAGAGCTTTAAACTAGATTTGGAGGGGGAAAGTGATAACACCAGGCTTGCTAGAGATAAGCCTGGGGTCAGCATGCCAATCTTTGAGGGGTGGTGTGCTAGCAAGGTCCTTTGGTCTGCCGCCTCAGTGGAGTTAAGGGATGGAGATCCAGGGAGCAGCAAATACTCAGGTGTTATTGATGTGTTAGAAACCACAGAAGTGCCCGAGAATGGTCATGCAGGAATTAGGGCTTCTCCCCACAGAAAGCTGATGGGATCAGTAGCCCAACTGAAGTGCATCTACACCAATGCGTGCGGCATGGGCAACAAACAGGAGGAGCTGGAAAGCCATTGTGCAGCAGGAAAACTATGATGTAGTTGCCACCAGAGAACCATGATGGGATGACTCGCATAACTAGAGTGCTGCAATGGATGGCTATAAAATCTTCAGAAGGGACAGGCAAGGAAACAGAGGCGGTGGGGTAGCCCTGTATGTTAGGGAGTGATTTGATTGTCTAGAGCTTAATGATGGTGATGATAGGGTGGAGTGTTTATGGGCAAGAATCGGGGGAAGGCCAACAAGGCAGATATCATGCTGGGAGTCTGTTATAGACCACCCAATCAGGATGAAGAGGCAGAGGAAATACTCTATAAGTAGCTGGGAGAAGTCTCATAATCGCTAGCCTTTGTTCTTTTGGGGGACTTCAACGTACCAGATCTCTTCTGGAAATAAAATACAGCAGGGAGGAAGCAGTCTCATGAGGTTCCTGGAGTGTGTGGAAGATAACTTCCTGACGCAGCCGGTGAGTGAGCCAACTAGGGAAGGTCCCGTGCTGGACCTGTTTTTTGTGAACAGAGAAGGACTTGTGGGTGATGTGGTGGTTGGAGGCTGTCTTGGGCATAGCAAACACAAAATTATAGAGTTTTTGATTCTTGGAGAGGCGAGGAGGGGGGGTCAGCAGAACTGCTACCTTGGACTTCCAGAGGGCAGACTTCAGCCTGTTGGGCAGCCTGGTTGACGAAGTCCCTTGGGTGGCAGTCTTGAAGGGCAAAGTAGTCCAGGAAGGCTGGACACTCTTCAAGAAGGAAATCCTGAAGGCACGGGAGCAGGCTGTCCCCATACACCAAAAGACGATCTGTCAGGGAGGAAGACCAACCTGGCTGAACAGACAGTTTTGGCTGGAATTCAGGAAAAAGGGAGAGTTTATGACCTTTGGAAGAAGCGGCAGGCAACTCAGGAGGATTACAAGGAGGTTGTGAGGCTACACAGGGAAAAAATTAGAAGGGCCAAAGCCCAACTAGAACTTAATCTGGCTACTGCTGTAAAAGACAATAAAAAATGTTTCTATAAATACATTAGCAACAAAAGGAGGGCTAAGGAGAATCTCTGTCCTCTATTGGATGCAGGGGGAAACATAGTGACCAAGTATGAGGAAAAGGCTGAAGTGCTTAATGCCACCTTTGCCTCAATCTTTAGAAGTAAGGCCAGTTGTTCTTTGGGTACCCAGCCCCCTGAGCTGGAAGACAAGGATGGGGAGCAGACTGAAGCCCCCATAATCCAAGGGGAAATAGTTAGCGACCTGCTACAACACTTAGACACACACAGGTCTATGGGGCCAGATGGGATCCACCCAAGGGTACTGAGGGAGCTGGCAGAAGTGCTCACCAAGCCACTTTCCATCATTTATCAGCAGTCCTGGCTAACCAGGGAGGTCTAAGTTGACTGCAGGTTTGCAGATGTGACACCCATCCACAAGAAGAGCTGGAAGGAGGGTCCAGAGAACTACAGGCCTGTCAGTCTGACCTTGGTGCCAGGGAAGATTATGGAGCAGATCATCTTGAGTGCCATCACGTGGCATGTACAGGACAACCATATGATCAGGCCCAGTCAGCATGGATTTATGACAGGCAGGTTCTGCTTGACTAACCTGATCTCTTTCTATGACAAAGTGCTTAGTAGATGAGGAAAAGGCTGTGGATGTAGTAAAGCCTTTGACACCGTTTCCCACAGCAGTCTCCTGGAGAAACTGGCTGGATGGGCATACTCTTCACTGGGTGAAAAACTGGGTGGATGGCCAGGCCCACAGAGTTGTGGTAAATGGACTTAAATCCAGTTGGTGGCTGGTGACAAGTGGTGTTCCCCAGGGCTCAGTACTGGGGCCAGTTCTGCTTAATATCTTTATCAGTGATCTGGATGAGAGGATCAAGTGCACCCTCAGTAAGTTTGCAGATGACACGAAGTTAGGCAGGAGTGTTGATCTGCTTGAGGGTAGGAAGACTCCACAGAGGGATCTGGACAGGCTGGATTGATGGGTTGAGGCCAATGGTATGAGGTTCAACAAGGCCAAGTGCCAGGTCCTGCAGTTGGGTCACAACAACCCCATGCGTCACTACAGGCTTGGGGAAGAGTGGCTGGAAAGCTGCTCAGCAGAAAAGGACCTGGGTGTGGTGGTTGACAGCTGGCTGAATATGAGCCAGCAGTGTGCCCAGGTGGCCAAGAAGGCCAACAGCATCCTGGCCTGTATCAGAAATAGTGTGGCCAGCAGGACTAGGGAAGTGACTGTCCCCTCTACTTTGCACTGGTGAGGCCACACCTTGAATATTGTGTTCAGTTTCGGTCCCCTCACTACAAAAAGGCATTGAGGTGCTGGAGTGTGTCCAGAGAAGGGCAACAAAACTGGTGAGAGATCTGGAACACAAGTCTTATGAGGAGTGGCTGAGGGAACTGGAGTTGTTTAGCCTGGAGAAAAGGAGACTGGGGGAGATGACCTTACAGCTCTCTACACCTGAAAGGAGGTTGTAGCGAGGTGGGTGTTGGTCTGTTCTCCCAAGTAGCAAGTGACAGGATGAGAGGAAACAGCCTCAAGTTATGCCAGGGGAGGTTTAGATTGGATATTAGGAAAAATTTCTTCACCAAAAGGCTTATATCAAGCACTGGAACAGGCTGCCCATGAAGTGGTTGAGTGACCATCCCTGGAGGTATTTAAAAGACGTGTAGATGTGGTGCTTAGGGACATTGTTTAATGGTGGACTTCACAGTGCTAGGACTCGATGATCTTAAAGATCTTTTCTAACGTAAGCAATTCTATGACTCTGACTTTCTTCTGCTAGGGCAGTGGATCACAGCTCCAGTGCCATATGAAAGAATATGGACTCCTACACACTGCTGACATTACTGAGGGGGAAGTCAGTGCAGGGGACAAAAATTATCAGACTGCAAATGAAGCTGGTAAAATATCTTGCCATGATGGGTCAGTCGTGCACCTGACCTGTTTTACATAGTATATATTTGTAAAAATATATACAAAATATATACTTTTTACATTTGTAAAAATGAAAAGCTGTTGTTTTACATAGTATATATTTGTAAAAATGAAAAGCTGTCTTTAGAGGCCACTAGAATCTTTCCACCTACCGTTTCACAATGAAACATGTCCAGTGGAAAGACGGAATGCATCATTTTTGCTAATCTCATTGCAGAATGTGGTATATATTGGTAGCAATACCGGAGGTGAAGTTTCTTCCATAGGTCCTGAGGCATCTGCAGGTACAGAAGAGTCATAGCAGTATTTTCAGGGATACATAGCTGTTCTCTTAGGTATGAGTGAAAGTTGTCTTGGATACTGAAAGCTGCCTAACTATGGTTGGACAGACCAAACGTAGACTCATTTGCTTGCCTAGGAAGTCACTACATTAGCTTAAGCTGAAATCTAGGCTACTGAGAGGCAACTTTCAGAATCCCAGCTAAGTTGTTTAAGGGGTCTTGGGTACCGTTGCACTGCAGTACAGCTTGTGGGTTGGAAACACTGTAACCTAACCTGCTAAAGCACTTAAAATCACACCTATTTTGGGACCTTGAAACTTTTCAGCTTCAATTAATGAACACTGTGACAATGTTGATGCCAGTGTATGGATGTGAGTAGTTGCCAATTTGGTATGCTTCTGGTGTATGAGTCTCACATAGCCATCAGTTGAACCTGAATCCTTTCTGTCAGGTTCCAGCTATCTCCTAACACACTTTTCTGAATGGACAGAATTGGGAATTCCTTGGGGATTGGACACTTCAGACCAAAGCAAATAACTATGCTGTAAAATAAATGGATTTACATATACTAGCAAGAGTATCTGGAAAAGCTGTGTTATTCAGTTGTAGTCATGGTTTTTAAGCTTTGAAAATTGTGTTGTATTGTCTTAGGTGGCCCAATTCCATCCAACAACATATTCTTTCCCTTTTCTTGTAGTCCTTCTTTATCAGTATCATTTGTAGATTTGTTATTTGAGAACTGATGACCCAACAGTTGTACTGTTTTTGAGAAATGGTGTGATACTACTACAAGTTGCTATAGCAATATCAACTCCACACACTATGAAACCAGCTTTTTTTAGACTGCCACCATGGAAATACATCCAAAATTGTATCTAAACTTCCAGTCATCTGAAAATCAAGCTGTTAGTAACTC
>NW_009646928.1:4151033-4157432 GCF_000708025.1 Charadrius vociferus | reverse complement strand
CACAAACTGCTAGGAACCTCATTTGTGTCCACTATAGAATGTATGGCTGATTCAGAAGGGTTATGTTTTCTTTGCAGCACTGGTGGCTTTCCTCATGTTTTGCGAGCTTCCTAACTTGTTTTCTGTTAGTGAGGATATCCTTTATATTCAGATTTTGAGTGGAAACATCGCAGAAATTATGTAACATCCAAAAGTGCGTGTTGGTTTTGGCATCCAGATTGTCTGACATGAGCATTTAGCACTTTCAGGTTCAGTGTGTTCGTACCAAAAAATATCAGACAGAATGCAAGAGTGTCTCTCACAACTTTAGACAATTCTTTGGTTTGAATTCTGCATTCAGAATAATATTCTATGTGCATAGTTGTGGTAATTTTGCTCGCTCTCAGCCCTCTAGAAAGTCTGCACAAGTAACCATCTTCTCAATATGGGAGCTGGATACAGGCCCCTCAAAGGGGGCTTTGAAAGGGTTCCAAGTGACTTAAGTGGGCACTAAATCAGGCTCTTCATGTACTTTATTGTGCAGTGACTCTCTGGATACATTTGACAGCATAAAGAAAGACTGCCCCTGACTTGAAGCGGATGTTTTAAAATAAGTAACTGCTTACACCCATGAACGCTGTGGAAGCAGCATAGACATCTTAAAACAAGCTTGCTTGTACATGCTGGTTTTTTCAGGGAGAAGAGCGCAAAGAAACTTCAGGGAAGATCAGTGTTTTAATGAGCTGTTTGAGTGAAGAGTAATTAGTAGACTCCTTCACTGAGGAGGAGTCAGAAGACTGCATGAAGACAAATGAGAGAAGCGTGTAAAAATAGACATAGGACAAGTTGGAAAGCAAAAGTTGGAAGGGGAAGAGAGCATTGGAAAAAGATTTGAAGGGGAAGGGTATAACCTTAGAGGTAGAAGCTGTTCTGTATAGGCCAGAAAGGAAGAAGAGATGTTGTGGGAGAACGTAGGATATGGGGCACAATAGAGGGACTGAGACAAAGTTTATATATAGCAACACTAGAAGGTCAGAGCACATAGGGCAAGTGCAAGATGGATGAATGCTGAAAATGCAAGTGGAGCATACTGGAAAGGTGAGATACAAGCAGGCAAAAAGGTTGGGGACAAGGACAGCATAAACACAATGGGGTTCAAGAAAAGAGTTTTGTGAATCTGAAATTGTAGGATTTCAGAAAGGAAATTGAATGAGGAAGGAAGAAATGGGAGATGTACTCTGGCTTTACGCAGCCTGTTTTTTTTTTTTTCTGAGAAGACGTTTTCCACCTGCATGGTGGAGAGGAGTTATGAGGTCACTGTGAGGTGGCCCAATGAAAATGTTAGCAATTTCATAAAAAATTAATTTCTCCTTACAGCTTATACACAATACAAGAGAACTCAATTGTCCTCACAGAAGTAAACAGACATTTCTTTCTTTTACAGGCTGCCAAAATGGCAAACTATTGCAAGTGTCAAAAACTGAGTGACCTTCTGTTCCTTACATTTGCCATTGTCTTCATTGTCAGTAGGCTTGGCATATATCCCTTATGGTGAGTAAGCATATAATTTTCCTCAAATGCTAAGCATCGAACAAGCTTGGAAATAACTATGTTGTAGTTGAACATGATTCATTGACATTACTGTTTCCCAAAGCACCAAGCAGAGTTTCAGATGTAACCACGTGCTGAAATAGCCTATTTGCTATAGTGGCATTGTGTTTACTGTGTGCCAGACAAGAAATATATGGGGCTTCTGCTGGTTTTAAGGTAGAAGTGGGTTGGAGACCTCATAGCTTCAGGTTAGCAGTTGGTTGCCTGTGTTGGCAAGAAGTTAGAGGAGAAATAAAATACTAGTCGCCAAAGACACTGACCAGAGGATGAGCTTGAAGCTAGGATCTTCTTATTGGCTTTCAGTGCACGCTTTATGAACATGTTCAGCTTAAAGAAAAACACAGTGAGATAAGGAAAGTCTGGCCTGCTGAAATCAGTATAAGGATGTTGTTGCCATGCAGATTGCAATACTGCAGGCTACTCCTTTTCCACCCTCCTATGAACTGGGGATCCTGGAGGAGCTGTGTAATACATAAGGTGTTACTGTAATCTCACCTCTTCCCAGACAAAGGCAGCTGCTAGCATGTGCCCATACTCTCTCTTCTAGGTACACACACATGCATGCACACAAACAGGGCATAGAAGTTTGATTTTTTCAGCTAGGGTCTTCAACATCCAGAAAGCAGCTGGCTAGTTTGGAAATGCACTGATGTACTTCAGTGTAGAAACCCTTTTAAGTTTCTCTGTAACCTCTGGCCTGCATATGAGGAGGGCTGGGAGAAGGCGTTGGCCTCACTCTTTTGTGTTCTGGATCCTTCCTTTCTCTCATATGAACAGAACTAACCCACATCTCTGTATCCCTATGAGAGTAAGAGGTGTCTGTCATTGCTTCAGAAGATAACAGTGACAGTTTTGCTTTTGGGAAGCACCAGGATGACAGAAATGTTACCCTTTGCAGAAGTTTATTTAGAGAGATTACCACCAAGCTCCTTATTTAAGCATGCAGAGGATTTACAGATGCCAATATCAACCTCTCTGCCACAGTTTCCTTTCAAATCCTCTATAATGATATCTCTTTGGGGTTTTGTTAATGCAAACAGGATAAGACCAAGGTGCCCTTAGGGAGCTGTGTCATCAGCTCTGCTTAACAATACAATGTAGAAGTCTCATTTATCATTTAATGACTCCAAAGATAATGTGATAATGCCTGGTGCCTGCTCCACTGTGAGTTGGTGAAGGACCATAACAAAAGGAGGAAATGGATAGACACACAAACTGCGTGTTTAAAAATTCTTTTTTTTTTCCAAGGAGCAATTACTTGTTTCTTAAACAGCTTTGCTTCCTTTCCTCAGTCCTTCCTTGAAGCTAACTTGGCCACTCACTGAATTTCTGTAAATAAAGTAAGCTAATTTTTCTACTTGCGTGATCTCAGATAGGGAAAATGGTGGCACTCTTGGTCTTCAGATTTCATCTGCCTGTTGCATTCTGGTTTATATGGAGAAATGGAAGGATGACCCAATTCCACCAGTGCAGTTTTGCCACTCGAAACTGCAGTACATGATTCTGCTTCAGAGAAGGCTCAGTCAGATGATGACTGGATGGGTTCATAAAGGGCAAGGCAAAGGGGAAGTCATACTTGACCAACCTGATAATCTTCTATGACGAAATGACTGGCTTGGTAAATGAGGAGAGAGCACTGGATATAGTCTACCTTGATTTCAGTACGGCTTTCAACACTGCTTCCCAGAAGATCCTGAGAGAAAAGGTGATAATATATGGGCTAGATGAGCAAAAAGTAAGGTGGATTGAAAACTGGCTGAGCAGCCAGACCCAGAGGGTGGTGATCAGCGGTATGAAATTTAGTTGGGGGCCAGTAAGTAACGGTGTACCCCAGGGGTCAGTACTGGGCCCAGTCCCATTCAACATCTTCATTAATGATCTGGATGATGTAGCAGAATGCACCCTCAGCAAGTTTGTTGACGTTCTAACCTGTGAGGAACAGCTGAGGAGCAGAGGGTTGTGCTGCCATCCAGAGGGAAGGAACCTCAACAGGCTGTGTCAGCATTTCTGTGGTCACAGAAATGTGCCACAAGAACTTCATGAAGGTCAGCAAAGGGAATTGCAAAGTCCTGCACCAGTATAAACCGGTGGGCCGACCAGCTGGAAAGCAGCTTTGCATAAAAAGAACTGCTAGAGATCCTGGTGGACACCAAGTTGAACATGAGCCACCAATGTGCCCTTGCTGCAAAGAAGGCTAATGATATCCTGGGGCTGCAATAGGAGAGGTATTGCCAGCAGGTTGAGGAAGGTGATCCTTCCCCTCTACTTGGCACTGTTGCAGCTACACCTGGGGTACTGTGTCCAGTTCTGGCCTCCCCAGTACCAGAGAGATACAAAACTACTGGAGAGAGTCCAGCAAAGGGTCACTAAGATTAATTAAGGGACTGGAGCACCTCTCACATGAGGAAAGGCTGAGACAGGTTGGCCTGTTTAGCACAGAGAAGAGAAAGCTCAGGACAGATACTGTCTATATATATAAATATATGACAGGAGAGTGTAAAGAAGACTGAGCCAAGCTTTTTTCAGTGGTGCCTGGGGCCAGGATCAGAGGCAATGAATATGAACTGAAACACAGGAGATTCCATCTGAACATCAGGAAACTTTTTCACTGTGAGGGTGACTGAGCACTGGCACAGGTTGCCCAGAGAAGTTGTGGATTCTTCCATCCTTGGAAATACTCAAAAGCTGCATGGACATAGTCCTGGGCAGCCTGGTACAGGTGACACAGCTCGAGCAGGGCAGTTGGACAGGATGATGTCCAGAGGTCCCTTCCAACCTCATCATTCTGTGTTTCTGTCAGCTGCCTTATGTGTTTAGCTGTGACTCTGGCATTTAAACTTCACTCTGTATTATTTGAAATGGCAAAGAAGTAACTGCTGACTTGAATTTTTTTGTTATTCAAACACAAACTACTAGATCACTGCTATGTGCTTGCCTTGCTGAGTAGTCAACGAAGAGCAGATTAATCTTGTCCAGAGTGCACAGTTTTGAAGGAGGTCATTAGTCTTCACACATTTAACTAGAACCAGCTGCCCAATATGCTTTTCTCTTGAGACATCTTGAAATCAGCAAGGTCAAGATTTTTCCATCCTTTACATCCTTATTATGGTAGTGAAGTTTTGGAAAGTCCACACTTTCAATCTGAAGTGTTTAAAATAACACTATGTGTTTATAACTGGAACTGAAACTCAGAAACTGGAGGTTCTGCTGCCTTAAGTGATTTCTGTGAAGTGTTGGAGCCAAGTGTCATACTGTGCAGGAAGCCCTTGCTAGGACTAGGCAAATTGACATGGGTAGTGGGAATCAGGCATCATAGAATTGAAGTCTGTGTAAGTGTCCCTAATGCACACTTCATGCTGTCTGACTGGCGGAGTCCCAGAACAGATTACCAGCACAGTGATAAATTATCTAGCAAGTATCAAAACTTGAGCCGTGCTTTACAGCTGTGGCATTTAGTGCTGATGTTCTGGATGTGCCCATCTGTTCCCATATATGTTAGGTGAGAGCAGCACTACCATGCCACTTCAGATTGAACCTTGTCTGAATCCTCTTCTATGGAGTAGCACTGGACCAGTGTGCTGAGAGTAGGGTAAAAATCAAAGCAAGTAGACCTGGGGAAGAGACAATGGGAAGAGAGCTGCACAGTAGCTTCTGTTGTTGATGTCAGCTCCCTTCGTACTGAATATTGGGCTAACGAGGGCAGCAGGTTACAGCCGTGAGTGAGGTTTGCTGCTGGGATGGGAAGATCAGCATGGACTCTTGAAGGCAGTGGGATTGTGTATTGCAGGAATTCGGCAGCCAACAGTGTGCTGTGTGCTCCTGTGTCACAGATGAAGTGGTTACCCTGGCGATCCCTCTGCATCTCCTCTCCCTTAATCAATGAAAGAACACGTTTATTTATTTGTATATGCAGATGGTTCAGTGTGGTGTATATGATCTTTGATTTTTAAGCCCATCTCATTTCCAGACCAAAGCCTTGATGTATGTACTCCTAATGATTATTCGTACATACACCTATAATCACAGAGCCTGGAGGCAGTTTCATGGTTGTCAGCTGTACTGTGGGCATTGCGTGTGGGAGTCAGGGTTAGCAAGGACGAAACATGGGAAGTATGAGCTTGTCTCTACCAAATCCTTTTTCTCTTATGAAGCAGTAATTCTAAGTCTTCATCCCCACTAGCTCGCATGTCAGCAAAAATGAGTCATTGGAGTGGCAGCAGGCCAGGAAGCATAGTTTTGCTCTTCTTTGCTGAATATTCAAAATAGCAAAATTTGGTGCCTGATTAATATTACATAAATATGCAAATTTTTCTAGCATAAAAACTGAGAGGTATAAAATTGGCATGCGTGTAATGTAAAAGGAAAACTGTAATTTATAAGAAAACTTCACCCACACAGGAAGACGAATACCCAAGACAGGCTTCCAGATACGTTGCTTATGAAGCACTGGCGTGCTGTTGTGCTCCAGCTTTGCACAAGTGCCATTTAATTTTGTATAAAGGTGCTAATAAAGAATTCAGAATGTATCAGATGCTGTTGTCTGAAGGTTGTTCAGCAGCGGGGCTAAACCAAAAGAAACTGGCAATTAGGTATATATTTAGCAGCCTTTCTGCAGGCATCTGGAGTTCATTTCAGCAATAATTCAAAAACCCCAGGACACTTTCTGCCTCCTGCTGCTAAGTGAATGTAGGAGTAAAGCTGCTATTTTCACTGACAAGACATTTTGCTTGTGAAATTCTCTCACTTGCGCATAATCACTGTTCTAGCAAATTACAACATAAAACACAGCTCTCCATGAGTCAGGGGGAA
>NW_009646928.1:4117666-4150984 GCF_000708025.1 Charadrius vociferus | reverse complement strand
CTCAAACCAAAGAATTGATACAAATGATGTGAGCTCTTGGCTAGTCTAATCAGCCTGGTCAAAGCAGTCACCTTGCCAAGGCAATAAGCCTTGCGATTCTTCTTCCCCAGGCCTCAAATGCTTGTTTTTACTGTACTTACATGGACATAGGCTTCTCTCTGATGATAAAGGAATGGTTTACTTTTGGCTGTTGTTTTGTTTTTCTTTCAATATTCAGGAAGGGAAACTCCATGGGGTCATAATATTTATTAATCGTTTTTTGAAGTGTGCAGATGACAAACAGGTATCTTTCTGTTCCAGGAGACATGAGTGAAGAAGGTGATGCATTACATTTTCCAGTCTTTCTGTGCTCATTGCTAGTTGCAGACCTCCTGTTGTGAGAACTGTGAAACTCCTCAAGTCTGGGCTGTACAGGAGACCCAAACCTACTCAGTTACTTTGCTTATTCTTCTGCAATACATGGGGTTTTTTACAGGGCAGTTTGAATAAATCTCCTAACGCTCTGAAGAGTTCGGTATCTGAAACTGGTTTCAGCGAGTGACCCTGAACCAGGGTATTTCTAAAAGCTTCAGTGGAGGAAAGGTAGTTGGTGTTCAGGGAGATACAAGGTTACTAAACCTGTTCATCATTTTAAAAGATAGCTTAAGGTAACTGCAAGTAAGCTGTAACTTTGGGGTTTGAAAGAAGGCGGCAAAGGCTCCCAGGAGAGCTAGGCTGATGTTTACCAGGTGAAGGCACCAAGCTGGGTAAATTCAGGTTCTTTCAAGTTCCTCTGACTAGTACGCCGTTGTTTTTCACTACTTTTGATTATTTTTGTAATCAGTTTTGTTGTATAAGAGGTAGAACACAAAGGGTGTCAGGGAAGTGTTCCTGACTAGTACTGCTGTCAAAAGGCAAGGAAGCAGGGAACGGCACTGGCATTCATATGACCTGGGAGGTCTCAGCATGCGCATATTACATAGATGCACTGACAAATGTGAAACAGTGGCTTAACTGCACAAATGTAAATGAAGGCCTGATTTAAGCTGATTATAGAGAACGCAGGTCATGTTCTGCATGTGCTGTCCCCCAAATTCTCATCTAGGCAAATTTGGTATAATCCAGGTAGTCTCTATGCCTTTCTATCCTTGGTCTCTTCAGACACTGTTAGTGCCTGCACTACTGTACCATGTTAAAAACTGTGAGGACAGACAGCCAACCACTTTGGTTAGTTGGTATAGTCTTGTTTAGTGTCAGTAAGTATGTCTTAACTGGATCTTCCATTTGTGAGTCTGTTTGGAAAGGTTCTGTCAGAAAAAAATACGGCAAAAATAATAGTCACTGTTAGAACTCAAAGCTGTTTCAGGTGCGTGTCGCCTCATCAGCTGCAATGTACAGTTGCTAATGGGATTTTTATGCTAACAAACCCTATATAAGCATGGTCTGCCAGTCCTCAGAAGAACAACTTTGTTCCTTGTTAAACTTTCATTTTTGAAGCTCATGAGAGTACACACCGTCTGGCTCATGGCTGATTTCTAATTGCCTTTTCATGGCAATGAACATCTCCATGAACCAGACAAGCATGGCATGATCCTTACTTTGTTAAAATTAACTTATGTTCACCATGGTGTGCTGTAATGAACCCTCGTTACTTATTACCAGTCTTTCTCTCATCTTTGCATGACTGGCTGATTAGCTCTTCCTCAGTTTCATCACTGGTTGAACAATAGCCTGGGATATAGCCATGCTGTTAATGCACACACTGGGCCTCCAAATAGTCATCCAGTATTGCCAGTCTGCACTGTTCTCTCTCCTTTTCTTTATCCTGGGATCAGCTTCTCTCTGCAGGCGTAGCGCAGACCCCCCATGAGTAGCAGCTGCTGCAAAGTTTTGCTGAACCTCTCTTTTTCCTTCACTTTGTTCATTTTCTTGCTAATATTGACTGGTTTTGTGCTGCTCTTAACATGCAGGGAAGATGAGTCTTTCATACTGGTTTTCTTTCCTGGCACATTTTCTCCTGTTTGGCCCTTGGAGCATGTGTATTGTGGGAAGGCAGCATGTGGACCCTGGCAGAGTCATCCTGCTTTGTTCCTCTGAACATTCTGGTAAAACAGAAAGCTCAAACCTACCCTTAAAAAGCATCCTACTATGTCAAAGCAATACATAGTCACTAGTTAAAGCAAGAAACCTGGTCAGTTACTTGGCACGGTGAAAATTTAGATAGCCAGATAAATCCCAGCTGCCCAGACCCTGAATGGACACTGAATGAACACAGTGTTTTGTGATGGTTTTAGTTACTCGTGCTGGATCCTGAAGTCAGTGAAAACCTTTCTAGCCTGGCTAGTATTATATATAGAGCTGGACAAACATCTCTGTTCTACAGTAAAATAACTTTTTTATTAAGAAAATAAATCTCTTCTGACGCTATTTCAGGCTCATTTTACTCAGAATATTGTCTAAACCAGAGCACAATCTAAGTTGTTTGTGGGTAGCAGATACTGAAGGAATAAATTATGATTTTGATCCAAGATACTTGATTCCTGATGTTATTCATGCTGTCAGTGAGTGGATGCTGGAGAACTAACAAAAATTATCAAATATGCTTATATTTCAGTCTGGCTGTAGTTTCAGCAGGCAACTTGTAACCATCATTTTATCAAGAGCATTTAATAAAGTTTTTGGCAAGTTAAGTACAGTATATTTGAAGAACTCATAGACTTCAATTTATGGTTAAAAGGAAGGTTTAATTAACTAAGTCTCCATAAATTTATTCACAGCTGTTTTCTAGACTCTTTAGGAGACCATATATGACGTTGTCATCCCATCTGCTTTTGACAAAACATTATCTGATGTTGTCCTTCCTGGTGCCTGGTTATTTTATTTCCTAAAATTGTTTACATCACTTGTGAACCCAGGCCTCTGAGTGCTATGTGAAGCAAAGCTGAAGTATTTGGAGTGGCGGGTTAATGCCGATCCAGCTATTTACTGGGAAGCTATAAGAAATGGAAAGGTTACAGGTGTCATTCACTATTGTGGGTTTGCAGTGTAAATAACAAAAAGTGGCATTTGCTCAGCGTTTCCATTTTTAATATTTTCCTGTGATCACAACAGGAAAAAATTATATGAGAAAAGATTCCATCAGACTTCCAAAGCTGATTCTTATGCTCATTTTTAGTTTCTACCAACTCTACCCTGTGGCTGTAATAATGCTTTCTGTTGTCAAGGATAGGCTGTTCAGTCAGTGGTCTCACTTTCCTCCTTCTATTATGAAATATGTCCTTTTTAAAACCTGTGCTCTGATTGAAAACAGGACAGAAACCATTTCTGTGGCACTTCTTTTGCTCAGAATTATTCCAATGAGTGTAAATGTCTCAGGGAAAGGGAAACAGCATTGATGTTTTTCTTGTGGCCAGAGACGTTAGCCACTTTTAAATCAGCTCAGCAAGACATGGTGACTGGAGAGTATGGATGACCTGAGGAGGCTGAACTGAGGGTTGCTTCTGCTATGGTAGTCACCCTCCCATAAAAGCTGCTTTATAATCAGCTGAACTTCTCCAAGTCTCTTCTGAAGTTGCACCACTTGCAGGATGGAGGGCAGAAAAAAGGAGGCTGACCGTGAGCATGTGAAGTTTGACTGGTTTTTTTTTTTTTCTGAGAGAGAGGTTTATGAGAAAACTTTGCATCCAGATACATCTTTAAGCATTGCCCGTTCTGTGGAGCAGGGAGCTGTGCTGGTACAGTAGTACCACAGACAGCCCATACGAGTGCTGACGATCTAGCTGGCTGTAGGCAGTTCAAGCGTGTGCAAACATTCTGCCTCTTCTCACACCCTTTTCTCTTAGAGGTTGTATCTGTAGCACTGGGGTTTGCCATTAGTGGACCGCATTTTGTAGTACTACAGAGTCAATATAAAAGCGGAACAATGCTATTGGTTCACCGTGAGCTGCTGATATATGTGGGACATAAAAGTCATAGCTGTACAAAAGCATGGGAATACGATAGTTAACTTACCAGCTTGAAACAGTAAACGGCTTTTGAACACCATGATCAACAGTCATGATGCAGCTGGGATCTCATTAGTGCTCAGCTAGGAGGAGGTCATTGTGGCTAAACACTTTGGGAGAAACCATGTAAGTGGGCACAGTCTGTTGATTTCATCAGTGTTGCACAATGGCAGAATTAGACCCATAATAGCTATGATCATTATTTAGAAAATTGGATTAAACTGAAAACTGTTTAAGGCCGATTTCCCAGACTTTGGTGTGGAGGAAATTCTTATGATGCTTGTGGGAGCAAAGGTACAGTTGATTGGGTTTTTGGTGTTGGGTTTTTTCCCTTCCTGTTCACATCTTTTGGCATTTCTTCTGCAAATGGACCATAATACTTGAGCCATTTGTTTGAAAGATGAGTCCTTGGCAGTCCCTGTGCCACCACACTTCCTTAAGCTGCATGATTTTTATGGATTTTAAAATTATTTCATTACTGTAGGGACATGTTCTCAGGACTAGACTAATAAATCCAAAGTGTCATACTCCTGCCATTGATGTAAGCCACCTGAAAGACACTGGGTACCTGGCAGAGAACTGGCTGCAGCTGTTCAGTGATGTTTTATGGGCTTTTGCACTAGTTCTGTTTAGTTCCTTCTTTTACAGAAAGTTTGGGTAATCTTTTTCTTCCAAAACATCTGCCATGGCACATAGCTAAACACAAGGCAGTGTGTCAGTGTGTGCTCCAAAAGCAAGAAGAAGAAACATTCCTTGAGCAGAGGTACTGCACTTATTTTTAGTCAACAGAAAGAGGCATGGGGAAGGTTTTCTTGTTCTCCGATACCCTGTTTTGCAAAGATTGGAAACTGGCTTCCTATAGTTTACAACAAATGTCTTTCCTATTTGGAGAATAACATAAACTCTAGGCAAATGGATCTTGATATGTATTCTCTGTTGCTCATATAAAAGTTTTATGTGTGCCTGGAGATTTTCAGTTTTGGAAGTGTCTTTCTTAGCATAACGTAGTTCTCTGTGCCTGTGTTATGATCACATGCCTTTACACAAGCATTTTGCCAGAACACATTACTGATACAACATTTTTCTGAGTATAATTACATTCTGCTAGGAAATTTGAATTCTCTCCATATCCTAATGTCTATTGAAAGACTCTCCTGAGATATGAGCTTGGATTGTGAAGGTGTCTCTGACCTTGTATTCTTGTTTTTTTCTGTCCACAAGAGTGGGAATACTATTATTCATACCAGTGGCTGCAAAATCAGTTAATGGGCAGTAACTGTTCATGAGAAGGAATTGAGTGAAGAGAAAAGCACAGCTGAACCCAGGGCAGTGGCAGCTTGATAGCATGGTCTCTTTTACAGTACATCAAACATGAATAATTTCCTGCCTGTTCCATCATTTTAGTTAAGTAATTGGAAATCCTATTGATCTGCTTAGGGCTTAAAATAACACAGTCTCAGTGGCAGGGCTGTGATTTCTGCAAAGAGGTATTGTTCCCAATTAGTATTAGAACAGGAGCCACCCGTCTCTACAAGCAGCTGAGCTTGTATTTGCACCGTGTCAGGAAATCCTCTGATGTAGGACTGGCATGGGTGAGCAGAACTCCACGTGATGCTGAGCTCATTGATAAAATTGAAGTGTGTGGATTTTGTGTTGCTCTGAGTACTGACTCAAGAGCTTATATCCCTTCTGTCACTGCATTTTGCGGAAATCTTTTACCAACTTGCTGTCTAAAAGAAGAGGGTAATGAGCATCACCAACCAAAAAATCTGAGGAATCCGTCAGAGATGCTGTTGAAAGATCATTTCTGTCTACCTGCCACCATTCCTTCACTGTTTCATTGATGCTGTGCCGGTGACTGGTTCATCTGACTCTTCTCAGTTCACAGTGGGTCTCTGCTGCTCCCCTCATATTTGCCATGCACTGATTAGTAGCATAAATCCTACTCTGGGGGACTGAAAACCTAAGAGAAGGCAGAATCTGAAAAGGGAAACCAGCTTGTTCTTCTACTCATCAGGAACCAAGAAGCATCTGTTCAGAGCAGAACAGTGATATAGACACAGTCCTAACAGCAGCTGGCCAAGCTGAAACTCAGGAGAGGAAGGAGTTGGCAGTACAGCCCTTATGTACTGGATTTTCTATAATTAAATATTTAGCTGTGCTGCAGCTTAAGGGCTCCAAGACCTGCAAGTGCTATAGACTACAGTTTCTTGAATTTAATGAGTATTTTGCATATCATTTCATACTCTTCTCAGGTAAAAAGTTGGGTAACTCATCTGAAGTCTCTCATGCAGAAACATCTGTGTGTCACGTCACCTGTTGTGTAAAGTTAGCTTAGCATTGTCATTATAAGCAACTAGGACAGCCTGGCATATGAAGTCCTATTAGATTTCAATAAAGGTCTAAATCCCAGAGATAAATCTTAACTGCTGATGTAATGTAGCTGATTTATCATCCTATGGCTGATCAACATGTGCACATACGTGTGCTTTCACACTCCACTGCCTCTTCATTTATCTGTTAATTTTTTTTATCTGTCAGTTTTATGGGATCTTTTAAGCAAGTAGTCCAAAGTGGTTTATAAACAAGCTAATGAATTAATTCTCCCAGCATCTTTGTGTGACAGACAAGATGTACCAATACCTTGTGCCCATCTTTAACAAAAAGTAAACTATGTAAAGAAATCAGACATAGTAAGTTATCACATAGTAAGTTAATAGAACAGCTAAATCCAGAATTTAGGACTCCTGAGTCTTTGTTCTCTGGTGTTGGTCACTTGTTACCTTTTATAATGGAGAATAAACTACTATGTTTTGGAGCAGAAGTAAGTGCAATTGGGGTTTTTTTAAAGGTAAAATTAAAAAAAAAAAAAAGCAGAATCTTCGAAGCATTGCTGGCTGGCTACTTTGAAGTATTGTTGTATTTCTAGCACTAAATAGGATCTGAATTTCATTAATGCCCACCTAGATGCAATTGTCTATTTGCTCTATAGTGAATGCAGTATTGAAGGATGTCCTAGTGCAGGTGGTTACGGTGCAGTACAGAATTGTCTGTTGTCTAATATACGCCGTAAGGGAGATGAATACATTTATTCTAAATTATTTGGACAAGCTGGTATAATGTTTTGCTGTCCTTGGTTATACTTTAAAACTCCTGGCTATTGCGCTGTGGTAACGACATGCCTTTCATTCAGCATATTGTACGCACAGTATGTTGGCCACTGAACAGGACAGTGCTGCAGAAATTAAGGCAACATGCAGTAGCGCTCATTTCAGCTGCACAGTTTCTGCTTCTGTCAGATGTGATAACAGTGCCCATCACCCTGCTATGCTTCATTCTGCAGAGTTTATCATGAATTTCCTGCCTGTCTGGAAGAATGCCTACTCTTTCCATGTGCCCTTCTTTTTCACCTCCTTTCATTCCTTTCAGGATCCTTTCAGAAACAAACACAGCACAGGTTTGCCAATTCTCAGACAAATGTAAATAAGTATTTTACTCTTCCACCCATCCCTCTCTTCCTTTATCTCTCTTCCTTCATCTCCCTTTTCTCATTCCATCCCTGGTGCAAGACAAGTGATCAACTTGCCAAGAATTAGTAATGGCTATCCAAGAGCCTGGACTTGTGCCTGCTAAGTTGACGGGAGGAAGTGTAATCTTCTCTGAGCCGGTGTATGGGCCTGTTGCTGGTAGCCTCCCAAGTACTGCTTAGATGGCTAGACAAAGAGTTAGATGGTAGAGAAGAAAGCTGTGCTATTGTTGATGTGATGCAGCTGACTGTTTAGTAGTTGTTGAAAATGTAGTAATTGTATTCTGAGGGTTCAATGAGAGCAGTCGCACAGTAAATACAGAGTTACTTCTCCCAGTAGCTCAGATACTGTGGCAGCTTTACTGAAACTCTACCATAGATTTCTATAAGAGTAGACTGGATTTTAAGTGGTGAATTTGTTGTCATTTGCCTTCATCAGCCACACTACGTAATTTAAAATGCAAAACTGAGAGCTTCACACAGCCTGGTGCACAACCCCACCTGGGATGTATTTAATGAGAGAAGAGAAAAAAATACCTTCCATGAGATTCTGTTGTTTTGTCCAGCTAAAAAATGTTTCAGGTCTCAGAAAAATTGCTACAGTTCAGAACCTATTTTCAAAAGCAGAAGCTAACATTGTGTTTCAAATTGCAGAGACCTGAGAAATGCTGACCAAATTTTTCAGAGGGGTAGAGCACTTGCAGCTTAAAGTAATTTCTCCCTGTGAGATCAAGTCCAGCTGTTTCAAGTCAGATAGCCAAGGATCAAATTTTCCACCATTCATTATGAAAAGCTAGGATTTAACCACTGGAGAGCTTTGAAAAATTCCAGCAAGCACATTTGCAGATTTAAGTGCCTGACTGCCTTTCTGAGTATTTGAACCTAAGATTTATTTGCATATACATCCCATAGGCGCTTTCTCCTTCATGTAATCCATTCTCATGCTGCTTTTTCCAGTCCCTGCTATTTGTGTAGCTGGTTAAAATGCTTCCGTTGAGTCCTTTCAGCAGCAGAATTGGTGGAAAGTTGTCAAACCTTTCTCCCCTCCCTCCCTTCCTCAGTCTCTGCAAGTAGAATTTCTCTCTGTATTCTGCCCACTAACCTTATGATTTTTCCCCCCATTTCAGACTTTTGGCATGAAGTAATTCACTTATTCTGAGAGAGAAAGTTTATTTGCTTTCCTCCTTTTTTTTTTTTTATAGTTTTCTGTATTTTTCATTTAGCTTCTGCACAGCCCTGCCTGCTTAGATGCAGCCTTAGCTCCATCTGCACACCTAGCCTGCACATCAAGTCACTGACCCCTCTTAGCATTGCTGTGCAATTAGGGAAATCCTTTGTGCAGCTTTAATGGAGAGTTCCAGTCCTGTCCTTAGTTTGCCAGACACGAGCATGTTAGAAAGAGGTCTGCTTTTTCAACAAAGTCTTATTTCCCATGTCTAATACACAGTTGATGAGTCATTTGCATGGTGAAACTGCTTTTGGAACCAGAGCGCTCTTTTTGGCCTTGCCATCTTCCTGGTATTTTGGAAGAAATAGGACCATCTGCATCTCTAATGCTGCTTTCTTGACTTGACTCCTATGGAAGTCCCCAGAGGTGAATTTGGTCCAGTGAATGAAAATAAAAACAGAAACCTGTAGAAATTGCATTTATAAATCTGGAGCATATAAAATTATAGACATTAAAAAAGGCAATGGTAGCTTTACATACAGGAGTTATTGATTTCAAGTTTGAATTTGATATAGTGGTTAGAACTGAAATAAGTACTGGTGAAGTAAAACAGTGCTGACTACAGCTGTGTTTTGATATGCATGAAAGGATCTCCTTGAATTATAAAGTGGGGTATTGGTGTGCCACGTAGAGCTACCATTGGCAGAACAAATTACACAAAGCTGCGACTGAAGAGTTTTAGCTGACAGGAGCAATAATATGACAGGGTTTTTGCAAACTGGAAAACAGTTTCTTTTTCTGATGTTTGCTCCATAAACAGAAGACAGTGTAAAAACATAGCTGTATACTAACGTTATTAAACATCCACTTCTCAATAAATTATGAAGCAAACGTGCAGTTTAGTGTAAAAAGGCAAAAAAAAAAAAAGCTAGAAAATTTATTATTAAATCTCCCATAGTATTAAGGCCAGTGTATTAGAAATCACTGGTTGATTTTTGACCGATGCTGTTTATACACATAAATCTTTAATGTTAAATGTGGTATTCTGGATTTGCTGTCTGTATATTCTTCTTATTAGTACTACTTGAGCTGATTTTTATGTTGTTGGAAAGGATTGTGGCAAATGAGATTGGTTATTAAAAAGCTGAACCCAGTATCTGTAGCTTATGAGAGTTGTGCTGTTCTGAAACCCTTACAGGACCTCAGAGACATCTCCTGCCTTCAGTCAAAGCTGATGCAGCCCAAGAGCTGTGCAGTCGTTTGCTTGATTAAATCTGCCATCTAGTGGCTAGCGGGTGATAGTTAATTTTAAAAAAGAAAAAGAACGTAAAGCCAATGGACTTCTTAATGCATTTTTACACCAGCTGGAAAATGGATGGAGGTTGACAAATCCTTATACTGCCTTCTTTTTCTCCCACTCATTAACAGGCATTCATAGATCATTATTTGTTTCCAGAAATGCCATTGTTTCTACTGTCTGTTGTCCACTCTGTGCTCTCGGGCTGTTTGCTGAGGTCCAGATTGAAATCATCTGCTATGGCAGAGTATTTGGGCAGAATAATTAGTGGTGTATTCACAAAGCTTCAGAAGTCTTATTGTAACATCACTGTTACTGCCTGCATCTGAAATGTTGATTCTCAAAAACGTGGTTCAAATGCCTAGAACTGCCCGAATTTCATAGAATCATAGAACAGTTTGGGTTGGAAGGGACCTTTAAAGGTCATCTAGCCCAATCTCCTCTGCAATGAGCAGGGACATCTTCAGCTAGATAAGGTTGCTCAGATTCAGCCTGACCTTGAATGTTTCCAGGGATGGGGCACCTGCCTGGCCTTGAACACCTCTAGGAATGGGGCATCTACCACCTCTCTGGGCAATCTGTTCCAGTGTTTCACCACTGTCATCATAAAAAATTCCTTCCTTATATCTAGCCCCAATCTACCCTCTTTCCTGCTTGTTCTGTTGCAACAGGCACTGCAAAAACGTGTGTTCCCATCTTTCTTATAAGCCCCCTTTATGTATTGAAAGTCCACCATAAGGTCTTCCAACCCTTGACACCTCCAAATATCCCTATTGTCCACCTGTCCTTTATGTAACTGCTAAACCTTACTCTTGCTTGTACATAAATGGTGTGCAAATTGGATTTTGTGCAAAAGGTGGCCACCAGAGCTACCCAGTACCTTAGTGGTTAGCACAGGCACCCAGGATGTTCAAGACCCAGGGTTAAGACCCTTGACTGGTCAATTAGTTTGACTTCGGATACCTGCTGGTGCTGAGGTTTCCACTAAATAAGAGTTTATGTTGGGACACACAGCCAAATCCACCCTCATTCTGAGAAAACCCCATAAGAGGCTGGATCCTGCCATGCGTTTGCCATTGTTTCACATATTGCTGAAGTCTCACTTTAATTGAATGATCTCAGACTGTTTTCAGTCACTCGCATTTCTGATACCAACATGGCAAAGGCATCCATAGCTGTCTACACTGAAACAAACCCGCCGGCTTTGAGATTGGGTTTGGGAGCGGGGGCTTCAAACAGGAGTACTTAGGGAGCATTGCCCAGCTCTTGGTACAGGTTTGTCTCGTGTAACATGGGAGACGTTGCAGCTCACTGTCATAGCCTGGAAACATGGTTTGAAGAACATTGCACTGCATGTGGGTTGCACTGTAGTATAACATTCCTCCAGCGTGCTCTTACCCTGTGCTAATATGGGGGCACCAAACCCCTGCTGGAGGCAGTTGAGATGGAAAAGCTTTATTTTAAAAAATGGAATAAAGTAGTCATCTTTGTTATTAATCAGGAAAGGAGTTATTTGAGATAACCAACACCTGCCAGCTTTATAAAAGAGAAGAAATGCACACTGAGGATCTTTATTTGTTATATGTGATCTTTGCAAATGAAGTTAAACATTGAAAGCAACGTTTTGATGTTGTTTCTCTCTGGAGACACCTGTGTGATTCAGTCCAAGGCACTATTACTCTGAGAACAAACTATCTGTGTGGATCCCATCTAATCAAGTGCTTGTCATCTTGATTTTAAAAAGGCTTCTTTTAGATTGTTGGCTTAAGGAAAGTGTTATTATTTTTCTGTCTCTTTTCACTTCTAGGATATTAAACACAACATTGTTTGAACTGTATGAAGCTCTGGGCAATTTTCCTGCCTTGTGGGTCTTCAACGTGCTGCTTGTGATTCTTCAAATTCTGCACTGTTTTTGGTCTTACCTAATCATAAAGGCAGCCTACAAAGCTATTTCAAAGGGCAAGGTAAGACAGCATGGTTCTGTTTAATGTTTAAGATTTTAACTTTTTCAATATCAATACAGGGTGAATGACTTTTTAGTTACTTTTTCTTTCTAATCCGTAACACATTACTGAAGACCCATGTTGTTTTATGTAAACTCTTCTTTTCTTTCATGGAAACTTTTTTTCACTCCTTCTAACAAATGCCAGATAAGATAATATACTCTATAGTGATTGTATGTATATGTGTTTCCACACTTCTTTTTTATAACCTGGTACACTGGAACAAATTACATTAGGGAAAATGGATTAAAAAAAAACCAACACAGCAAACTGCTTTCTTCGGGCTGCCAGTTCGGTTTTCCTTCTTTGTAGTAGTTGTTAGCAAAGTGTTCATTTCCTAGCTGGTAGTGATAGTAATAATAATACAAATTTAAATTCTGCTGCCTTTGCTAGTGACAAAGTTACAAATCACAGCCTCTTTTGGGTTTTGGTACTACAGAGGTTCTGCAAAGAGCTATGTACTTTCTTTCAAGGATTCCCACAGCAAGACCATTTGGGATAAAATTTAGTGTCTTGCTGCCATTGTTATATTTGACAGGAAGATATAATTCACAGAAATGCTAGCCCCATAACACTTGTTTTGCAGATACAGCACTCGCATTTAAATGATAGAACTAACGCTTACAGATCATGTAAAGTACAGGGCATTTTGCCCTTAAGAGTGCATGAGTAGATGTGTGAGAAATGTGCCTGCCCCCAAAGTGAATGGGATTATTCTGCAGAAAACTGCTTTCTATAAATGTACTGGAGAGCTGAGCATTGTACTGACCGGAGCCCAGAATCTGCCATTTGCTCTGTATGAAAGACAGTGCATTCATGAACTGTGTTTGCCTGGAAGACACACTTCGGTCTCCTCTGCTTTTAGCAATTATTAGCCTCAGCTGCCCTGTCTGAATTACACCAGTGACTTCAAAGAGTGCTTCATACTCTTTCTTACTCTGCTTGTTTGTCCTTTCCCTTGTGCTGTGCTGGAAGGCTGGGAAGTGGAACCCCTTGCATGTAAGTTTCTTCAGATTTACTATGCAAAAGATTTATTCTGTCCTATACTGGTGTTTGTGTTGGGTTTTTTTTAATTTATAGTTTCTGCTTAGTAGTGTTATCCATTGTTTGTGTTTATATATTTAAATGAAGACTATCTTTAAAGGCCATTTTTACTTCTTGCCTATGCTTTGCCTAATAACATTCAAACCCACTTCTATTTGTAGTATCTGGGTACTATTATGTTACAAGCTTTTTTACACATATGTATCAGCAGGATGAGCAGCTGCTCTGTCACCATTCCGGAAGCATACTTGAGAGTGTAAGTCCTCTGGCTTGTAGTTCAAACAATTGCATGGGAGAAAATTTAGATTGTATGAGAGCAGAGCTAGACACTCACAGTAAGACAGTGACCAGCTTAAAGATGCATATACATGGAGGATCCTTCTTCTTTCAGATCTTAACTTACTTCCTCATTTGCAACCCTGTGCTTTGCATTTCTGTAGTAAAATAAGCAGTGTTTTCACAACACATTACAGATATCTTACAGTAGATCTTCATCCTTAATTATTGTTTTATTTTTGTATTACTTGTATCCACCTTTGGAACAGTTCAGTTGATAAAGCAATTTGTTATCATTAAATTTGTAACTAATCCTGATCATCTTATTTCTTACTTGCTGTTATGCTTAGGAGTTTTTTAAACCTAGGTATATATTTTCTAGACAACTACTGTAGAAATTACTCCAGTGGGTTCTTTTGGGGAAAAACAAAGAGAAGTAAGTACTGCAAGATGTGTTGCATTCATATCAGGTTTTAAGTGCAAAGACCCCTGGTATGTTGCTGCATTTTAAAAATAGAGAGAGCAGATCACATGTTTAATAGAAGTGACTGCAGCATAGAATCTTATTTTGATTGTTTGGCTTTGGGGTAGGACCCTAGCAGAAGAACTGGCAGCGAATCTAATATGTTAAGAGAATTTAAGATGATGCAAAACTTTTCAATCGTCTGGTCTGCCCTCACATCAATCACAGGTACTCAGTACCCTGTGCTTGGCTCATCCTCTTCTGTCTGATAAAAGTATAATTCTAAGTGTATTTCTGTATATCCAACAGCTTCAATATAGTCCTTTATATAAAAGAGACTGAAGTCATCTGTTAATTGAAGCTGTGTAAGTATGGAATCAAATTTCTGACCTTAGCTCAAGTCCAGTTTCATGGCTGTCAGAATTGCAGGCTTACTAGACATTGACATTAAAAATTTTACTTATTGGGAGGTATATGGGAACAGTGTGTTTCTTTCTTCTCTGTTCCCAAGCAGAATAATGTCACTCAGGTGTTATGATACTGCAAGGATGGTAGCAACATTGGGAACCCCAAAGTCAAATGGCTGTTTCTGAGGCAAGAGCTGGAGAGCAGAATTATCATGAGGGCTTTCTGGAGTAGAGGAGGATTACTGTAAGCAAAAAATTACATGTAGTGGCCCTGTTCTTTAATTGTTTTGATTTCTTTGTGAAGAAGACTCGCCATGTGTTTTGCCCCCTTTATGTCCATTCACTATAGTAAAGCCAATTTTAATTGATCAATGTGGCAATCAGCACAGCGTAGATAAGATTCTGAACAAATCAGGAAGCTCAGCTGTACAAACGAGGGTAGAAGCAGGCATGGAAAGCTGCATTTGTAAAGCTGCATGCAGCCTAGACTTCAGACCTCTTTCTGTTGATGCTTTTTTTTGCTTCATCTGATGCACTCCTACCAGTTTTTCAGATTTTCAGGATGAGAGTGGGTAGAGGTCTGCGTGACCTTACCTGACCTTCAGTGGATCAGTGCAAAGTTCTCACCCTGCCTTTGCACATGGCATGTGTGTGTACAGGCATCCGTGTTTGAAGTGAGTCCAGGCAGGCAAAGGCAGAGACATGTGCCAGAGCTGAGATAGCCTTCAAAGCTCAAATTGAAAAATGCTTGAATTCTCTGATTCTGGCTTGAACCAAAAAGCTCCTTTGTTTCCTCACAATCTCCTACTGCTTGTTTCTTTTTCAAATTCTACAGGTAGCAAAGGATGACCGAAGTGACATTGAGTCAAGCTCAGATGAGGAAGAAACAGTACCTCGTTCAAAGACCCCGCACAGCACTATCACTACTAATGGCACCGGTGGTGCCAATGGGACAAACGGGTATCTTACTGGTGGCACTTGCTCAGAGGAGCATTAAATCATGGGTTCAATCATGAAACATGAACAGAATGAACTGTTTGCTACTGGAAGTAAATTATAAGTTGTGAATGCGGTTTCTTCATATATCTCAGCATCAGAAAAAATTAGGAGTATCAAAGCATCCTGATAGTGCACTGCCATATTTCCTGTTTGTGAATGAAGACAGCACACCATTCTGTATACGTAGGCATGCTGTATGTGTATGTAACTGACACAATGGGAGCAGTATTTTCACTTGTACTGTCTTTGAAATATTATTTATTTTGTATTCTTTTGGAAACTTCTGGACAAAAGGGAATATCCATTCTCAAACTTTATCTCTTGGGATCCTCAGTGGTGGAGAGCATCACCCTCAGATCTCTTCTGTCCATCCCTGTTGCTTTTGCTGAGTCTGCTATAAGTAATAGTTGCTTGATTTGTTACTTACAGTAAGATAGAACATAGCTTTGTAGATTCTAGATCTGCTTCAGATATTTTTGCTATTTTTGTGTTTTAAAGTGCTGGTTTTGAAATTGCCTATGAAATCACAGTGGCCATTCCTCCAACATAAAGTTTTAAAACACTGGATTGATATTTTAAATAATAAGTAATGTGGTCAATTAGCAATTCGGGGGGAAAAAATGTGGTAATTGTGGGATATTATTTTAGCATAATTTAAAATTCAATTTGATGGTTAATTGCATTAGAAGTAGACTTGTTTAGTTGTGCAAATACCCAAAAACATTGATGTCAACAGTTAGGATGAACTCATTCTCACTTTTTTTTTTGCCTTGCAAGTTTTGACCTCTACAGATTCTAGCTTTTTGCAGAGATTCCATGTGGAAAGGTGTTTGTTCAAGTGCACCATTGTGAATCCAGACCTCACTCCTGAAACTGTTCTTGCACATTCAGATGGATGAGAGCAGGGGTGTAATGGAAAAAAACAGCAATGAACTTTTCATTGCTTCCTCAGACACAGTTCAGTCTAGGTATTGTTCTTAAAATTATTGCAACTTTATTAGCAGGCTGAAAAGAGAGAGAAGAATGAAGAGAGGGCAGAATGTCATACATTACTAGAAGTAGTTTATTTTAAATGCATGAAAACTTGAGCAAAATTCACATAACATAATTCACAGTAAACTTTGAATGCTCAGCAGTATTTCTTCACCTCTAGAAATAAAATTAAGGGTGTTTTTAAGATAATTTTGCTCTCCTTTTTCATCCAAGATTTATAAACTGTGTCCCAAAGAAGACAAAGTAACACCCAAAATAAACATCTTTTTTAACATTATATACACACTTCTTCCAGTCTCTAGTTCAAAGTTTGATGTAGGACACTAAGGATCATACAACTCTTGAAGGACACTTTTCTGTGATATGTGACAGCAGTGCCAAAAGTAGGCAAGGTTCTTGGGTAACAGACTCTATGCAACCTACTGTTCAACAGTATTGTGTATGTGCACACAGAACCAATGTGCTGATAGACCAAAGACTTATATATATTAAAAAAAAAAAAAAAAAAGAGGGGGGAAAAAAAAAAAAAGGAAGGAACAAACCAGGAAAAAAATGTGTGTCTTCTATATACAAAAGGATTGGAGTGCGATGTTCAGCTGGAACTCTAAGCCAGGAAATACTTCTGATTCCTTCCACCTATGCAAATAGCAAAATATAGATGGTTTCTGATGCCATAAAACATGTTCAAATGCTCTATTTTATACAGACTTCATTGAAGAAAGGTGTGTTGCCACTTCTTTCTTTTGAAAATCTGAGATTTGTCCTATTCTACTGGTGAGTCTTGAAAACTTCTGAAACCTTTATTATCCATAGGTACCCTTGGGTGTTGCCAAAAAATGTGCTAAAGGTAAGGGCAGAATAGCATGAATGAAAATAGTAGCTCGACTCAGTTGACCATAAAGGAGAGACGAATGAAAAATTGTAAATTGTAGAAGAGCTGTCAGTTTTACTACCCACAGAGCATGTTTTAAAAAAGCCAGGTAACCTTGTCATTCAGCAGCTGCCTAGCTTATATGTCCATGAATATATCTGAGGGAGCACGGGAATCTTACTTAAATTGCTTTCTCCCCCAAAAGCTTCTCTGTCTCTTAATTTTTCTCATTTGTCTCCTGTGCCTCTGATTTCATAGTTATCTGCAGGGCAGGTTATACATGTGAAAATACACTGATTGCAATAGAAAGAGTACCATCCACGGTATTTGAAGTAGCAGTTGTTTAGTAATTACTGTCAAGATGATACCAAGATTTTAAAATAAAACTGTCCTGGGATATATTGAATGAACATTATAATTTCTGAAATCTGACCTGCTAAGATGGTCATTGAGAATAACAGTTTAAACACACCTCTTTCATGGTGTTGATTGCTACCTCCACTGGACCATTTCCCTTCTGCAAAGATGGTTACGAAAATGGCATTCTGGCAAAATATTTTCTCTTACATGGGGACGGAATGTTGCTCTGAACTGTCAGCATACACAACATACAGAACATACAGTAGTACTGTAATGTTGTTGATATCAGGACAGAGAGCAGTTCCCAAAAACAATCCCTGTGCAAGATGCAGGAGACCTTTCGTCCCTATTGGCCCTCCCCTGCTGTGCTGTATGGTGTTGATTCAGATGTACAGTCAAGGCTACAACCCTTGAGATGATTCACCATTGCTGGCTATGTATGCTCTTAGTGTACCCCCACTGTTACATAATGCAACGTGGATTTAAACTCTTCCTTTGAGGCTTAAATTCAGTTGCATCTATGGTGCGCTAAAGCATGTACACAGTTACCATGGTTCAGCTGATGGCCGGTGACTTACTTATCTCATATAAATCTGGCTTTTTGGAGTCCGTTCTTAGCAGCCTAGAATAAACTTAATACAGACATGTCTGGAAAACAGGTAAGATGAGAGATTAAAATGACACATTTGTGGAAATGGGATAAGACTAAGGAAGCATTGAGAAATTCACAAAACTTTGCTGAACAATCACTAAACTTTCAAGCTGCAATTTTTTAGTGGAAATTAAAAATTCACAAATTTTTTTCTGTCTCTAGTGGGAAGGACCAAGTGTTTTAGTGATTATACTTGGCAGTGTCTTTTGATTCATTGCTTTAACCGATGGATGTCAAAACTCTGGCTTCATCTTCCACTCTGCAGAGATAATGTCATGCAGCTATTTCCTTTTTCATTTGAATTTGTTTGCTTCTCTGCTGAAGAGCTTTGCAAGGTGCTTTTGGAGGCCATCAAATATTTAGAGGATAATCACACATATTCCAGAAAATGGATTGAAATGATTCGCATGGTAAATGCGAGATCTTTAAAGGTTCTGTATATTCGTACCTTTTGTAGAATTGTCATTTTAGTCATTTTAGAAATGAGGGTTTGTACTCTGTAACCTATTTGTCTTCAACTTCTATGCTCCCTTTTTATAGTACAGTACACAACACAGTGGTTGAGATGTTGAAGTAGAAAAATGAGGAAATGATATGTAGAGTTTATTAGTAAATAGTAAGGATTTGTCTTCTCTCCCTAGCCAGCCCAGAATATAGTAAAATAAGATTCAGGTCTCCTTTTGTTTACTGTTTTCCATATTAGCATATTTTGTACCAAAAGAAAAATATACGGTGGGGTTTTTTTCATAAAAGCCTAAAAACAAACATTGCAGAAAATTGTAGAAATATCTGATCAAACAAGGGTGGACATTGGAATCTTTTGGATCTTGATCGATGTTAAATAGTGCTAGTTCTAGAATACCAAAGTGTCCATGCTGTTGCCATTTTGTAGTTTTTTCTATCTGTTATTTATTTAATGATTCCAGCACATTGGAACAGGTGTCACAGCTTCAGATGCTCCTGTTTCAGCCTGTGACCATTCGGTGTGATTGCCAATGACAAATCTTTTTTCTGAGACCCAAGTACATGCACTAAAGCTTTGCTTACAGTGAAGTGAATTTTGTCTTAAATCTGTATCTGTTTCGAGTGAAAATCACTTTCTGGTTCTGAATGGGATGTGACGGAAAAAGCTGTTACCCTGCAGCAAATGTCAATGATGATCAACACGGGTTGATTTAGACACCGTGTGTGTTCTACACAGAGTATTCTAGTAGGAGGCCTGATGCCTGTTTCATTCATCTTCTCATTACTGCAGCCTTCCGTATTCTCAGAGAAATATGGGCTACCATTGGTTTTCTACGGTTGATGCTTTGGTATTTTTTTAATCTCTTTGCTACAACTCATTTTTGTATGTCTCCTATTGTCTACTTCTTGTGACGTTTGTGCGAGAGAAGCTATTGAATACTTTTTACCCTTCCTGTAATGTCAACCCTATTAGGCCTAACTTCAGTATTCTGCAAACTACAGTTGCCTTTAAACCATAAAGCAAAACCAGTTTGTATTTCTTGTTTTGACTGGTTTTGATTTGGAACAGGGACCTAATGGGAACTTCAGTAAGACAACCGTATTCTTTTATTCTTTCCTTTTTGAAAAGCACTAGAGGAAGTTTGGAAAAGTGGCGTACATGTGTAGCCTTTAAATTGTAAAGCTTTCTGATTGTAGTTGTAATGAAAACACAGTGTTTGAGTGTGTCTGTACAGAATTCTCAGTCTTTGAAATCGCTTTCAATTTAAAAAATGGAGGAAACACTATGAAATGATGTTTTGGAGCCATATCAATGATCACACATGTCAGACAAAAGAGCAAAATGATTGTCTTACATGACCTAAAATGATCTGTGCAACAAAACACATTTTCTGGCTTCTGTTGAGCTTCAGCTTCTTGCAGTCCCAGGGTTTAACTTTTGTACACGAGCTCTCATACTGCACTGTGCATGTTGACTACCTGTTGCAAGTCAGGGTGAGGCGGATGACACTATTTCACCTGTGTTTTCATGACAATCCTGTGCTTGAGCAACTCTTTCAGAAATGCAGTGATGTGTAGGAATTCCACTGTCCCAGACACAGTGATGTGCTAGCTAGAAGTCCTTTCCTATACAGCTGTTGCGTAGAACTTTGAGACTTATTTTGTGTTTAACTCGGTTGGTTTGGGGTTTTTTCAATATGGAAAATAATTATTCCTCATGAAATCTCTGGAACCAATCAGTATTGTGGGCTATTTTAATTTGGAGACACTTTCATAATAAACATAAGTATTAGGAATGTAGTGTCGTTTTCTTCTCTTTTCTATGAAATGCAAGCAATGTTTTCCTTTTGTTTAGCTCAAAGATTGTTATCCACACTGCAGACTCCAGCATTTTTAAAGCAGATCCAAGTATGTCTTTGCTGAGTTCATCACTGCAGTATTTTATGTTATTTCCTGTACGAAACTGTTTGTAACAGTAAGTGTTAGAAGGACAAGTTCTCTCTATACAAATTAAAATATGTTCATTTTTATAAGACACTTTCCTAGGATTTCAAAAGTAAAATTTTGCATGTTAATCAGTTCTGAATGTGCAGCTGGACCGACTTTGGAAAAGCTGTCTTTTTTCAGTCTATGTGGTCAGAATTTCTTAAAAGTAGATGTTCATTCAGATGTTTCAGGCTAAACTGTCAGTCAGCAAAGCACTACCTACTAACCACTTCTGGAAGTGAGGGAAGAGGGTCACTTGGACAGTGGTTCTCTGGAGGACAAGCTGCAGCTCTTGATTTTGCCAATGAAGTTGCAACTTTCAGACCTCTACCATTAGAGTAGACCAAATATGCTTGCTTATTTGTTATAGGATTCTATGTTTCTTCACTACTGTTAAAATGAAGAGAAGTAAAGGGGTTTGCTTTTTTTTTTTTTTTTTTTAAAAACAAGGTGTGTGTAGCAATGGACTGAGCTGGAATTGTTTTCACACACTCACCAAAGTAAAGCCTGCAAAATCACATCATCAGGCAGGCTCTGGTGCAGCATTAAAAGATTATGAGGAAGTTCTTATAAATGGGATGCATAAAAACATTCTCACAACTTCAGCAGAAAATTGAGGCAACAGTTCTTGAACACAAATACTGGTTATATAGGAATCACCACACATCAGTTGAAGTTCTGCCTCTGGAAGAGAAGTAAACCTGGGGATTTCCATTGTGTTTAAAGAACTAATTACTGTAGTTGTTAATATGTGCCCATGATAATATATAGAGAGAATCTTATAGTGCATTTATTATGGCATTTAAATTCTTGTTTATTGAAGAGATTTATAAAGAGATTTAATTATGGGGGAATTTGTCTAGTTGCATGTCTAATGTCTTTTGCTTCCTATTCTGTGTATACCCCTCAACTTACATTGCATGAGGAAGAGCCACTTTGTACAGAAAATAGCTCAGGATAATGTGAAAAAGAGGAAGAATTTTTTGATGCACTGCCTTCAAGTCTCTAAAGGTCCCTCTGTACAAGAAATACAGTGGTTCTCAGAAGAAAACGGGAGGTCTGTGCTGCTTTAGAAGAGCTAAGAACTGGTGACAGTCTCCTGTGGTACAGAAGGTGAGTGGAAGGAATCCAAATGTGTGACTGTGCCGGATGGGCAAATTGCCGCACGACTTGGTAGCTCATCATGCTGTGATGGGCAGAGGCTGGGAGCTTGTGTGGAGTGACTCCTGCTGCACACTGTTAGTCCCAGCTCTGCTAGTGTGTGCAGAGGGTTGCTGTTTTCCTAATTTATGCTGGGTTTTGGTCCTCTTTGTGCCCTGTTCTGCAAGACGCTAGTCCCTGCCCCTTGACAGATTTTACACTGTCTATACTTGTCAGTGGGTTAGCTTCTGAAGTGGATTTTACAGAGCAGGATGCCAATTTGTGCTCAGGTATAGAGGAGTCAAGGATGGCTGTCATAGAGTTCCCATGCTGGGGAATTTTAAAATGTGAACACACTCTATATTAAAAAGTATGAGATACCGAATGAACATTGGTATGTGTAATAGGTAGGAAGCTCGAATGCATGCTGGGCAAACTTGCATATGGAGATTTCTCACCAGTGGCTTCCGTCCCTCCTGGACTCTAAAATCCAGAGATCGCAGCTCTGTGAGAAGTTAATTTCAGTAATTCAAAACCTATTTGTGCAAAGCAAATGAATAAAACAATAACTATATGTTAAATAGGCAGAATAATGGTGTATAAGGCACGTGCCGTGCCAGGCCTAACTGTGGGGAGCTCTGCCAGTAGATGACAACAGTGCCCACTGGAGGCCTCTCCACTGTGCGGTGGAGCAGGGAGCAAGGGTGAGGCTCACACACCGTCCATCTTGCACCTTAGAAGGCGGCTTTATCACTATAGGAATAAACATGCTTGAGGAAAGTGTTTTATACCTATCTTCTTCAGCCCTGAGTCTGCCAAGCCGTTGATGACTTGTAGAGGGATTGCTTAAACACAGACTTGTGTGCAACACTGAGGTGTTTCTAAGGTTCTGACTTTCAAATGTAATTGTTTAGATGTGACACAGAACAGTTAGCTTTTAGTGACTGGAAAGTGCCAATATAACATCAATTATTGCAAGATAGTTCAGTATTGTAGTTTTTATCTGTAAGAGCAGTATGACCAACTTGTAATGTTAGTGCTATAGTTCACTAATTAGATTAAAAGATAAGGTACTTTCTAAAGCTACTTGGTAGCAGCATATATTTACATTCCCAAGTTAGTACCCTCTCCCAAACATCTGAAAAACACCATTGTAGCTCTGGTATTTTTTAAACACTTCCAAGTGCAAGGTCCTCTCCCTAGAAAATACTGTGCAGCTTATTTTTATTTATTCCAAAACAGGACTGACTAAGGCTGCCCCTGTACAACTGCATAGCAGTAGCATTTCTTGCCATATTTAGGCAATTTTTTGCAATCTTTTCACATGAAAAAAGATTCCTGTAATTCAGAGGTGGGATGTGATCCTTCCTTAATCAAAACTGCATCAGCTCCCTCCTGTATCAACCTTACTAGCAATTTTCTGTTCTGTTTCTGGGCTTGTTTTAAAGATAACCTCCCCTTTTAACTCCCAGTAATTGTAATTTTAATTACTGTTACTCTCCTAAGTTATCTTCAAAAGAGCTGCCTCCTACCAGAAAGGCTTGCTGTTTTACAGTTTTATTTCCACAGTCCCTCATCTAATTTTAATTTAAACTTGATTCAGTCAAAGCATTTAGTTGTTATTGTATCTCATTTTTATATGTGGTTTCTCACTGAACAATCTCCAATTGAGATCAGTGCCCATAGCTCTTATTATGTGGGACAACACAATCCATATGCCAGCTTCAGAAAAAGATTTCCACATTAGTAATCTAGATTACTTAAAATGTAGATCCGACATGTAGTGCTTCAGTAAGGTTGAGGAAGTGATGACCTGAGTTGTGGTACCCCTCTGGACCGGGTGGATGTAAAAAGCAGTTGGGACTGCTGTGAACTTCATGTGAAGTTCTTTAAAGAGCTGCTCCCCTTTCATAGCAATTTTCTGCTAATTGAATCCATTTTTTCAAATAAATTAATATTGTCAAATAAAGAGTATGCAAATACAAGAGTATTGCTCAGTTTTAAGATGTGATGTTTTGTGCTACTCTTGCAACTAGTCCAAGCACCCAGCACAAAATGAGCTGTTTGGCATGGGAAAATTCTTATATAAGAACTCATGTAAGATTTGACAGGTATCTACTATAAAATTCTAAGTATATTATTTGGAAGAGGAAAAATGGATTGCTAACAGTGACATCAGCTGCCATCTGGATAGGATTAATGCACAATCAAAAGCAAGATTGGGTGCAAATTTTTCATGCTTGTTCTGCACCAAACAATGTAGTCAAGAAATGATAGTTGAGGGAAACTTCAGGAGGAGCAGCTGGGGAAAGTAAACCCTTCTTTCTTATGTAAATTGCATGAACATTGACTGTAATTTGCTAATTTGATTCATTGCGATGCCATTAGCAGAGCACTTGATAAAGGTGGTCCCTACTGTAATAGAGTCCCAAGCAGACTGTCGAAATTATGGACTAACCTTAGAGAAGGCTGGAGCCTAAAATGATAGCTAATTGCTGCAGAGTTGCAGATGACAGTGTTGAGGATTGCATGTCAGAAGAGGTTTTACCTCTCCTTAGAAACACAATTTTATCAGATGGCTCTTCTGCCTTTGCCTTAAGTGTAGGAAAATACAGACCGGTAAGTCATGCTGATACTGGCAATCAGTGTTAAAAGAATACAATTACCAATTTGCTGCATTGTTGTTCCGTTAATGGAGCTGTGTCAGACATGGAGTTAAACAAGCAATTTTATCTCATCATCTTCATTTGGAAAGTTAAGTATTAGTTATTTGCTTGTTTTTATTTCTAACCTATGAGGTAAGCATTTACTTGAATGTATTGTGCTTTAACTTAGACAGCTAGTACACCACCCACGGGGCCACCCTTCTATCACTTCTACCTACTCCTCACTTAGCCAAAAAGTTAATGTATGCAGTCTGCTCTTAAATACCTGGAATCCTTAATGATAATTGCCATCAGTGTAAAGCAAGCGTAGCATGCTTCTAAATCAAAACAATAATGATGTATAGTTGGTGTTCGTTCAACAGACCTGTTTCTCTGCCAAGCCAGTTATTCCAGCTGAAGCTCTGGTGCAGAAGATACTGGATAGTAAAGAACTGAACCCATGATCCAGTAGCCAGTGGAAAAGAATTCGTTGAGGCAAGTCAGTCAAAGAGCATGTTTCCACATAGAGAGTTGTCCATCAAATAGTCACAAAACAGGTGAGTCAATAGCAATTAGTAATGTTCAACATGCTGTGACTGAAGAGGAAGGAAATCAAATTAACACTAATTGTACCTTTTTTCAATTCATCATTTCAGTGCATAGCCACTTTAAAATATATATAAGGTCAGATAAAAACCCATTATACACTTGCATGATTAAGCACTATTTTTAGCAGTCTGTCAGTCTCCCTAACAACTTTTGAACTCACTGCTCAACTAGTCCAAATTTGAAAAGGAGATTGTGTTGCTCTCACTGTTCTTACAGTGTACTAAAAATAAGCAACCAGGTAAAGGAGAGCACCACAAATCCATGCTCCACACTGGAGGAGGGGTAGGCAGAGTGCAACCGCTGTCCTGCAGCTGTAGCAGTAGCCAAGCAGAGGCTGAAGTAGTGTAACTCAGGAGCTCTCATCCACGAGGGAGACTAAAGAAGAGCTGCGATATTGCAGTGAAGAGAATGGCACCGTTTAAGGACAAAACCACAGATGTGTAGGAAATCAGGCTTCATTACCTCTGCTTCTGCTGGAACAACTAGTTTATAAGCTTGTGATTATGAAGAGTTTTCTGTATAATTGTTAGAGTGGAGATAATAAGAAAGACAAAAAGAATAGAGTCTCACTGTCTGGCAATCAGAGCCATTCCCCCCAACCTTTCAGGCATACAATCCTAGTCAGCAGTAAAGCCTGATGTAATTGGATTGTAACTATTGCTTTCAAAAAGGTAAGAGCATTACCACAATTATTTAGTATGGTTTATTCATACAGTTAAAAAAGGTACTGTAATCTGCCTGTGGAACTAAGTGATTTATGTGTGCATATGTTTGTTACATCGGGTTTGGCAGCACTTTAAAAAGTTATAAATCACTCACAAATGAGTTCACAGTGATTTTAGAGTGTTATAATGACAGGAGTAATTTAGACAGTATCAAGGTACTGAATAAATTCAAAAAGTTGATTGAGACATTAGAGAAGACAGTAAGTAATATAACACAATTGGCATATGACAGAAGCCCAGCGTAGCTTCCATGTCTGTCTTAATTTTCACAAATGTAGCCATTACTTGTTTGTTTGCTTTTTAAAATACGTCTAGTAACTCCAAGAGGTTTTATGAAAAATGTCAACAAACTCAGCTTAACCACCTTCACTCTTGGTTGAGTAGGTGTGTAATAAAACTGTTCTGTTAGCCAGAAGGACTCTTACAGTTACTTGATTTCTTTTCAAATCTGACTTCCAGGTAGCATCCAAACAATTGTGATTAAATGCAGTTATTACATATGCTATTAATATTTAATATTATTTTGTCTTCCCAACAGTCCTTAAATGGACAGTGTATTTCCAATATCTAATACATTCAACACCTTTTTTCCAGATGTTCATGAGATAAACTTGATGAGTGCTGAGCAATTTTGTGAGTAATTTTTCAGCAATTTTCTGTATCGTCAGTGTTAGTTGATGGCCCACACATTTCAGGGTTGAGCCTTGGTAGCTAAGTACAGGGCAGCAGTTTGAAAGGGAAGGTAACCTTCAGGGTTGGGCAAACTGATTTGTGAAAAAAGAAAAGTCTTTATTGACCTTCACTAAGATCTCTGTCCACCTTAAGAAAAACCTGATCCTGCTAATAGATGGAGCACTAGCACCAACTGGAGGGGGCTGGTTGATTGTGTGTCATAGTCCCTAAGCTGCGTATTGCTTTTGAGCTTGAGCTTTCCCAGATGCTCTTTGGGGCATTTCCGTCTGTATTTGTATGCTGTCCACTACACTGGGGTCCCAATAATTCTATTTGTTGGATCAGTATATAGTATTATCCTAGTTGTCCTTACCATTATTGGATATTGCTGCATTGTGCAGCTTCATAACAAAGTTCCAAATTTCCACAGATCCAGTTGTGTGAAATTCTGTAAGCACTAAGTGCATTTGGTAAAGGCACAAAGGTATTAAGATTTTAAGATGGATCTTCAGCTAGCATAAAGGCTGTTTGAGGTATGTCACAAGCCAATTTTACTTAATATTTTATAATAAGCAAAGAAACAAATCTATTGTGTACACTTTCCTAGCTTTTACCTGGTTTTGGAATGCCTGGCTCTGTTTTAAAGGAAGTAATATCTGCATCTGATTTGCCTTGGCAAATATAAGCAGGTTCATTATTCAAACTCCAAAAAGAGCTGTAAGGGTTTAAATTATACACAATAAACATTTCAAACTTTACTTCTTGCTTTAGGCGTATGCACAGAACATTTACAACCAAGCACATCATCTTTTCTAGCAAATAATTCCTAGGAATGTAAATTCCAGTGCAGTGGTTGTCATATATTTTATGTTCTGTGCATAGCTATCTTAGCAAAGTAATTTTGTTAGAAGCAATAAACCAACCACTTATGCCTGGGATGAACATGAAAAGAAAACGGCAGTAAGACTGAGCATTTGTCTTTGTTACTCAGGGCGTGTTTCAATTTTTTTCTCCTGTGAAGATCAGGATCAAATCAGATACGCTACAGAGCACATCTGAGCAATATGTACACCCTTAATGAATAAACACCTCCATGTGAAAACATGGAAATCCAGTGGCTGCGCACTGCCCGTCTTTTTGCTTCCATACAACAGCTGTAAAATATTTGGTTGAGCATCCTGAAGTTCTTACTTTCCAGAGCAACTAAGAATTGCTTGGCACAGACAGGTGGAGAAGGGCAGGAAGGAGTATGCTTCAAAATGAATACTGTCATTCTGGATACAGGGGTGATGCCGTTTTAGAGAAGCAGAAGGGAGAGGCTTTCTGACACGGAAGGTGAGGGCTTCTGTACAAGGAAGAGAGGAAAAGATGCCAACAAAGTGGGGTAAGACAGCAGTCGTAGCTCCTGGGAAAGAATATAGAAGCGGGAAGTGCAGAGATAGCTGAATGCATTTTTAACTACTGGCTAGTCTATTGACCTACATAAATGTGCCTACAGCATTCTTTTGGTGGTAGAAGCAATTAATTGAAAGAAACACCTGCTATTTAAATATTCCTGTTAGCATGGTTGAAAAGGAGGCAAAATCTGCTAATGAACTAGACCTAGCGCTTGAAGGCAGTCTCCCAGCCTATGCCCCTGTTTGTCCCGTTGTTGGTTGCAGAATTCTCAGAGAGCACATGGGGTTTATGGACAGGGCAGAGGAGGATGTATTTCATTTGAGATATTATAGAAATGCCTAGTAATCTCTGCTGCCATTCTGTTCTAAAATTGTAATCAGTTGGCACCTTTACTTACTGCTCATTTCATGTATAGCTGACAAGAAAAAAAATCAATAGGGCATACCAAGGAAAATGATGCGTTATTTAGAAAATAGCAAATTATGCCCTACAGGAAGAAGAAATGGACAATTATCTCTTTTTTGGAGCCAAGATGTGCAAACATGGGTTTCTGGATTTTTATAAGATGCACTTTAGCTATCATCTCATAGAAGATTGAGTGCATAGTTTGTGCTGTATCCAGCAAGTTGTACTGTTTAGACAAACCAAGTGATTTAAAATATGGTATGCATCAGACTGGGCAATATTCTCAACCGTAGTAAGGGTATCTTGTCAGCATCACCAGCCTAAATGGCCAGGTTTACATATTAAAAAGCTGATGAAGACATAGGAATAAGGGGGTGGGGATGTTTTGGGTTTTTGCCCAAGCATAAGATTATAGGTTGGGGCAAGAACAGTGAGTGCTGCTATAGTTCTGTTAGTACATGGGAAGACCAACATCTGCACCCAATGCTGGTTTGGACCAGCTCTGGTCTGCCCTATGGACTACATAACATTAACAGCAAGAACACATTATGTGTGCATCTCCTAGTTTAGTTGCCTTCCAAAAGGAATGCTGTTTGCATTTGAGATGTGAACCAAAGTGGTGAGGATCAGGAGATTCACAGCAAAAGTCCACTCCTGATAAAAAAAATGAATGCTAATGTAGATACATGCTGTATAAATTTGAAGTTAACCAGCATCTCACAGGAAAGAGGGGCCTCTCTTTACAGCTGCTTTGAGGCAGGGAGTTATTTTAAATGAAGAATTTTCACTTCACAGAAGATATTCTGAAGTTTTGTTTTTATTGAAAAACAATTTGGAGCATCTTCAAAGACAGTTTAAAGGGTTATTTTCATTATTTAGGAAATGCTAGAGTTCTAAATACTTTTTCTACAGTGTTGGATATTTTTACTCTTTACACTATATTTCATTTTTGTGTACTTAAGATAACTGTTTTGAGAGGACTCAGCATTAGTTTTTGATGCAAGTGGTCTTTTACTCCACTAGAATTTCCAGAACTAAAGTACTTAAGATTTTATTTGAACTATGTTATATTATCAAATCAAGAGTTTTCTTTTGTATTGCAACTAAATATTTTGTGAAAAAGAAAAGACTTCACAAATAAGAAAGGAAAATAATAGTTTTAATCAGAAGAATCTGAAACAGGCAGTAAAATAGGTAGTTTAACAGACCAAAAGAAAAAAAAATTTACATGTATGAAAATGAGTGATGACACTGGAGAGTACAAGACAGGGTAAAAATTAGGATAGTGACCTGTGACACAGGTAACTGAAATAATTACAAAGCTCCATTGCATTATTTTAGCAGGTTTCAGGCCTATTCCAACCACATAGAAACATGAAAGACACTTAAATGCTTTTGGAAGAAAGACATAAGTTACAGGAAGTACTTTATTTTAATACCTTCTTGGGGTAGCTAAATAGAGATCACTACATCATTAAGCTACTTGAAACTGGATCAAAATTTCATGTCTGGAGACATGCAATTAAGGAAATGGATGATTCTTTGAACAACACTATAATCAGTTAAGATGGCTCTAGATGACCGTGGACTAAAATACCATTTTTGTTATTTTTTTCTTTATTAAGAAATTAGAATAAGACATGAATAAATACATACTTTCAGAATACAGGAAGGAAAGAAAAAAAAAGTGCTCTACAGCTAGAGAGAGAGGTATAAGCTCATTTTATGCAGACTGTTTACAAGATAAAGCAGTGAAAGCTTTTCTGATGTTGGCAACAAATGCAGAAAAATTGTTAGTCTCTCTCACTTTGAGCTGGAACTCTGCTATACAGTCCAGAGGAGGAGTACAGGAAGTCACTGAAATGACACAAAGATTAGATTATTATAAAAAAAGCAATATTAGTTGTATTTCATAAGCATGGAAAACCAATGTAGTTTGTTGTATTTGTATGTTTTTATCTTCATCCAGTATTATTTTTGAGTAACCTATTAAATCATTTTCTTTCAGCAAAGACAAAGCCTCAAAGAACATGCAATTTATTTATTTTTTTTTGTTTCCAGACCTCCCACTCAGTGCTGTGCTCCTGTAATTACAGCAATTCCAGTAATCCATAGGCTGCCCAAGAACTGAAACACATTCCTAAACGTTTTTGTTGTTCTGCGGGCAGGCAGACTGAAAACTGATGTAGCCCAGCATGTGATAAACTTTTAACTACAACATAGTTTAGATTTGAATTAGTAAAACTAGAAATCAATTCAGTCCATACCTAGAGGCACAGCAGAGCAACAGTAGCATACTTCTAGAAGCTACTCAGCATACTACACAAATTACCACTGCTGTTCTTCATAACTGAAAGAAGATCCATACTGCAAAAACAGCTTTAAGACCTGAAAGGTTGTACCATTGCAGAAGAGGAAAACTGGATTTCAAGTTTTAATCTTTCTCCTATGTCACACCAACTGTAAGGGTTCCCCACTATGTGGGGAACCTCATTTTCTTCTCCCTGTAGGCTTCTCAAACAGGTTGAAATGTGCCTGTCAGTATAAACACTCACTCTAGCATAAAGGGAAGAAGCAACAAACTACAAACTGAGGTATTTATCTATGCCTGTATCTCTTCTCTCTCCTGCTTTACTCAGGGCAAAGTAAACAGCAACTCCACAAATGGAAAGGAGCAAAGATAAGCAGTTGTATTTTCATATAAATTAACAAGAGAAGCTTCATTAAAAATATATATATCACCATTGCAAGATTTTTCATTCAGAAATTGGAAGATGAAGGTTACAACGAAACTGTGCTTTACTCCTCTCCCCCTTTTTTTCAAACAGGGGCATCAGATTCTGTCCTCTTGCTTAAATATTCAGAATTCACATACCTTCATAATCTCCCTGTTCGTTTATGGAAAGGGTAAACACATATGGCTTGTCAGGATCTTTGTGGTCAATGTGTCTGAATATAAACTGTAGTTGTTCATCTAAAGCAAACACAAAAACAGAGTTAATTAACACCATTAACCTCTGCTGGAGAGTCACAACGACTAAAAATCACAGTATTAAGCTACAGTTTCACTTCATGTTCTTAGAATACTCACACGTCAAGCAAACCTGGTCTCTTTCAAAGACAAATGCATTTTAACATACCATATTCTGCCATCGGAGAGATAATGGTAATTCCTGGGCTGGGGCAATTCTTCAGTGGTGTAAGCCAGCACGTTCTTCACTGCGTCATCCAACATTAACCATATTGCAGCACTGCACATGGAAATGATGGAAACTACAGAAACTTACTGTGAATTCTGCGTATCTCCAGTCCAAGCCGCTCTTCAAACAGTACTTTAGACTTGCATAGTCGTTCCACTCTCTCCTTAGTGGCTTTGTTTTTAGAAGATATTACTAGAATTTTAAAAGCCACCATAAATTACCAAAGTAAAGGTAAAACAAGCACATTAAAAAAAAAAAAACAGAAGAGTAGAAAAGCCCATCAAGAGCAAGTGTTGAAAACAATTCCCCTTCTAATTAAGAAAGTCTACTTATTATCCTTTGCTTACTTACTTTCCTTTTTCTTCATCAACTCTTCTTTAAGCTCTTGGATGCTGTCAGTCAAGTCCTTCTTTTGCTCCTCTTCTTGATTTAGGTTAGTTTTTATTTCTGTCAAGTGCTCTTGATTTTCTGATATGTGTTGGCTCTGCTGGAGAATCTCTGAAATAAGGCAAGCAAATGTGAACATATACAGTTGATTAGTTAGGTCCCCACTATTTAGTACTTATCTATATTGTTTGATATGACTCATTTGAATAAAATCTAGCGAAATGTATACTGTCTCAGCTGAAAAGAGAAGTCAGCATAACTATACTAAGAGCATTGAATAAAAGCTTAAAGTGAAAATTGTTCATAAGAGAAGCTACTAAATAGGGAGCTCCTCTGATACTTCAATCAGATACAATTTGTTTCTGGTGCCAGAACTGTATACATCCTCAAAGCAGAAGGATGGTGGATCCTGTCCAGCTGCAAATAATTTGACAGAAAGCAAGGAATGGAAACACTGACTGATAGTAGAATTGCAATTATTTTTACCTGATATTCTGAAGTCTAACTACAAAATTCAGAGAAGTTAATCCTAGACTGATAGGCTGACCGTATTCTATTACTAATATGGAAGAGTCATAAGTAACCTCACAATATTAACTTTACTAAGCAATTTAATTTACTTTTCCTATTGCAGTCAGCAAGTTCTGGTACTTTGTTGTTTTAAATACTTAAGCACCAAAACCACTATACAGAAAACTTTTACCTGATCTTTATCTTTTTGTATCATCAATGAAGTTTTCTAACAAATTGCTTTTGACTTGCAATTTACAACCCATAATGAACCAACTATGTTTGGTTTTAATTCTATCTTCATTCTAGTGTTGTTATTTACCTTTTAAAATGGTAAGTTAAACATATTAATCAGCTGTATTAAATTAGTTTTAGAAGTGTTAGACACGATAAATAAAACACCATACTGTACCATTGCTATACTCCTGAATTTTATCAATCATCAGGTCCCCTTCCTTCAGCTTCTTGGACCATTTCTCTGTAATGGAAAGTTACTTCAGTTATCTGAAAAAGTTTGATGATAACTTGGAAAAAGCAGAGGTAATGGGAACAAAGAGCCTTTTTACCTGAAAGTGCTTTTATGGACTCCTTGCATGAATCTCTCAGTGCTAAAGTCTGATTGATCTGTTCAGTGCCATAAATGCTTTTTAATTTAGTCCAAAACTCTTTCATTTCCCTTTCAAAGACGATTATTTCATCTTCTGTCTTTATATTAGCCATAGTGCTGCAACAAACATGAAAGTGAATAAATACAGTGTCGAGACACACAAGGCAATCGCAGCAGTTACAACCCACAATTACAGGATAAACCTTCAAAGCAGTTTTTACCCCCTTGGCTTGTTGTTGTATTGTTTCTACAACCAGTAGCAGCAGCGGGAGCTACGTTTCTTTTCCTGCTCCACCAGCGATGGGTTACCTGCGCCAGGCGGCGGCCCTGCACTGCGCTCAAGACCCCCACCGTACCGAGAGCCCTTTCTAGGCTGCCGGCAGCCCCCAGAGCGGGGGCGGGGAGCGCTCCCACCCTTTCGCTGTCCTCCCGCAGGGCTCGCACCGACCCGGGGCCCCCTCCCCACGCTCGCAGCCCGGGCCGAGGGGCGGGTGGGGAGCTCCCCCCCTTCCTCGAGATGTTAACGG
>NW_009646928.1:4115162-4117364 GCF_000708025.1 Charadrius vociferus | reverse complement strand
GGTGGTGCCGGTGCTGCGAGAGGCAGCCGTGCGTCCCTCTCCCGCCCGGGGGAATGCCGGTTGGGATTAAGGCATGTCCTCGGTCCCCGCTGAGGGGGCGGCGGTTGGGCTGTTTGCAGCGCCGGGCGGCGGTTGGTGCCGTTTGCTGTTACGTGCGGAGTAACAGGCTGGAACTGTGAGCAGGCTAGCTCCTCTGAAGCTAACTTGTTTGCAATGCCTGGTTTATTTACGGAACGTACTTCAGGTAACCTAGTCGTAAGTTTTGTGACACTCCTGAATTGCCTTTTAATTCCCCAAGCCTGAATTCTCTTATGACTGTGGAGCTATTTACCTATCTTTATGATAAGTAAATCATAAAGATAGGTAAATCATAAAAATTTACTCTTTAAGGTAGAGCTTTATCATAGGAGGTGGACATGCAGAGCTAATTGCAGTCCTGTTCGGTATGAACAAAAACACAACATAGCAGCCCTGCCTGTGCCCAGTCAAACAATTCTCATAAGCTTTTGTAATGGTGCATGTCCTCCTTAAAACGCTGCACCTGATTTTCCTCCAGCTGGGTGTGTTCCCTTTTGGCTCTGGATAAGCACTAGTTTGTAATCCCAGGTGCCAGCCTTTGGTTTATCATGGCAGCTATTTACTAATCATTTTGTTACCATAGCTAATGAATTTCTCTTAGCTTTAATTTACTTCAGTGCTATTTAGATGATCTCAGAATAATCTAAACTTAGTAAAGCTTTGAGGATTGCTGTCTGAAACCATTGGTTACTCTTCCCCTCCCCCGAACCCAAAACAAAGTCTGAGCTGAGACTGTCAACTATTAGTTGCATTATTTTTGTATAAACAGTAGCTGCTGGTGGATAGCACTGCTACCCAACTGTATTTCTGTCTTACTTGACTCTGACTCTTGTTGTCTAGATTTCAGCTTCCTTAGCATTAGTCCTAAGACTAGTTATTAGACCACTGTTTCTTAACTGTTTCAGAATTAAATATACTGAAGTTGGGCTGGTTCAAGGATGAATACCTAGCCACATATAAATTTGGGCAATATGGAGCCTGTAACTTACGACTTTTTTAAAACAAGGATCATTTCTTAACTTACGACCTTAAACCTAGCCAAGTGAGCGCTGCCAGTATAAAGTTTAAGTGTTGCCCCTAACACCACTAGCCTTTGCTATTTGAGCTCCTAACTTTGGGAATACACAATTTTCCCAGCCCCTGGAGTTTAGCAAATACAAGTTCAACTAATCTAAACATTCCTGAATTCTAATCTGTCATCTTTTGGTGGGTTCTTCAGTCTGGTCTCTTCTGGATCCTTTTATTAACATAGATAATAGGTTCACCCCACTGTAGCTGGCACTAGCTCTGAAATGTTAGGTATTTTTGTTCATCACTGGAGTTTTTCTAGATTTCATTAGTCCTATTCCTTTGTTTTAGACTTTCATCAGCCAAAGACTAAATATAGCCTGTGACATTTTCTAGCACAATCCATACCTTAATTGATCTTTTTTCTGACTCATTTGAGAGTCCTTTCTCGGAGTTTTCTGGAGGTGGGAGCTTACAATGTAACATATCCTCAACCTTACTTTCCCACTACAAACTCTCTCCACAATCAGCTTACCAATTGCATGTTTAAATGAAGCATGCTGATTTTAGCAGGTACTAGTTTTCTGTTCAAACTGGCAGTTCTTACCAACCACAAACAGAAACGTGGCTTAATGACCCAAACTGGCACAGGTCATATGCTTCTTAAATCCTCTATTAGGTCTGATTCAAGAGGCTCCATATTCAGAAACTCTGGCACCTAACCTTACTGTAACTCTAACCCAGACACTTGTTCTGAAATGTTTTTTTCTAAATGTCTGTCATATCAAGCCACAGGGTAGTCATAGATGGAAGAAAGTTTCAACAGCGGTTAACCCTCTTTCTAGGACTATCAGCTTTGCTGGAGACAATGAAATTGTACCGCATACCCCTTTTCTACATTTGCCAGCTCTTCATGGGTGTCTTTGTAACCCTAGGGAGCTTGGTTAAACTTAAGGTTCTGAGATGTACAATGACAGCAGCACGGCGACAGTTAACCTGCAATCAAACTGAAGGGTAGGCTATTGCCAACAAAGATCATAGAATCATAGAATGGTTTAGGTTGGAAAGGACCTTGAAGATCATCCAGTTCCAACCCCCCTGCCATAGGCAGGGACA
>NW_009646928.1:4023293-4114896 GCF_000708025.1 Charadrius vociferus | reverse complement strand
GACGTTGGGGGCTCCAGAGCTGGACACAGTACTCCAGGTGGGGTCTCACCAGAGTGGAGTAAAGGGGCAGAATCACCTCCCTCAACCTGCTAGCCACCCTTCTTCTGATGCAGCCCAGGATACGGTTTACCTTCTGGGCTGCGATCGTACGTTGCTGGCTCATGTTGAGCTTCTGGTCAATCATCACACCCAGGTCCTTCTCCTCAGGGCTGCTCTCCAGCCATTCCCCACCAAGCTTGTATTTGTGCTTGGGATTGCCCCACCCCAGATGTAGGACCTTGCACTTGGCCTTGTTGAACTGCATGAGGTTGGCTTGGGCCCACCTCTCCAGCCTGTCCAGGTGCCTCTGGATGGCATCTCTCCCCTCCAGCGATTCTACCTCACCAAACAGCTTGGTATCATTGGCAAACTTGCTGAGGGTGCACTCAACCCCACTGTCCATGTCACTGACAAAGATGTTGAACAGTATAGGTCCCAGTACCGACCCCTGAGGAACGCCACTCGTCACTGGTTTCCACTTAGACATCGAGCCATTCACTGCAGCTCTTCGAGTGCGACTGTCCAGCCAGTTCTTTATCCACTGAGTGGTCTATTTGTTGAATCCATGTCTCTCCAATTTAGAGACCAGATTATCATGTGGGACAGTGTCAAATGCTTTGCACAAGTCCAGGTAGACGACATCAGTTGATCTGTTGCTTTATTTTACTGCTAGCTCAAAGTCCATACTGGGCTACCCCAGTACTGGGTTAAGGGGTAGCTGAGAGCTATAGTTCAGGGTTGGATTTGCTACTGCAGCTTAAGTGGAAACTGCTAAGGGAACACCAGATTGAAGAGCTGGTGCCAATAAACAGGCTCAACTACTTCTCTTGGCAGGTTTCTAACCTCACTGGGCTATGTTTGGCACGGGGCTCATTTCAGGGATTAGAGAATGGCAAGAAATAAGGCAGTGATCTTATTGGAAAGGGAACAAAAAAATGCAGTGGAGATTGTTGACTTCATGGGTCCAGACTCCATTTCTGCTTGCAGTTTGTGGAACTTGAAGGATTTTTATTCACTGTTAAACTCTAGGTGGCTTGTAACTTCTAAAAAGTAGCTGTTCATACTTAAAATAGCTAGAATTCCTTAGATGTGACTTTTTCATGAACATGCCAGAATTGTATTCCATGCATTGTTTGTATCATTTACACTGTTACACATACAAATACACACAAATACAAAAAAAAAAAGTATTAAGGTCTGGCAGTTATTGCTATATTGCAAACATGAGGTTCATTAGTTTCCTGTTTGTGCAGAGTTCACTTTATAGCAAGGAATAATGACAGTATAGTAACTAGGAAAGATTAGATGAGTAACATGGCAGAACCAAGAGAAAACAACTGGTTCACGTTAGCATTTGCTAAACCTCTACTGGTCTGTCTAGCCCTAAAGAAGCCTGACGTTAACCAGGGCTGCCTGGGTCCAGTGAGGAATGCTTGTGGGAGTGAAGTATGGAAAGAAAGAAGGAGCTTCTTGAAAGATTATTCTCTTCGTATATCTTAAATTAATATGTATGTTTTCAGTGTTCCATTTGGAAAATAGACATACCTAAGAAAATACCTGTCAGTTGTACACAGTGTCTACTTGTGAACTTACTAAATTGGTACTTAATCCTTGTAGCTGGTCCAGTGCCAATGAAAACACTGATGTGGAAATTAATGTTATTGTTCAATTAACTAAGCATAATGTACCAGAAAGTTAGACCCAGTACATAGGCCTCCATTAACAGTGTTTTGGAAAATGTTTGCTTTGATGGCTTTTCCTTCCCTTGCAAACATTTGCTTAACAACATCTGATACCTGTTATGTAATATTTGCTCTAATATGTAGGTATAAAGTAGCTGTAAACATTTTATCCTCCCTTCAGTGGTTCATCAACATAATTCTTGTTTCTACATTATGGCCAAGAATATATAAAGTTTTGGATACTCTCTGGTTTTGTATGTCTTGGAAAATAAAATATATCAAGAAAATATCAAGAAATTAAACACTGTATGAGCAGATAGCATTTTAGAGGTTTTTGCTTTGCACTAAGAACACACTTGATCATGTGAAGGCCAAACATTGGTTCTATAATATCAAAACAATACAAAGCTTTGATTAAAAAAATTAATTGCGTATACATTCTGATCATTTTGTACAGATCACTAGTTTTCCTCGCAATTCCATATACTAAAATACAGCAAATAGTTTTATTTCGTATATTGTCTCAAGTGGCTTTGAAATACTAAGTGCATTACAGAAGTATTTTGCAGTGCTTTGCATAGAAAAGGAGGGGAAAAAAGCTTATTGAGGAAGCATTTCTCCTTTGTTAGTTTAAACGAGTGACTACAGTATTTCAAGACATGTTCCGCCATCTTTTCTCTGGTGTTTACTAGAGCTAGGAAAGTCTTTAGTGTCTCAGGCTTTTATAGGTTGGCAAATATCACAGGCAGGACAAGAGATGACTCACATGTCAAGCAGGATCATGAGTGCTTCCAGGCACCATGAGAACATCACCTGAACTGCTTCTCTCACAGAAACCTGCTTACGTGTTCCAAAAACTTCCTGCTCTCTGTGTTGTAGACTTTGGGTTTGTTTGGTTTTTTTTTTAAAAACATCGTTTATAAACATGACTCCTCTGGTACGTCTAAGAGGTGGATGTAGGAGCTTCTGTAACAGTCAGAAAGAATGTTGGAGAAAATTGGAGCTTATGTTTGCTGTTAGCTCTTAGTCTTCATTATGTCTAAGGTGCTTATCTTCCTATCTTTCTATCTAAGCAGGAAGATAATTAGCAGCATATGAATCAGCAGCAAAATCTTTAAAAAGAAAATTAATATGAGGTCTTTAGCATTTATACTAAAAGAGGTTACTTTACTGAAACATTGCCAAGACATACCTTCAAACATAATATTAGCAAAGTTTCTGGGAACCAAAGTGTGTCTGAGTGATTCTGGCTGGAGAAGAGTAGCACTATCCCAGTGGGTAACGTGTGTGGGTGTTTCTATATGTATAAATAAAACAAGCATGCAAAAAGTTATCGCAAGGGTCCTGCGCATCCTGTGTCAGAGAGGCAATTTTTCTGATACTATTGAATAACAATGGTGGCATTAAAGAGGGACTGGAAGAGGACTTATTTTATTACTTGGTCGACTCTCCTCAGGACATTAAATTGTATCTTGATGGAAACGTTCTTATTGCAAAATATTTTTCCTAATAGAACAATAGTTATTTAGACTTGACCTCATTACAGTTGCTGTTTTAACTAAATACTGGAAGCAAGATGGCTGTTACTCAGCCACCAACTGACTTGACATTTACACTCATGTTTAAAGCTAATTTTTCTTTATAAACTAGACTTAAAAACAGAAGAAAACCTCATGCTCCACGTTTTTGCATACTAAACCCAGAAATGTATAAGAGAGTAGTTTTTATTGTTGTTATTGTAAGTCCTACTTATCTTCAAAGGAGAGATACTTTTGAAGCAAAAAAAAAAAAAAAATGTAGCAAAAGGACATTTTTCTCTAGTAGTAAGATAAAAAAAGTTATTTGAGAGAGATATGTTTCTAAACAAGTGAGTTCTTGGGAAAGAACTGGGAGAGGGAAAACTGGGTTCCATCAGTTCATTTACATGACAGTTCCCTTGCTGGACACCCTGAAAAGCTGTAAGCTATATGGCATAGCAAGAAACAAACCTCCCCAAATATTTGCAGCTAAAAAGCTAGGAAATATTTATTGTTGAAATATCCTGAAATTTTGGGTTTGGAAGGGTTTTCCTTGAAATCAGGTGATACCAATTGAAGTGAATAATTCAGTCAACATACAGAAAAATACTGTAGTAGCTATTCAGAGACAGTGCATAGAATTTTAAATCTCTTTTTAACTTTAAGGTTTTCTACATGGCTCAATGCAACTGGTAGCAATAAACATATAGGATTTAAATCTGCTAAAAAGTTTCTAAAACCAGACTAGTAATAGCTAAAGTAAATGTGAGTAGCTAAAGTAAATGTGAGATTGTGTCAGGAAGAGAGGTCTTCTAAGTCCATTTAATTGTCATGCCTTATTTGTTGAATCTCCTTAATGTTTCCATGTGACTTCCCTGACCACACATCATAAAGCCCTGTTAAGCTGTTAAGTCTGTCTTCAGCAAAAGCAGTTAAGTAGTTCATATCTTTGTCTCCACAGCTTGTATAATTTAGCTTTAAGTGCCATGGAGAAAGCAGTGGGGGAAGTGCTCAGTGCATATATACAGCTGCTTTTGTTTTCTGATTTTATTTCTTTCAGATACATAGATAACCTTTAATAGCAGATAGGAATATGAGAGCCTGATAAAGAACTGCAGTCTTCCTCTTGCCACACTGATGATATCAGATGATGGTATCGTCGGACTTCTGGTATCCATCTAATCTCATGTGGAGAAAAGTTTCTCATGTAGCCACCTCACAAACAAACATAATCTTTTCCTGTCCTACAGTTATTAATACCAATATTGATAAATCTGATGTGCTAATGCATTATTTACTGTATACTCTTAAAATCCTGATATCTGGCAGAATCTCAGTTTGCTCCTGGCTGTTTGCCCTGGAGAACCCAAGTGCTTCACTTGGGAATACTTCAGGGAAATTCTCATAACCAGCTGTTCCCAGTCTTGCTCTGGTTTGCGAAGCAGGGCTCATTTCTGCCAGGCTGGGCAGCGCGAAGGGGGATGCAGTAGGGCAGGCTTCACTCCTTCTGGCAGAGGTGTGTAGGACTTGCATCATGGAAGTAATACGGGAGAACGGTGGTACTGGATGAGATGACTCGGAGACTAAGCCTCATCTGCATTGTTCCCTGGATGAACGTGGCCTCTTGCATGAGGGAAACAACTGTTTTTCAGTGCTTTGAGAATATTGCTGCTTCAAAACTGAATCTAGAGCTCAACAGTGTTGTTGATGTATGGAAGCTAGTTGTATTTTCCATGGCTGAAAATGCATTGTGCAGAGTATTAGACACAGCATGGTAGCAAATTCTATTTCAAAGTGAAATGTACAGCTTTAATGACACTTCTGCAAAGACCAATTATTTGTGTATTCTTTCTATCCTTTATACAGGCAACACTTAATGAAGTATACACATTGCTAATGTCCATCCTGCAGAGAAATGAACTGTGAAAAAATTCAAGCAAACATGTTCCAACTGTTCATACAAAGGATTGCATAAGTCACGCATTGTGTTTCCACAAAACTTTCCCCACAATTTGCTGCTGCTCAGCATGTACTTCACTTAGTTTCCTCCAATTAAAATTTGCAAATAGAAAAGCTTTCCAGTGCTAACAGACTCATGTGCTTTCCCGGAGATTTGAAGCCACGTGTTCCGGGAATGGCTGGGTACACCACACCGATACAATATAAAGGCAACGTCAATCACCTTCTCTCACTTTTTAATAGCTCCCCTCCATGGTTCTCATTCTCCATCACTAGAAACTTAAGATTAAAGGAACTTTACTGTATTTCAAGTACAGTTTAATCCATTAGGATGGATCTCCTTCATAGCAATGGCGTGCTCATCATTCAGCATTTACAGAGGGACTACAGGGCTTACCAGGATTTGCTTAATTTTATGTCACATGTTGGTGATCCCCGGAATATCTTCTCAATTTATTTTCCTCTTTGGTTTCAGCTGAACCAAGTTGTTGGTACTAAAATGATATGGGTGGCAGTCATTGGTGATTGGTTCAATCTCATATTTAAATGGTAAGAAGTTGAATTTATTTTAAAATCTGGTACTTTTAATGATGGTTACTATATGTGCCTCAAGTTTAGAAAACTTTCTGTGAATAATGTATTAGTAGACTTTACCCTGTAATTATAAGACAGGAATTCACATTGAAGATATTTAAGATATGTTGGAAATGACATTTTGATAAGACAAGAACCTATACAACTATTATAGAATAATTTTGGCAATATAGCTCTTCGTATTCATTGTAAGATTATTTATCACGCTTTGCTGAAGCCTTCTTACATACAAATCTTTTTATTGTGTTTCTGCTTCATTTTATTTTATTTTTTTTTTGTCAGGATTTTATTTGGCCATCGCCCATACTGGTGGGTGCAAGAAACAATGATTTATCCCAATCAGTCAAGCCCATGCCTTGAGCAGTTTCCTATAACATGTGAAACAGGACCAGGTAAGAAATGTTGGAGATTACATTGGGATATTTCATAGAGATAGTGGCTTTTCAGGGGGTAAGAATGTGACTTATGAAGATCTCATATGATATACAAATCTCAGACCTCATGTTTAAAATAGCACCAAAAACACAGGAAGAGAAAAAGGAAGAAATAAAATGTGATAGGTATTTGATTACTGCAGGACAAGAATGTTTGCTTCATTGCCTTTAAACAGGGAGGGGGATTTGCGTAAAAAATAGCTCCTGCTAGAACAAACCAGCATACTAGAAAGGAGTTTTGTGAAAACTTGTATCATAGGTTCAGAAAGAGCGATTCATCTGCTTTGTGACATCCCTTTTAGAAACAGTTGTAGTGCCAATGACATCATCTTGGGGAGAAAAATTCCACATAGTTGAAGAGCATTCCAAAACAAAGCAGGGGGCTGTTGAGTTTGAGGGCTTGTGCACTATTGCAAGAATTAATCAAACGACAAAAACTAGTAGGTGGTTCAGGGTAAATAACAATAGTATCAACAATCAATCATGTCATGTATGGAACCATGCATTGGTGGAAATGTACATACATTGGTGGAAAATGGAACCCCTCTTCCCAGAACCAGACACTGGCACTGAAGGGGGGGAGGTATGTGTACAAATACATGGGGAAAAAAGGTCTTTTAAAAAATGTACCTTTTCAGCGTGTGTTCACTTTTTTATATCTCATTGTCTTCTCCGTGGAACTCAAATGCAATACCGCTGCAGTTAAATGAGCTTGTGCAACCCTAATGTGAAATAAGGTAAACTTGCTTGGAGCTAACTGACTGAATTTAGTTTAATTCATTGTACAAGAAAATGTTGACGGTGAAAATGAATGGGCTTTGCACCTTGTCAATGCCACTGCAAGCTTTGAAGTGGTTTGCAGAGCTGTATTTTGTTAACAATATCCTGCATTATATCCCATTGTAATTTTGAACGAGAAGCTTAAGCCCTTGTATCAGGCAGGATTTAATAATGCGTGGTCTATACGTGATGGGCAGTCTGTTTCAAGTGAATTCATTTGGGACATAACCCAAAGTATTAAGGTCCTCTGGAACTTTTGAAAAGCCTTCAGAACTGAGCCTGTTCAGCACCATGTAATTCGAAGCCCTGGCTAAGAAACCAGTGTGTTTCGTTTTGTTTCATTGAATCAGAAGGCCTTTCTTCCTCTTACTTTCTTCCTGAAGTAACAAGTTCTTCCTATTTCTGTCCAGTGGGTACCACTGTCATATCGATTCCTTATTTGCACTTACAATGACCACATTTTCTCACACCTCCAGATTTGCCTTTGACCATATCTGTCACTCACCTGTTCCTCATTAACAAGTGGAGGTGCAGTCAGTGCAGTTGTTTGTTAGGTGCACACAGTTATTGTGTGAGCTTGCACGGTACTTCACACACTTTTAAAATATGCAATTTATATGAAAAAATTAGAGAAGCAGCCACAGACATGAGAAGGGCATATCCAAATATGGCTAGGATAGCCTGAAGCCCAAACTCCGTGGCTCAACAAAAGGGAAAGCTGAGGGAACTGTTTATATGACTATGTGGCAAGCAATCTAGGACCTGAATTTGGTTTGTACTTCTGGCATGAACTGAATTAAAACCCTGCAGCCGTCTTTTCTCTGGTATATGTAAGGTTTTAAGAACATAAAACTTAAGGTGGAGTTTATGCTGTTTCTAGGAGGTAATTTGCAGATGAACTGTGAAACATTTTTCCTAGATGACATTTTCCTAGATTACAACCAAGAGAAGCTTTCCCAGTGCTGATACGCAACAGTATGGTTTCCTTATCAGTGACAAATTTGGTTGTGAGGTTTAGAAGTGTAGGTCTGTTATGAAATTAGCAAAAGAGTTGGTAGCGTGACTACTAAAGATACTGCCAAGCAGAATACCAAAAATGAGTGCAGGGAGGCAGATGTCATTGTGCGTGTCCTCCCTAGAGATTCCTGCTTTGCTGCTTCACAGAAATATTCTTTTGCTTTGCAAACTACTATATAGCGCTGGATCATAACACATTCTTCAGCCAAAATTATTTCTTTTACCAGTGAAATAATCTGGTCCCTTTTACTTCTTTTTTGTCTCCACAGAAAGCCAAGCTGTAAAAATCTGGTATAGGCAGATTCCGATGATCTATTTTTCTCTCCTTCCTTGTTTCAATTTCTTGAATGTAAACCCAGTGAACAGGGAAAAAGAAGTGAGAGTAATTTTAGGTATCATTTCCCTTGCATTGTGCCAGCATACTTTGGTGATTTTCATAGCTGTAGGAACTTGTGGCTTCATATTGTTTCCAGTAAAATTAAAATCTAATTCATTAAATTCAAACAAATTACACTTATTATACCTGGACTAAAAAGGAAATTACTATTGATTTCTATATTAGAGTGTGTTCCCTGTTAGAGGCTGCTGTGGGTACGGCAATTTGTCCAGTATGCTACAGGATTATTTCATGTGCCAGTTCCACTGATAATCTGTTTCCAAGCTAGTTGACATTTTACGACACCTTAAAATTTATAGAATAAAGTAAGGCATAAAGACACAGTTCCTCCATAACACTTCAGATAGATACATTTCTAAAGTTATTACAAAACCACCTAAATTGTGAATTACCTGGACTGCTATATTATTAATGAGACACAGATCACAATCACAATTACTAATGCAATGGTAATTGGAGAAGCAGATAAAAGGCAATTTGGAAGGGCCATCTAAAGTTATACTAGTACTTTAATTTAGGATGTTACAAAGAGCTAAATCTCTGTTCCTCCCTTTAATTAAGAGGTAGCCTATTCAAAACCTCCCTCATCTGGTCCTCATATATAATGTCTATGTTGTATGCTACAGCTCTAAGATAGCCCTAGATGCTCTTTTTTTAAAATCACAATTCAAACCTAAATAATGGAAAAATGCTATGCTTTCCATCAAGATACCAGGTCACAGCAATATAAGATGGTTAAACTGTTACCTACTTGTTTTCAGGCAAATATTCTGGATTCTGTACAGATGAGTCTGCTGAAAAATTCATATTGAGAAAATAAACATTTGAGAAGCAGTTGACATTCTTTCAGCCTTTGCTAACTATTTTCTTTCTAAATTATTAGTTGCCTGAGTAACTGCCAGTAGACATTTTCTATACAACAAATGTAACAGTCATAATTTTTATGCTTGAATATTTCCTTTTTGTTTTTTCTAGGAAGCCCATCTGGACATGCCATGGGATCTTCCTGTGTCTGGTATGTAATGGTCACAGCAGCACTTAGCTACACAGTTAGATGGAAAGATAAATCAGCAGTTACCCTTCACAGGTCAGTGTCTTTCCATTATTCTAACTCATACAGATGTTTCTTTATACATGCTCTGTTTTTAATGGGTTTATTTTAGCCAAACATTCATAGTCTGTTTTGTACAGTTTCCAAAAAAAAAAAAACCCAAACCTTTATTATGATCTACTTCCGCTGAAGAAAAAGAATATTAAGAGGATTTATCCATTTGTTTGGGTTGGTATTTATTAACTTACAGTCATTGCATACAATATCTCTGAATCAGCTCCTGTTTAAGATTGTGTTACATCTTCAGTGTTTGAAAGTTTGAATTCTATTAATTGTCTTTATGTGTTGGATCTTTTTGTTAGTACATAAATTTACTGCTTTGATGGTAGTCCTTCTTATCCTGTTTCACAGCAAATGTGCATAATGTTGTCAAAGTTCAGTGTAACGTGTTACTCAGCTCTGTGGGGAAGTCTTATAATGCTTTGATGGCTGTCCTTTCCAAGCCTGACAAGGTGGTTTCCATACTGTATGAATTTTGTCACCAAATTAATGAACTTTTGCATTTAAGTATGACTTCGTGATGAGAAATATGTTCAAGGTGCTAGTGCTAATTTAGCTTGCCGTTGATGATTTTCATCACTAATACCACGGGTAGTATCTTGGACCTGAAACTACTGGGGTCTGTTCCTGCAGCCCTAGATGTGGCTGCAAGAGCAATCACTCTTGCTAATGTTTTAGTACTGACTTCTAGTTTTTAATCATCTGGTTCTGAACTTCTCTACTTGTAAACCTCTGCTTGGTAAAAATGCGAGCCTGACACGAGGGGGCCTGGTGTAAATTACTAGGTGAAATATCTTGTTTTAACTTTATAACTTGAGAACTAAAAGTATCACCCTTTTCCCTCATAGACTGACGTGGTCATTCCTCTGGAGTATTTTTTGGATTATCCAGATCAGTGTGTGCATCTCGAGAGTATTCATAGCAACGCATTTCCCTCATCAAGTTATTCTTGGAGTATTTGCTGGTAATGCTGCTATTTTTTCTTTTTCAACATATGCAAAACTGAAGAAAATTAAGTCTGAGAAAAGGCAAGGGATTTTTAGTAGTGCTACTCAGCTTGCAGCTGTAGTGGTGCTCTGCGCTCTCTGGAAGATCAAGGATTTGATGATAGTCTAAAGGTAAAATTTGGGAGGTAGTATGTATCTGCTGTCTTTGTAATTCACACAGGGAGTAAGCCCTTACCCATGTGCCAGTTGGTGCTGACTGCATTGTGTCCACACTGCCACAGACTAGCGCTATCTGGTTTGTACTGGCTTCATCTGATCTTTATCTGCGCTGCCTGTGTGGAAGGGATTGGAGAGGAAGTTGCTCTTACATGGCCCTGAACTTTCTTCTCAGGAGGAAGTTGTTTGGTTCACTTCAAGTGGTGTCCAGGTGCAAACTAGCATGTGTGCGGTGTGCACAAGCATGGGGCAAAACAGACAAAAAGGGAAATTAGCAGTGCAAACACCCCAGGGTGTTTTAAGAAGCTAAAGTACTTTTTTCAGAATTACTTAAACATGTTTCAAATTGGTATTTAGGGAGTTCAAACTATGAACAATCTCTCCAGTATCTATCTGATCTCAAGGAGGGTGACCAGAGCATTGAGCAGGGGCTGCCTGCTCCTGTTCTCTTTCATGGGTGCAGAGCAGCCTGGGCAGCACTGGCTTGTAGTCCAGCTCTCCCCTTTCACAACCAGGATAAAATGAGTAAGAAAGAAGATAAGTGTGTTCTGTGTCTTTTCCTTGAACACTCAAAGCCTGTGCGAGTACCGGTATTGAACTCAGCATTGCTGTGACCAGTCTTTGATTGAGAGACTTTTGTGGAAAAGGAATGTTCTAGTTTGCATTTAGTTTACATCTAATATTTGATAGGTTGTCATCTGGAAGTTGTACTCAGGCCTAAGGCACACCTCATATCAAAAACATGTAGTGCTTGATATTTAATTTCTTTTTTTCCAAATTAGCAGTGTTGAGTGGGAGAAAGGTTTTGCAATGTGCTACAGAAGTGGTAAATGGTGTGTGCCTACGTGTATGTATACATACATGTATAAAATACACGGATATATTCTGTCTTCAAAAGTCAAATTCTGCAGGGGTACTGTAAAAAGCCCTTCTTCAAAGTATGAGTGTTTGTTCCCTGTAACACTGAGTTTCTAATCCGCAGGCATTCTTGTGGCAGAAGCATTTGAGCATACCCCTGCTATTCAGACAGCGAGCTTGAGAATGTACATCAAGACAAACTTGTTTCTTTTCATCTTTGCCCTTGGCTTTTATCTAGTCCTCAAGCTTCTTGATATTGACTTGCTATGGTCTGTTCCAAAGGCCAAGAAGTGGTGTGCCAACCCAGACTGGATAAACATTGACACGACTCCATTTGCTGGACTGGTGAGGAATTTAGGTGCACTCTTTGGCTTAGGTCTCGGAATTAATTCTGAAATGTTCATCACGAGCTGCAAAGGTAAAAATAGCTGTAAGAAAAGTTTCCGCATATTGTGTATAGCTGCTTCTTTAGCTACACTGCAGCTGTATAATTTCGTTAAGATACCTACTCATACTGAGTATTTGTTCTACATTCTCTCTTTTTGTAAGAGTGCAGCTATGCCTCTGACTGTAGTTGCCTTGGTTCCCTACTGTGTCCACTCGATAATGAGGACAACTGAAAAGAAACTTAATTAGATTAAAAGTTTCCAAACGGTTAGCAATGTGGGGATGGATATGAACAGTTCGAGAACCCTCCGCAAAGGCAGTTTTGCTAACTCATTTGAACCAAGGGGGATGCCACTGCACCTTTGGTGTGCTCCTGGTAAGTAACCAGTACATCCATAATCAGTCCATTCAAGAATGACTTTGGCAGCTCAGACATATTAATTGCTGATTTTATTCCTAGAAATATTGCAATGAGGGACACTGCAGTATGGGTACATGTGACTCAATAGCCTGGGTCATAACGAAGTTCTAAAGTATAATCAACTAGTTTTATTCAGCTACTTGGTGGTCTTTTAGTTCTGTCCGTCTACAGCTAGACAGTGCTTCAAGCCTCAGTTGTATATAGTGATACTCAACATTAAATTTTTTTTATATATAGGTATTGTGTGTTAAACTGCTAGATAATGGTGGGACAGTATCACACTACCCACAACTGTACCCAGGCACTGTGAAAAAGGCCAGCATAGTTATAAACAAGGCTTCAGATTTAACTTATTGAGCTTCCTGAGCAAAACAGCTTCTGATTAAGCCAGATGAGAAAAAAATAAAAGTGTATTTCAATTAGACTCTCTAGAATATATTTTTGCATTACTGTGTGATTTTTGTCATTTTTACTTTTTGAAAGCGGTCACATAAATAATGAGTGACACATTACACCTTTGATGAAAATGCATGAATTTGTGTAACAAATCTTTGGGTTCTACACAGAGCAACAAATGAAGGAAGTTGTCAGTAATGAAATTATCTCAGCATATTGTTCATGCTTCTCTATTGTAAAGGTAAATTAGTCTAATTACTTCATGTCGAGAGTCAGAAGCCTGAGTCACTGTTAGCAGTTGTGTAAATCAAGAAACGGCGATTGCAGACTAAGTCATTGCAAATTTATATTCTTGTCAGCTTGGTTTACCTAAGCACACAAGTAACTAATATGTTAAATACATGTTTGTTATACAAAATGGATGCTCTAAATAGGCAAAGGCAGGTGCTTTTCCTATTTATTCATTATTTAGCACCTACTGTTGCATGTTCCCTTTTGGTGCTCAATCTTTAAGCAATATTTTGCTCATACCATCTTTTAATAGTTAGTATACAAGCAGCATGAAGCTATTATACGGGTAATGAGGGCTGTGTGTGTATGATCTGATAGCAATAAGGCTTAGAAGATGTAAACATGATACTGCTTTTAGACTTCCAATTAGTTGGGGGATAATTGAAAACGAAAGAATCTTATTTAATTGGGAAAACAAGGTGAATAGTTTGAGTTGGCCCTTGGGAATGAACATGATACACATTACAGAAGCAAATCTGAAACAGACATCCTTATTTAAAAGCCTCCTAAGACTACCTTGACTTAAAATTATTAATCTGTTTTTAACAGTCTGAGGAGCATTCTGCTTTATGCATCTCCTGATACCTTCTGTAATGATTCTCTGAACTCTGTTTCCTGCAACAGCTGGCCTGAAAACAGTCTCTTCAATAATTGTGACTCCTTAAGCAAAATGACCAAGCTAATGGGACTGGAAACAAATAATGAAGAACAAAGGCAGCTATGACAAAGCTTTCTCCTGTGTTCAAGATGCTCTGTGCTTTGTTTTTCCCTACCAGTGAGGTGACGTACAGAGGCATCACAAAACTCTAGAAGGTTGGTCTGGCTGTCCTGGCCAACAGCGGGGAGTTCTTTGTGCACAGACATCTATGGCTCTTGCAGCAGTGTTTGGGCCTACGGGCAATGTTGGCTTTTATAAGCTGGGGGTTATGGGCAGACATCATGTTTCTAAGCTCCTACCACCTGAGGTTCTGTGCTTCCCGGTACTGACAAAGACTCTTGGTGCCTCTGTTGAGCTAGACACAACCATTAACGTAGAATGACAACTAGCATTTCCGCAGCATTCTTCTAAGTACCGCACAGACACGTAAGGAGACATGGGCTCCTACTCGCTTTCTTGGAGTGTCCTGTTAGTTCAGCCTGCAACTTCAGTGCTTTAGGGAGAGGGGCAAAGAGCAGCTTCCTGGCTGAACCACCTCTTATTCTTTCTGCAACTATTAAAAGATTACTAAAACCAAGAATGGTGGGAAAACTGAATAAATAAAGTTAGTTTAATTTTGCCAGTAACTTCAGAAATTAACCTGTTGATAAAGTAATAGCAGTACAATAAGACACTTTCTGAGCAGTTAAGCGTGTTGGGCTATAGAGTTTTGTGCCTGAAGAATCTCCAAAGAGGGCTCCCAGAACTTCAAATAGAGTTAGCCTTTTCCGGAGTGGTGGGATAAACAAGTGTCTAGATATAATCTTGATATTTTGATACTATTAGAACTGTAAATCAAGATCCAGCTATTTAGTTGCTACGGTGAAATAGGCCGACATGTCCCTCAGTCAAGGCTTTAGTGAATTTATCAAAGTTGAAAATTACACTTATTAAATAAGCCTTATTTAATAAGCAAGATTGTGTGGCACCTTAACTAAGCGCTAGCAAATTGTTAAACATTTAGACTGTAACTTCATCAGGGTTTTGCAGCTGTTTATGTTGTTAATATTTGGAACAGATACAGAGCATATACACTTCTATAATGGGCTGAACTACTTAACCCGGTTTGGACCACAAGGCCCCCTTTGAATTTAAGCTTTTCCTATGTAATAAGGAGGGTGGAAAGTGCTTGACTGATCCCCTTTCTCCCGCTAATGGGATCTCGGGAGAAAGTTACTCTTTTATTCTTGATTTAGAGATGCCCAAATTGGGATACTGCAATTCCAAGTCCTTACATCTGTCTGCAGAAAGATTCTCACTAGGCAGGAGTTACATGAGGTGAAAGTGTTCCTCACTCCTCATACAAACTAGCTGACAAATTGGCATTACATTCAGTTCATAACACTCACTTTTGCTAATATGCGGCTTTTCATCCTCCCTATTTCCTGTTATGCCTTCCTGATGGAAGGACTCTGGCCACAGACAGGCTGTTCCTGCTCAGAGTAGTCTAGTTGAAGCAGGGGCTGTATTTGCAGAGCAGTTACTCGGGTGCCATCCCAATACACTATCATGGTTATATTTATCCAGAGGAAAAGGGTGGGGGGAAAACCAGATAATGCAGCTGGCACGGACCATGCAGAGAAACATACAGTGGGCCACACCGAATGACACTGTCAGCTACTTCTGTCAAGATTAATAACTCAGGGCTGGCTCTGAAAGTTGCAAGCAAACTCCTTTGGATCTGCTCAGAGGTCTTGTCACCAAGTTCCGGGGCTGGGCGATCTTACCTGTGGAGCAGCTGCAGAAGAAAAACCAGTCCAGCTCTACACCAAGAGGTCCATCAAGGCTTGTTGCTCATGCCCAGACACGTCGTGTAGCTCCACTTGCACTATACGTCCTTCGCACAGGTACTGAAGGGCTTTATAATCAACTGGTTGTCAATAGCGCACATGTATAAAGTGGCAGGAGATGGCACCCAAGAACGTGTAAGACCAGTGCAACTGTTAGTGTACACTGTGAGTGCCTTTGTTACACAGGCAATCACTCCCAATACATTGCTCCCAATACATCGCTCCCAATATTTACTAGCTGTCTAAAAATAGGATGATGTTATGTATAAGAGCAGTAGTAGTACCACCCAGCTGGGGCCATGTCACTGTGCTTCTGCAAGAAGGGGGCAGGCCTCTTTGCAGGCAGCGGCTAGCGCAATTGCGTTGGCTTTCTCAACAGCTCCATTCTGCACAGCAGATCCTTGTTACAGACATGATCTACGTACATACAAATACTTGCTGTCTGTTGCAAGATACTCATGTGCTTGTCTGAAGGGTAAGAGATGAAGTGCTAAAGCACAAGAGCCAGTAAAAAATCCAATTTATTGCTATAATTTTGGCCACAAAAGCAGTGTCCTTTAGGCAAAAGAATTATGGAATAAGTACACATAGTAATTCTAGTTTTTAATAAAGAATAGTTATTTCTCCATGGCCTTAAATACTCATATAAATTAAATATCATATAGATATGTCAATAGAGAAACATGCAGTAGACCTTATAATAAACTGTTACAGATACAATCTTCTGCCAAAAGAACATACTTCCTCACCTTTGTCATTTCTGAGTGAATTGTTGCTCTATTTGTCAACTCTGCTTAATACTAACAGCTAATTATGGCTATTTTTTCACACCTTTACTGCATATATTTATGGTTTCTGTAAAAATACTCATTGTCTTGCCTTCTGAGAAAAAGAGAACATACTATCCATCACCGACTCAATAGAAGTAATTTAAATAACAGTGATGATTAACTGTGGGATTTTGCATTGATTTAACTAAGGCATTTATTCCTATTCAGAATCTGTTTGACAGCTTTGATCAGAGTGGTGAGTGTAGGCAAATGATCCTCACCAGCTTCTATTCCTCTGCTTGGGTGTTTTCCTTACTTCTGTGGAGCTGCCTTCTTTGTTAGTAAATAATGGCTTTGTTGAAGGGGCACTGCTCTGTCAGGCTCAGGGCGCTGACGTGGTGGCATTAGAGCTGCACAGGGTGGAAGCGCAGCCTCCCCCGACAGCACGGCTGATGTGTATGGTATGAAGGGGTGGGGGTTCCGTGCCCACAGTAAGGGTATCTGTTGTAATCCTCTGCAGACCGAACGTTAGGAGAGATTTGATCCTTTCAAATATACAGCATCATTCTTGGGATTGTTTTTTTATTCATAGAGCTTACCTAGACAAGTGGCAGTTTCCAGAACACCAGAGCGGAGTCTTCCTTGATTGCTATTTGAGGAATGACAGGACAGTGCAGTCTGACTGCAGGTGGTGGCAATTCCCCATCTCACCAGCAAAGATCTTTCCCATTTCCAGGCTTCCTTTCCCTTTGCAGTGGCTAAGCTACTTCCTGAATGCATCAGCCTATGCTTAGTCCCAGGCACGTGCCTGACAAGTGTGCTTGATGCAGAAAGCTACATACATTTAGGGTACCACAGACCTCACAATATTGTAGAGCACTTTGTAGCACAATGGGGAACCAACATACACACACCTACCGCAGAGTATTTGCTTACAGAAAAATTATCTTTCACATTTAGAATCCGAGTAATTCAGCTAATTGGGGCTCCAGTGGTAACAAGCTTATAATAAGCTCCTTCCATGGCCATCAGTTCATCATGAGTGCCCCTTTCAATGATGAGTCCTTGCGACATCACAGCGATGATGTCGGCGTTCTGGATCGTGGACAAGCGGTGGGCAATGACAATGCAGGTCCGCCCTTCTCTGGCCTTATCCAGCGCTGCCTGCACAGTCTAAAGGCAACAGACAAAGTGTCAGAGTGAAAATGGGCAAACCAAATTGGGGCTCAGAGCTGGAGAAATCTGATTGCTTCAGACTAATTGTGCAAATTGTAAAAGTGACTATGAAGCTAAATCAAAGATTACCTCACCAGGGTGCTTAGCTGGGTCATGAACTTAGTTTCTTAGCAGTACAAAGAAGGGACAGGTGAACATAAACTGCAGTAGAAATTAAGGCAGGCCTTTAATTCAGCTGACATGCTGAATGTCAGCTCAGTGTGGCTATGTTTTTAAATTTTCACCATTTCCCTAATGTCGGAGCATAACCAAGCCATGCAAATTATGGCCCAAGTTCTTAGCCCCCTCACTGCTGTTTTAATTGGATGTTTATGCTCATCATTCATATGCTTGAATACATTTTTACTTTTGGGTTTTTTTTAATGCATTTTGCTTTGCGCTTTTTTTTTTTTTTTAAGCTCAGAAGCTGTATGTATGAAACATTCCCACTGAATGGTTTGAAACCCAGGAAATCAGTACGCACATGTCTGAGAAAGTGCCGCCTCTCATTGGCAGTCTAAGAGCCCCTGTAGCTGGCTGCTTTTTTTATAGCTGTGCTTTCTGGATCTTCTGAAAAGATCATTAAAGGTATAAGTGCTGAATTAACAATGGGGAATAACATTGCGATCACGTAGTGGAGTATGTTGGGAAGTCTCTGTAGAACAGAAAAAGGCATTGTACATTGTAAGCCATTGTGTTCGCTTTCCCTTATTGGGTATCACTGTGCATTTACCTTTTCACTTTCTGTGTCTAAGGCAGATGTAGCTTCATCCAGTAATAAAATTTTAGGATCTCTTATGATGGCCCTCGCTATAGCAATGCGTTGTTTTTGCCCACGAGACAGCTGGGATCCTTGAGCCCCAACATTAGTTTCATATTTCTGTAAAATACAGGAGGAAGATTTTATTCAGGTGCAAGCAAACACACCGGTACACAACCTGAAGGAAGAGCAGGAGGAGAGAGGCAAGAGCCCTGACTATTGCTGCCGCCTTCTTAAAAAACCCAGCAGTGCAGAAATACTGCATGAGCAATACACGTGTTTGGGGAGATGCTTCCGAGCGGTGCTTTGCAGTGCACATGGCCCGGGAGCCCAGGCAGTATGGTGACGGGCCTGGAAGAAAAATTTGTTAGCAAGATGATGTCTGATTTGCCTGAGGAAAAGAAATCCCCCCAGCCTCGATTTGGGAGAAGAGGTTAAAAGTGATTTAAGGGCTTTCTGGACAAGTGTTTTGCTTGGGTGCCTAGTTTGTATTGATAACTTTGATGTTCTGCTTTATATGATTTCAGTGCATTTAAATACTTCTTAAGTGCATGTAAGCAGCCAGCTTCAAATATTTTTGTCTAAGTATCATGCCCTAATCACAAGGCAAATCTCCCACGGCTGGGAACAGAAGATTTCCTGATGCAGTGTAATGCTTTGACTGCTGAACTGTGCTGCTGCTTCTTTCTTGTCAATGGCTTTGAAAAATCTTCCCTTTTCTCCTAGTTTAGAGTTGTAACTGCTGGTTTCAGTTTTAGAAATATTTGCCTACTGTGTAAAAATCTAGTAGCAACTCACACCCAAACTCTCAGAACATAAGAGGCATGGTCACCACACCCTCTTTGCTCCTACCCTTATTGCTATTAAACTAAATAAAAGGTATACACATGTAGCAGCTTTAACTGGGTTTGGAGTAACTCCTGCTGCAATGAAGACAGAGCAGCTTATTTGTAGTTCCCAGCCATGGCCTCGCAGGTGCTTACCTCAGGCAGTGACATGACAAAATCGTGCAGCTGAGCCTTCTGGGCTGCTTCTATGACTTTTTCCATCGTCGCCTCTTTGGTGTTACTGCCATATTTAATATTATCAGCAATGCTGCAGTCAAATAGCACAGGCTCCTGGGACACTATGCCAATTTTTGATCTAAGAAACTGTACGTTTATTTTCGTAGTGTCGTGTCCATCTATTAACTACCAAGAAATAGGAGAAAACTTACAACATCATTTCAGAACAACAGCCTGCAAAACCCAAATAGTTTGTAGCAAAACTAAATGATTTAGCCATATTATTAAAATGCAAAGACATCTGATTTAAAGTAATTTGAAGAATCTGCTTGTATTTGACTCCTTTGTGCATGATGTGTATTTTCTGGGTATGTCTGTGTTTCAGCCAAACACTAGACCATTTGCTTAATCTTAAGTCCGAGTGAACTACTTAATTGCTTAAGGTTAGGCACACATGTTGTTGCCTTCCTGACGTAGTGATCAACACACTTACTTCTTCGAAAGAAAGATAAATTAAACTAGATGGTTAAAATATTTACATGAGCAAAAGATATAAAAGCTTTTTAATCTATCAGTAATTGAATAACTGGAAGTTAAATGATGATCCGAGGGCTGGAGCACCTCTCTTATGAGGAGAGGCTGAGAGAGTTGGGGCTGTTCAGCCTGGAGAAGAGAAGGCTCTGGGGAGATCTTATTGCGGCCTTCCAGTCCCTAAAGGGGGCCTACAGGAGAGCTGGGGAAGGACTTTTTACTAGGGCATGTAGGGATAGGATGAGGGGGAATGGCTTTAAACTGGAAGAGGGCAGGTTTAGATTAAACATTAGGAAGAAGTTTTTCACTTTAAGGGTGGTGAGGCACTGGGACAGGTTGCCCAGAGAGGCTGTTGAGGCCCCATCCCTGGAGGTGTTCAAGGCCAGGCTGGACGTGGCCCTGGGCAACCTGGTCTAGTGGGAGGTGTCCCTGCCCATAGCAGGGAGGTTGGGACTGGATGATCTTCAAGGTCTGTTCCAACCTAAACCATTCTATGATTCTAAATCTAGACAAAATCAACCTGCAAAGAAGCTGCATGTTGGAGCATATTTATAGGTGTTCCAGGCTCTTTGTTGCTCCATTCAGGCTTGATTTTTGCTTGTGCTCCCACAATGCACACTGCACAGTTTGTGTTTCATACAGCAGCTACCAAGGTGAGTACCTATGGCCTACATAATGTGCAAGGGTACACCTGAGGCTTGCAGTATTCTGATCTTGCCTGAATACATCTGAGATGATACTCAGGAATTGCCAGAACAGTCCATGTCTGTTCCAGAAGGAGCTGAAGCCCCAAACTGCCACCACTGCTAGGCTGCACAGCAGGACACATTGAGAAGAGTCCTTGTGGCATTACTGAAAACAACAGCACACAAACCACGTTTCCTTTGCTTACCACATTTCCTTTCTCAGGGTCGTAGAAACGCTCCAGCAGCTGGACACTGGTGCTCTTACCACAGCCACTACTTCCAACAAAAGCCAAAGTCTGTCCAGGCTTAACAGTTACAGTGAGTCCTTTCAGGACCTGAATATCAGGTCGAGAAGGGTATGTGAATTTACAGTTAAGAAATTCAATGCTCCCCTTGAAATCATCCTGGTGGAAAAAAAAAAAAAAATGAAAAAGATGCTACAATGAGCTTGAGCTCAAAACTGAGTAGTAAAGGACAAAGTAACTCTTCCTCAGATTCCATTCTTGCATCTCTTATTTAAAACATGACATTAGTGCTTGTGAAATTGGCCCAGAAAGAGGGATAAAAACCATTCTGGAGTAGCTCTCCTAGAGAGGAAGCCATTAGTCATAACACTATTGCTCTGCTTATACTTCCCCATACTGCACTGGTCAGCAGGATCAATTGGAAATAGGATTGCCTTGCAAATGGGTAAGTTTTTTATTTTACTACAGACACTATAACAGTGTAAATTCGGTGATATCCCAAATACATTTGTGTAAAAATCCAGATTTGGTAAAAAAAAAATAAAATCAATCTAACTTTGCAATGTTAAAACAATACATGAATTCAGGCCAATTTTCCCCGAACTCTTAAAAAACTCTTTTACAAAACTCTGAAGGGTGTCAAGATACTTCATTTTCATCATTTGAAGCAGGATAGTTAATGTATTTAGTTCTTAACAATTATTTCAAGGGTTTTTTTTAATTCTGAAAAAAAAAAATAAACTATTTGAATTTTTTGGGTCTGACTTTTCAATTCACCGAAACATGAGCATTTTCATTTTGTCTGACGCAAAGATGAGTTGCCTTCTCGTGAACACCCCCAACATTTTGATGTGAATGGGAAAAAAGACTCCATTATAAGCTAACAATAGTCAGGTTTATCTGCGAACTGGAAAGCAGAAATAAAAAAACATGCTATTCTGTGAGTCATCTAAATTGGTCCTATTCCAATTTACAGGAGTTTTACACTGACAAATTCCTAATAGCCACACTTTATATTACTCTCGCTGTCAAGTACAGAGCTCTCTGCTTCCAAAAGAGCAAAGACAAGTAACAATTATACAGTCAGCATAACCTTCCTGTAAAGCAGTGATCCTCATTGACTTATAAATCATTAGTGCAACTTCAATGCTTATATTGAGCTGAATGATACCAGAAATTACTCATCTCCGCTCTTACCCATTTTTCCCCTTTTTCACTGTAAACACTGATTTTAGGAACCCGATCGACCAGTTGAAAAAAGCGTGCAGCAGATGTTTTGGCTTTGGCATAGTTTGGGGTATAGGAAGAAGCTCTTCCCAAAGCAGTTCCACTGGTGACAATAGCAGAGATCACCCTGTGGGGAAGGGGGACACAGTCATTCTTGGCAAGCAGTTCTCGGGAAACTGAACACTACAGCGAGACCAGCGCTTCTGGAGAGGAACCTGTTTGGGGCTGCCGGTGGGCTCTCACCTGAACACAAAGCTGTAGTGGAGTCCCTCAGCATCAACTAGAAACCCTCCGTATCTGTAAGAGACAGCGTTGGCAATGAACACTATGCTCTGGGCAAAGCCAAAGCAGAGTCCATAAACATGTGCTTTTTTGATTGCAGCTTTATAGGGCATATCCAGGTGCTTCTCAAAATTGTCGATAAACATTTTCTCTTTTGCCATGCCAGCTACAGTCCTGATGTTGGAGAGGGCTTCACTGGCAATCTGGAGGAGAAAGAAAAATATATGTAAAAGCTCCAAAATTTCACTCAGAGAAGCAGAGTGTGCTCTTTCACAAATGCATGATTCGTTCATGAACACAGGGCACTGATGCCATATATAAATTTCTTCAGATATGGTACAGACTGGCACAAATATCAGCAAACCTAAAGAGAAACTCCCCTACAAGCAATTGCCTACGAACATCCTCAAGAGTAATGCTCTGTCTGCCCCGCTAGACCCCAGTTACTGTAAGCACACTTAGGAAATCGGGCACATGCTCTCACCTGTGACCTATTTCACGGGATGTGACTAAATGGGACATCCACAAAAGCAAAAATGGTTTTAGGAACACTGCTATTTCCTTGATGGCATGCATTTATTAATTAAAGATGTTTAATTAAATTATTTTATTTGTTTTACTTATAGCAAGTCAGAGAAAGATTTAGAAGGGATGCTATCCCCAACTTCCGTTTTATAAATCAAAACCACTTGAATTTACTATATTTCCTCACCTGCTGACCCTCCCTCTTTTTCTTGTTTATGTCCAAAAAGCCTGATGAGATGGAACATATGAATGGAGGGTGGCACCCTGATTCCTTTAAGATCAGTGACACAATTTCCAGGATTTTACTTTGTATATAGACAAAGAGTAAGCAAATGCTTGCCTGTGTACATAGGAAAATGAGGAAACTGTGAGATAATCCCTATGGAAATGTCTCTGGAGTTTTAATTAATTGTAGGCTTTATATTGTGCTTTGTTGTCAGTCAAAATTTGGGTTTCTCTCCAAAAAAAATAGCACTCCAATTTGATCTACAGAAGTAAATTGGCAGTTTGATACTACTTTCACCCTACTTATCTCAAGTAATTTTATTAATAAATTGGTTTACAATGCTGTACTTTGCCAGGCTTTGGTAGTAGCTTCATAGTGTGATGCTTTCCTTTGGGAAGCAATAGTCTGGTATATGGCTTATGACTGTTTTCAGCATGTAGGAAGAGATCTGAGTATAAATCATTAAAATATTCAATCCAGAATATTCTCCAGAAGTCAAAAAGGGGGGGTGGCAGGCCGAGCTGGCTGCAGCAGGCAATGGGAAAGAAGCAGCCAGTAGATAAAGAGCTGAACAGGGCAAAGGGCTCCAGTCCGTGTGTTTGGTTAAGGTCAAGAGGAGGCTGAAGATGGTCAGTTGAGAGCTCAGCTGGGTAGAGGGAAGGTTTAGATGGGGCAGGGTGGAAGGTGTGATGGGTAAGATGTTGGGTGGGCAGGAAGTTAATGTAAGAAGGAGGAGGATCAGGAGCAGTGGGAAGTCTGCAAGAGTCATTTTAGGATGGGCTGAAGTAACTCTGCTGAAGGAAAATCTCTGAGGCTTAGAGAGGGCTTGCAAAGCATACTTCTGATGCTAGAAATATGGCAGTCTAAAGCAGAGGAGAAGGCTCAGGCATTTCTCTGAGCGGGGTAAACTGAGGTAGTCCTCTTCATGTCATCTGTCTTCTAAATCCCCTGTGTTTCTGACACCGTTCAGTTTCTACACAGGTGAACTGGGTATATTTCAAAAGTATCAGATTCTGGGTCATGTGCCAGAACTTAGTGACCCAGAAGTAAAGCCAAAGGAGTCTGAGTGTTTCAAAGGCACCCACCCACTCTTTGTGCGTAGGAGTGAACTCGTAAGGAAATGACATTCCTTTCTGTTGTGTCCCTACATTTTCCCCGTTTGGTACATGGACTGGAAGCCTGCTCAGCCAGTGCAAACTTCATAAAGCTGTTCTCAGCCTTCGAGGTGAGGCAGCTCACAGGGTCTTGCAGTCAATGGAGCACGGGATGCTGCTAACCGCGATACAGGAGTTAGAGGAACAAGGAGGAGGGCTTTAGCCAGGGGTCACTGAACACTGGACACATTCTTTCCAAGGAAAGAGAATTCCTTCCTCGTGTCCCAAGCTGGTTGGTTTAATACCCACACGGGTGTGCTTCCACCATGGAGCAAAATTTAAAGTATTATGAGAAAGTCTCTCGTCACAAATTACCAGAAAAATGGTTAATGCTTATCAGAATTAAAAAAAAAAAAAAAAAAAAAAAAGATTTATATACTAGCTGAGAAATGAGAACTGATAGAATTTTGACCCTTAAAATCCTTACATAAAAATAAAGTTATGCCTGCAATCTAGCAGCACACATTGATGGAGGAGCTGGTAAGCTAGTAGGGCCCACTGAAGGAACGATTCTGCTCTCTAAAATCCACGTTCTGATCTGTGGTTCAGTGCCGAATTCTCAGATGTGAGGATTTCTAAGTGAAAATGTATAATTGCTTTCTGAGATCCGCATAATCACAGGGCATGAACAAATGGGTCTTTCAATAAAACTGGAGAAAGGTGAAACAGACTGCTGAGAGATCTGTGTCTACCGATTAGGTCCAATAACTTTCCGAAAGTCAGTCACATTCCATACAGCAAGTGCTTTTGCAGTTAGGTAGTTCCCAATGGTGTTTCAGTGGTTTGACAAGCTGAAATATTACAACTTATTTGCCAAATGTTGCCAGTTTCGTTACATTTGAATTACTGATCCCAGTCCCAAATGCCTGATTTTTCAACTAGCAGTGACTGTAAATACAGATTAGCTTTTAAATATCGTTACCCGTCCAGTAGCTTCCAGCGCTTTCTTGTCCTGAGAGGCAAATCCTGTCAACATTTTAGCCTGCACAGCTCCAGATAAGGCCAAAAACGGCAGGAAACACAGGATAACTAAACTCAGTTTCCAGCTGAAGTAGAAAGCAATGATCATGGCCACCCCAATGTTGGTAAAGGAATTGACAATCATTCCTATCTGCGATCCAGTTGCCTGCAAAGAAAAGAAACAGAGGTGATTGACTTGTACTCCAATAGTAACCGCAACAATCTTTAAATAAGGTTTCTTATAAAACTTTAGAAAACTCTAAATGACATCTAAATATCATAAGGCATCAATGGCTGCAGACTGCACTGGAATTTAGCCAGTTTGGATATACTGTTTCCAATTAATTGTATCATGAGAAGGACTGCAAACCTCCAATAGTCCTTTCACCCACCAAACTGTCTAATGAGAACTCAGAAAATTGTTTCTAATGATTGTGAGAAAGATAATCTAACTATTGAAATTAGCTCCCTTGGTTCCCTGGAGAATCACTCATCTGAGTACTCTGTTTAGCCCTACATTTATCCCCCTAGATTTAAATAATAAACAGAACCCATTTGCAACTTAACTGTTAGCGACAATGTCTCAGCTGTGCTAAAATCAATAAGAAACATCGCTGAGAAAGGATGAATTAAAGTTGTATTTCTGCCTGTCTCTTTGTTACGGAAAAATTTTAAACACACCTTTGACATCACCTTTATTGAATGCATTCATCTTCTCTTTATGTACTTCGAGAACACCGTTCTTTCTTTGTAATAAACTTGATTTATTTACTCAAAAGTTATTTTGCTTCATAGCAGTAAACAGCAGCCCTAGATAGGAACTAGGTCGCTATGTATTAGAAAAAAAAAATTACATTTGATGTCTTTGATCATTTTCAGTTGAATTCATTTGCAGGATGTGAACTTGCAGCACAAAATGCTCATCATCTGCTCCTCCTCTGACCTGCAGCAACAGGGCAAGGTGCCTCAGACCTGGCCATGGTGGAAGGTTCAACCTCCCAGCTCTGCAGAGGCTACCAAAGGAGCAGCCATAGGACTGCTCTTACCTGGATCTTGCAGCTCTAACGCCCCCCCTCCCACTCCAAGAGTCTGCTTCTTACTCCTGATGCAGATGTAAACATTTTCAGACCCCGGACACCTGTGTGCATCTTCTCACCTTCAGCTCGCTCTGCAACAGCGGCTGTTGGCTCAGCTCTGCGTCAGGCAGTGAACGGTGGAGGACACTGCTGCTCAAGTAGCTCTGGTTTTTTTTCCCCTGGAGCTGTGGGCTGGATGGCCGTTCCCCACTGCTCTACATGTGCTTGGAACAAAGATGTCTCTTAGGAGGTTACTAAATGGTTCAGCCAGTGTTTTACAAGTTCGTTTATTTCAATTAAAATATGTCCTGTAAGTGCCTGTAATGGCTGAAGAGGTTTGCAGTTGGTTTCTCCAATACTGTAAAAATTGCTCCTGACAGGGGTTTTGGGAACCTCTTCTCTCATTTGTCTTTTAAATTCTTAAAACCTCCATTAACAGTTTTTAAATACTAACCTACCGTCTTCAGTCAAGCTGAAACAAGACAATTTTTGTAACAAAGAAATCTGTATGTTTCCTTCTTTGTTTCTAGAAAATTGCTTGCATTGGAGCCAAGTAAAATGGAATCTAAATCATTTCTACCAAAGCATCAATTCAGATAGGTAACAATTATAGCTCAGCATGATTTAACCCTCACCCACTAAGGAACACAACGCATGGAGTTAGTGGTTCACTTTCCCAAATAATCAGTCATGGTGAAACTGGCTGCATGATTCCCTGTCTGGGGAACAAGCCAGTACTGTAAGCTGTTTTCTCAAGTGAACTATTAGTTTAAATCAAAATTCTCACAACAAGCACAAAATCGTGCGGAAAACTTCAAAACACGATTAGTGATGAATGTCACTAAAATACTAGTCTGACATATTTTGAAATAAACTCTTAAGCATTGTGGCAAAAAGCTAAGTCATCTCCAGAAAAAAAGGAATTAAAACTTTTGCACTGGATGCTCCTTCGGGTTCCATTGATGGTTGGTATTTTATTGATTTTTGTGTTCTTGTTCTGGTAATACAAGCAGGAATAATGGGTAGTAAATTGTGACCCTGCTTGTGCTTTTAAGTAAATACAGTGATAATAGTTCCACGTTGACAGTCTATCATAAATAGAAATAGCTTAATTGACTGACCAAGGACTGATCTACACTGACCTCGCTGGTTGCGTGGTAGCTAATTTAAAATAGGCATTCAATCAGTGCTTATAGTAAAACGATTCTTAAGCTACCATCTCTTACCCCTTGGACCTGTGAGGCATCTGTTGCAAGTCTTGTAGTCAAAGCACCAGGGCTGTTCTTCCGGTCATCAAACCAACCAATGTCTTGCCCTAGCATAGCCTGGAAACCAATTTTCCTTAACCGTCTTGTGAGCAGCTCACCGGACTTGGCAAAGGTGTATCCCTGGGGTGAATAACAATAAATATAAATGTTGTACAGAAAGAGATACCCACTGAGTAAGGGATAAGAAAGAAAATTTACCCATATTGGACTGCTGTTACCTGTAGAAACTGCGTGAAAAATGAAAGAATTCCAATAAGGACAAAGAGCAGGCAGACACCATTGATCTGGATTCTTTGTTCTTCTTCATCAAGAATGGAGAAGGTCTTTGAAGGAAAAAAAAAAGGTGAAAGGGTGGCATCATATTAAAGTGTCAGTTTTGCTGTATGTGAGTTTGTTCATGAATCCCTATTGCCAAGTGCAGAAGCCCACCCTAGAATGAAAGCCAGAACACAGAGTTCTCCCTCACCCCATGCAAACGCCCAATTCCTTATTTTTCCTAAGGTAAGACTGGGTACAACATAATGCTTTTTAGTCCTATTAAACAAGTTTATTATACTCAGTGTCTGCACATACTGCTATTACTTGCCGCCCATTCCTAGTTATAATTAATCAATCATCATCCCCCTAATCTAAATAAGATCCAGTGTGACAACCAGAGAATAGCAATGGAATAAATAGCATCAGGACAAAGCAACAGTGCAGCAGGTCCCTTACCCCTGCTCTAATATATGGCATTTGCAACTTTATTGGGCCACACAAGATGGAGTAATTATACCCTAGCATGACTTGCCTTGCACAATACTAACGGATGCTATAATTGCTATAGGTAGGCTTCAAGAGGAACCTGCTGTCTTTTACTGGAGGAGTGTGAAAAAGAGCTATTCGCTTACAGAGGTGTACTTGAGAAAAAGCATTACTGCTTAAAGTAAAGCCCCTCCACCCCATTCTGCTCCAGTCTTCATAGTATTTTTCTTTTATCTCTGGTTCTTATTATCTGGTCTTTTTCAACACCTGCCAGTGTTCCTGGGCTGCTGCTGAAGTAGTGGTCCAAATCTAAGTAGCCATCCTTTAGCAACTCCTTTCGGTCAGAGCAGTTGATATGTAGGTCAGTCAACCTACCTGAAGTTGTTAAATTGCTTTTGCTACTTGCAGGTATAAGCCACAGCTCATGTTTGTACTTCTCCACTAACCTTAAATTAATTCTAATTGGATTTCACAGGTAAAAATTACTATAAATTGACTAATCTCTCAACCTGTTTTCTGTAAGGTTTAATTAAAAATAAATTGTGCATTCAACTTTAACTATATCAAAACCAGCATAAATTCTTCTAGGTAAGTATTTAACAGCAGAAAGAGAAGAAGGAATTTTCATTACAGCTGCAAAATACAAAAATTCCACAAAAATAAACTTAAGTACTAGTCTTAGAAGGTCAGCCCAAGTTATTTATGGTTCCAAGTGAACTATGCATGGAAGTAACAGGGAAGAATTAGAGCATGAATTTGAGAAAAAGAAATAGCTGTTCTCTAGTGGGAATTCCACTTCAAGTATTTTAACTTTGTACATCAGTACCTTGGTAACAAAATAAATCCTGCAAAATCCAAAATGGTAATACCAAAACGGCACCTAGTGTTTCAAGCTAAGAATTGATCCAATGCCACGCTGTCTTCCCAGTAGCAAGGCATATTATTTCTCAGATTACTCTTTGTTTAAAAAAAAATAATAATCACTAGGTATGTTTTAATCTGTCATAAGAACAAAACATAGAACAGTCTGCTGCTGTTCCTATTCCCATAATGAAATCCACTGTACATTCAGTAGTTCATGTTTGATTCTGAATTGAACAGGCTGTGAGCAGATTTCATTTGTCTTTGTAACTTACGCATCTAGAAAAGATATCACTGGTTTTTGTTTGTTTGGGTTTTGGTTTTTTTTTTCTGTAGGGAATATTCTAGTTAAACACTTGGACTGAATGAGATACAGGTGAACTCAGTGCATGCATAAACTGTGTCCCATGAGAATTATGGATTTTAGAATTGCTGTGATGGTAGTTTCTGTATCATTATGGTATGCAGTATCTAGACATGAATGTAAAAACGCACTTCATAGTACTGGTCATGCCACATGCAGAGCTAGCCTAAAACATAACCAGGGGAATAATTAACTACTCATCATTGAGAACATTCGTTTACATGTATGTCATGTTAATTACAGTGCTTTGTTACTTTTCATATGAAAAAACATCAGCAAAATCACTGCTGAAATGAATAAGAATTCTAATCAGTAAAACTAATAAACATTATGATAAACAGCATGTGATGGATCATAATAAATATACAGTTGTGAACTGGGGTGTAAAACACTACTCTCCAGAGATGCTGATGCCTTTTTCACAAGTGACTTGCATGTCGCTGCACAGTCATCCAGAAACACTGGGATGGCCCCACACATGGGTTGAACTTAACATTTTTCTTTTCACACTTTGAAATTTTTCTCTCTAGTCAAATAAATAAATATCAAATACAAGACTGAGCATTGCAAAGAGAGATAAACACTTGCCATAGGACCCTACAGTGAGTTCCAGTAAGTATTTATGCTTGTTATTATAAACTTTTGTTCATTGCTTCTGTAAGGCTAGATGGTAGGCAAGATTAATGAAGAAAAGGGAGAGTGCTGTGAGCCTTTGCTTTAATATGCTGAGCATATCACCCACATTCAAAGTGGTTCCCCTGTTTTCTCATATGCAAGAAATACGTTGAGAAACACCTTCCCAGTTCCTGTGGCCAGGCTCTCTCCATTGCTCCTAGATAAAGGCTGAGAGATCTGCAATGTCTGCAAGACACCTTGAGAGTTTCTGGTGAAGCCGGTTATTCATCAGTCTGGGACTCCTGTTGCAGGCTATAAATTCAAGCATCCCAGCTGGAGAAAAGCAATGGGCTGAACTACATGCTTACACTCTTCCTTAAATTGAGAGCAATAGCACTTTATAGTCCTATAGAAGGAAAGGTGGATGACATTCCCTGGGAAGAGATCTCTTTGTTGCAAACAGGATTTTTTTCCCCTTGCAACTCTGTCCTGTAAAATTGAACTATCCCATGCTGCAGCTATCCTAACATGTGCAGCTATATTTTTGACCTATGTTCTTGATTTAAAAAAATAACACTGCTTACAGTAACATGTAGCACAGACAATAGCATCAGGTCTATAAAAGGAAAGAGTTGTTGCTGAGGTGTCCATGTTCAGATTATACAAGTTTCAACAGTTTTAGCATGGACTGTCTTTTATCTGGGGCCATGGGCTACATGCCCAATAGCAGTCAGAGCACAGCTTTCAGTTGAGATTCACTGGAAGGAATCCATTTCCCACACTCTGAGACAGTTCCACAGTGGGAACCAAAGCATGGTAAGAAGAAACTACTGAGAAACTTGTTCCAAAGGTACACTTCTGATCTGAACTGATCAGAAGACATATCCAGCATTATTGAGTTCATCATTCACTTTTTGGGATTAATTTCTGAGAACCTTCAAGGCAGAATTTGCTAAATTTATCCTTTCATTTCAAAGCTGTGGGGATTTTTCCCCTCACTTCCCCAGCATATTGGTCCCAAAGTACAAGCCCACGTGTCTGTCACAACATCATTGCAGATATTCAGACAGCTTGGAAAGCAGATGCATATTCCATCTGCCTGACTGCCTTGGCACCAGGCAGAAATGTTTTAAATTTATGAATAATGAAACACAGATGTTGGACTGTGCTCATGTTCATCATGCCTTGTTTTTTTCTTGCAGCCTCTCTCCTTTGATGGACTGAGACCTTCAAGAGAAGGAATTCATCCTTGACAATGAAGGCATTTAGCATCTTGCAGGATGACATCAGCCCCATACCTCCCGGTGTCTAGAAAACCTCTCTCAAAAGGAATCAAAGGTTAGACTTATTGCAGAATGCATATAGCAGTGTTTTACCTGCAGTCTAGTGAAAGCTACAGTCCTGGAGGTCTAGACACTCAAAAAGTGTTCGGAGATGGCACACCTATGGCTAAAAGGCCAAGCACGTTGGCCAAAAGCCACTAAGTGGATCAACAGGGACTAGAATGTCTTTTGCTCTACCCGTCCCTGGATCTTAGCTAGCAAACATCAAGCTACAAGCAAAAGTGATTCAAAGTCCTGAGTAACTTCCCAGAGAGGAATGTCTAAGCCAAAACAATTCTGCACCCCCACTCCTCCCAAAAAAAACCCTAAACCAAACAGCAAAAGGTCTATCTTTCCTTTCATAGATTGCTGGCACCACTGTTAGGAGCAATTTCTCAACAATTTTCTAATCAGTAGCTTAGATGCTGTGGCACTCATTCAATCATTCCTTCCTGCCTGAAAGATTTCGGACCTCCAGTTTCTAGAATAGTGTTTGCCCTTTAGGTCATATTCTTTGCACACATATGTACCTACCATAACCTAAACAAGTATGTGGGAATCACAACCCAAGTTTTATCCTATCTCAGGTGGGTACCCAAACTGCAAAACAATATTGGTATCCCCATTTTCTTCCCAGTGAATGCATCATTACTTTACACAATAAGAAACAACAACAATAGAGGGGTTTTCTCTGTCCTCCTAGTTCTTGAAAATTTAGGACACTTTTCTAGGCATTAGAGCTGAATTTCTTCAGGCAGCCCTCCAGTTTCCTACTAACGGGAAAAATGCTTCCCCAAAAAGCTGTTTTACAAAAGGGGAAGCATCCTCTTTCTATTACAACAAGTTTTTGAAGGAAAAAACAGTTATGGTTGAACTCTTGAAAAGTTTCAAACAAAGCTGTGGATTTTGATAGTGATGCATGTTTTAGTGAATGCCAAGGTTTAAAGCATATTCCTATTTCCTGCTTGTCTTCCAAACTTATTGATTCAAGTCTCCATTTTGCTGGCAGCTATGAACCCTGTTACAATTATCTACCTCTCCCTGGGCATTCTGCAGGGAGCAAGCAGCAAAGCGCTGCCTGAAATACATGAACAAAAAAGTGAAGTATTTTTTGGATCTGATCCAAAGCTTTCTCAAAGTCTTGGCCAAGTCTGTAGAATAAAATTCTGCAGGGAAGGACCTCTGCCTGTATCTCTCCACTGTACCTGCACGTACACCTTGTCTCATCTAAAATAAACTGTATGCAAGTATAGAAACCCACTCCCAACAGTTCCTGGGAAGTGAAGAAGAGCCATAATGAAGAACACATGACAAATGCTAATGAGCCTACTCTTCAAAGAGCTCAAATTATAGTGTGATGACAGTGATATAAATATCTCTACTGAATAATTGTTTATAGGCAAAAAGGCTAACCCCATTTACTTGACGAGATATAAAGATTTGCCCAAAACATGTCAAGTTCTGCATCATACATTCACTCCCCCCTGCTTCAGAGCTAAAATACACTTTAAAATGTTAGCATAACATACCCCAAGAATCTGACTGAATAGCAAAGCATAGAGTGGACTGACTGCTCCATTCACAGATGCTGCCAGAGATCCAAGCACCATGTATGGCCATTCAGAGGCATTGTATTTCAAAATTCTGGTAAACGGTACAGGTTTGACATCTTCTTCCACAACAAGAGATTCCTAAAAAAAACCAGGTAGGATTTATGAAGCAAATGTATTCCCTTTAACAGTAAGATGAAAGAGTTGGCATAATCTGTTAAATGGCCATCTAGTCCCCAAACAGCTGCTCTACCTTTGTATGGGAAAGGGCAGCGATGGATCTTGGCTGCTGTCTGGAGCTCTTTTGTAGGGCTAGGGAGTCACAAGAGGGTTACGTAAATTACTACCTTTACTGTCCCTGGAGAAAAAGAGAGAGATTCATGCCTTATGCAGCTCTACTGATTCCAATTTAAGAGGTTAATTACGACCAGTTTAAGATTTTCTGCCACTGAAACTCAGGCTGTTCCCTTTTTGCTGCCTTCAGATGAGGTGTGATGCGATATCCAGTGCCAGAACTTAAGACTTCTTCCTCACAAGTGGCTTTTTGTGTCACTCATGGAATCGCCTTAAATATTGTTTCAAAGTATTGTGAACACAGTGAACACACTGATCAGACTCTGCATCAAATTAACAGGTATGCTACATAATGAAGAAAAGGGAAATCTCAGAGTGATAGCTGGGTTCAGGCTTTATACGTGCTAATTATGCCTCCCTTCTGTGAAACAACCTGAGACTATATGCTGAATTCCCATAATTATTCCCAGTAAGAGCAGAATATTCATCATCAAATTATAACTTACCCTGCAGTTTGATTTTTGCAGAATTTTTGTAACACTCAGTGTGCTGAGCCCTGCTTATCTCCCTCAGTTCACATGGCTGGAAATGGCCAGGCAAAACAGACACTGTGATGACCTATCTGCTGGAAATGTGCAAGGATGAATGGGTGGAAGCATCTTCCTTCTGAGCTAGTGCCAGGGTGGCAGCACTAAAGCCCTCTATTTATCAACAGAAAAGGCTTAACAATAGCAAGAACAGTGACTTCTAACTGCTGCGCTCTGCACTGAAGAACCATAGCCATGCAAATTGGTGCAGGGAGCTTCGTAAGCACTTTGGAAACCCACTGTGTATATTCCTACATAATTTTGCATAATTTTAAGGCACGTTTTCTTTATTTTCTATGCTAGTTGATTGCACAAGGACACTGTCAGTGTTGCAGTTCTGGGTAAGGTTGCAGTGAGAGTCTCTACTCAAATCTTCAGATGATTTTGAGATGAAAGTGAATTTACTCTCTATTGAACAAGAAGCAGTGTTATTTGTATCACTGAGTGGCTATTACATTTCACAGGCTGAGTATTTTGCTTTTTGTCAGTTAATTCAGCTTTTATGCATACAACTTTTTCAACTTGATCTACAACAATTTACCAACAGGTCATGCTCTTCTAGAAATGTTATATGGACCACTAAGCATAACAGCCATCAAAATGCAGCCGAGGGTCTACACAGAGGATAAGAACTGAAGCTGTTGTTTTGTTTAAGTAGACAAAAGGATCAATCCAAGAAGACGTATCTGCCAACAACTCCTATAACAGAGACATGTATCTACGGGTTATCATTACCAAGTAATATAACCTGTTCGGTTGAAAATTTAATAACAAACTGTTGGACCCAACCTTTTTTGCTTGTTCATCATCTTCTTCATAAGAAGGCATAAGATTCATGTACTCTGTGTGATCTCTTGCAATGGATAATGGAGGGTCAGGTACCACATTAGAGAGCTGAGACCTGGAGCGCTGCCGAAGTGAAGCTCTGTAAAGAGGTTAGAAATGGTCTGTTCTTCACAGCTCAGTAACACAACACTTGCTTGCAAAGCAGGTGCAGTTTTCATATCAACTAAATCATGATTCACTGAAGCAAATCAAAGGAATCCCATGGAGTTTTTCCTTCTTTTTCTATGTTCTCTCAACTTCTTGAGAAGAAAATACCTCACAACAGAGACAAATACTTTTAAAAATCATATTGCACCCCACCACTCGGATGTTGTCTTATTTGTACCCTGAACCCTGTATTTGTTAAGCAAAATTGTGGTGTATCCTCCTATATTTGCACAAGTTGTTAAGACATCAAGTCAATTCACCGCTGTCACTATCAAGTAATTCAGTCCAGCAAAACAGGATGCTGAAACAATCCACCTCTATCCCTGACAAAACATAACCCTGTAATGTAGGAGAGATGTATTCACTCGCATATGTTTGACATGGGCTTGCCTGAAAGAAATAATAAGTGTCTCGCTACAAGACAGTCTGGCTTGTAAAATGCTTTAACCTTCATCAAGTAGAAGCCATAATAAAAATGTCCTTGTACATTGCATTGATTTCTCAAGTAATTGCACAGCAAATCATTTTTCAAGTGACCGGACTGAAAGTGCATTAGGTAATACAAATATATGGCTGTATGGTAGTAATATTAAAAATGGAACATTAACACAGTAGACCAGAATTGGAGAGAAAGTACTATGGATAGAAAGGGGAGTAAAATTGAGTCTTGCTATTTATCCATGGGCCTTCAATCAGTAACGTATTACCTAAGCTATTTCTTTCTAAGTGAACTCTGTCTTAGTAAAATGCTTGCAGCCCTTCCACCCTCTTTTACGCAACATACAGAGAAGTGATTCATTAGCACTATTGGGATTTTGGAATAGTGGAATGAAGTATAGAGATCTGGAAACATATTGGGATTTACAATCATTTTTAAGACTCACCGCAAACTGGCCCGATAGCTTCCTCTGCTGAATGACTGGACTTTCTCAAGATTTGGCTCAACTACGTTATTTTCTGCTGCTGTAAAATATAGTATATAGAGCTCTTCAGTTTGTGCTAAAATTGAATACAACCCAAGTTCACTGTGGCTCTGCAAAAAAGTGCAGCATCTCCAAGTCATAACTGGAATAATTTGTAGAAAGCAAAAATGTAATACAATCTTGCTACTCAACCTACACGTACCACAAGTTTTATAGTTGTATTTGACATGATGAAGTTAACAGAATATTAACCTAAGGACCGTCTCACTTGGGATGTGACTGCTAAAGACTGTTTCCCTATTTTAGAACTGTAATTGCTCTCTTCTTTTAATATAACCATATCCAATCACAGAATCACAGAATAGTTTGGATCGGAAGGGACCATTAAAGGTCATCTAGTCCAACCCACCTGCAATAAGCAGAGACATCTTCAACTAGACCAGGTGCTCAGAGCCCTGTCCAGACTGACCTTGAATGTTTCCAGGGATGGGGCATCTACCACCTCTCTGGGCAACCTGTTCCAGTGTTTCGCCACCCTCATTGTAAAAAATTTCTTCCTTATATCTAGTCTAAATACGTCCTCTTTTAGTTTAAAGCCATTATGCCTTGCTGTACCGCAACAGGCCCTGCTAAAAAGTTTGTTCCCATCTTTTCTGTAGGACCCCTTTAAGTACTGAAAGGCCATAATAAGGTCCCCCTGGAGCTCTCTCTTCTCCAGGCTGAACAACCTCAACTCTCCCAGCCTGTTCTTATAGGAGAGGTGCTCCAGCCCTCTGATCATTTTTGTGTCCCTCCTCTGGACCCGCTCCAACACATCTGTTTCTTTCCTGTGCTGAGGGCTCCACAGCTGGACGCAGTCCTCCAGGTGGGGTCTCACCAGAGCAGAGTAGAGGGGCAGAATCACCTCCCTCAGCCTGCTGGCCACGCTTCTCTTGATGCAGCCCAGGATACGGTTGGCCTTCTGGGGCTGTGAGCCCACATTGTCAGCTCATGTCCAGCTTCTCATCCCCCAGTACCCCCAAGTCCGTCTTGGCAGGGCTGCTCTCAATCCCTTCACCCCCAGCCTGTATTGATACTGGGGGTTGCCCTGACCCAGGTGCAGGCCCCTCCACTTGGCCTTGTTGAACATTATGAGTACAGGCCCACTTCTTGAGCTTGTCCAGGCCTCTCTGGATGGCATCCTGTCCCTCAGGCGTGTCAACCACACCACTCAGCTTGATGCTGTCTGCAAGCTTGCTGAGGGTGCACTCAATCCCACTGTCTATATCACTGATGAAGATATTGAACAGTATTGGTCCCAATATGGACCCCTGAGGGACACCTCCTGTCACCGATCTCATTCCAGACACTGAGCTGTTGACCACTACCCTGTGGATGTGACCACGTATGATGCTTCAGGAAAATACAACAGATTATTCTATTAGACCTCCATTTCCAGAAGCTTTGATTCAAATCTGCCTCTAGTAAAACAAATAGGTTAGTTTCAGCACATTCTGTAATTTGCTTGCATTTCAAATGCAGCAGGACTGGACTGACGGCACTAAATGGAGATACAAAATGACAGGTATTGCAGGTCAGAATTAATGTTTCAGGGCAGATCTATATTAGGAAGGTAATTCAGTGCATATGCAGTAAAAACACTTTGGCCAGACCTATTACTTCTATAAATACTAAAATTCAGCCATAAAGGTTGAAAAAAAAAAAAAAATGCAGCAACTAGCCCTCATTAAAAAAAAATAATCTGCATTCTGTGGAATTTTACATCATTTTCTGAAAGAAAACAAAATTCTTACTTTCCGTTTCTTCTTTATTAACTGCTGTGTCTCCTTTGCTTTGCAAGGTCACCAACATGAAATAAACCCCTTTCCTCTTCAAGAGTTCCTCGTGAGTTCCTCTCTCCACAGCCTTTCCATGCTCAAACCCAACGATGACATCAGCAGCTTTGATGGCTGACAGGCGGTGAGCTATCGAGATTGCCGTGCGGCCAAGGCGAGCCTGACAGGGAACAACAACAGCCCCATTCCCAGAACACCAAGCAGAATTGATTGGAACTAGCACTATGTAATCTAAAGTTTTGTCAAATCAATAGAAATCTTTCTAGTGGTTTCAGCTGACTTGACTTTGACTTGAACTCCATCCATAGCCCATAGATGAGCATCTGTTTCTGAGCAAAGGGACCTATAGATTTCTGTTAATGTCCCAAAGTAAGAAAAAATTATGTTCCGTCAATAATACTAAGGTTTTACTTGTGCACATGAAACAGCTGTTAAGAAAAGCTTCTCACTGCTTGTTGCAACTCAGCAGCAACCTCTGCAGAGTGCATTAAAAATAATTTCTACCCTTTTAAGTCTGATTTATGCTATACTATAGCAAACCTTATGAAGTGCTTCTTGGACAATAGCTTCACTTTCATTATCAAGTGCTGACGTAGCCATATCCAGTAGCAGGATTTTTGGGTTTCGCACAAGAGCTCGAGCAATAGCTATCCTCTGTTTTTGACCTCCACTCATCTGGCTTCCACCCTCTCCAACATGAGTGTCAAATTGCTGTGTGAGGGAAAAAAATGAAAATGAAACAGATAGCGAAAGAGTCTGTTAAGCTTCTGGTGAAGACGTTGGTAAAATGTCTCTCAGATTTGTTCTGGAAGTAGACTTAAAAAACAGAAACATTGTTAGTGCACCAAATGCAAAGGAGAGCTGATGAAATAACTTCCTTCATAATGAACAACATCATTTTGCCTGAACTGGGGTTCCAACCCCAAACCAAAAGTATGTACTGATAAAAAGGTGAAATGTTCTGGTCTGACTCAAAACAACTATATCAGCAGAAGCTGAAATGGAGAGGAAACACCTGCCTGCTCTCCATCAGATGACTCACCAGCAAACTTTCCACAGAGCTGGACTTGTCTGCTGATCTCCTGTGACTCATGAACACTTGTGTCTGTGATTCATGGACATCGTACTCTGGTGGCACTGGGTTCAGGTCAAGAATTAAATAAATACATAAAGCCTAGCGTCTCAAGACCCAGGATAATTATATTCATCTAGAGCCAAATCTTGTTTATTCCTCCATTTCCAGGAAATAAACAGGGACCTTTACACAGTCGTTCTATGAATAGTTTCCTGGAAGCGCATAGATGGAGGATAAAAAGTACACACTGACATTAGTTAATGGTACATGCATAGATGGAGGATAAAAAGTACATACTGACATTAGTTAATGGTACGTGCATAGATGGAGGATAAAAAGTACATACTGACATTAGTTAATGGTACTTGAATCCTGTCAATCAGGTTCACTGTTGTAATATGTCCCTTTGAGAAGCTACTTGGCAAAATAACATTCTAGAAAAATAAACAGCCCAGTACCATCAAATATGGGCTTAGTAAGGATGATACCATAGGACTGATCAAAGCCCTGTCATCATAAGTGAAGGAACCGGGGACGAGGGAACCTCCAGATAACTTACAGAGCTCGTGCAAGGAGATGAGGTTGTGAGGATCAGTACAGACAGCTCAGAAACATATGCTGGCTAGTGAGAGTCTGGGATCTAAATGGCTTTTGTCCTGAGCAGAAACAGCTCTCCAACAGCATGAAAAATACACATTTAAAAATCATTATATGATTATTACCATGATGTTGAACGTTGTGCATATGATTCTTGAAGAACTAATTCTTGTTTTGTGTTTTTATTTTTAACTTGGTGACTTACACATAGTAAGACCTCATTAACTCTAGTCAAAGGATAGGTTGCTGCCTGCTGTCTGTATTAATCTTCTGCCCTTCCACCTGAGCACAAACGGCTGCATGTGGGGGAGGGACAAAAGGATTCTCTATTTTTCCATCAAATTCTGCCAAGCACTTTACAAGGCACAGCATACCTGCGGCAAGTCCATGATGAAATTGTAAGCATTGGCCTGTTTGGCTGCTTTGATTATGTCTTCCATGGTAGCCTCATCCCGACCATAGCGAATGTTCTCTGCAATCGTGGTGGCAAACAGCACTGGCTCTTGTTCAACAATACCAATCTGTGAGCGTAGCCACTGGATATTAAGGGAACGAATGTCATGGCCATCCAGGGTAATCTACAAACGCCAATTAAAACATGGACACAAAAAAAAGGAAAAAAGTCAGGGACATTGTCTCCAATTCAGAGGCAAAAAAAGACACAATAGAAATGAAGGGCCTGTGATGCTGCGTTTCCATGACCAGTGTAAAACCCAGCCCTCATATGTAAAAAACACAATGCAGTGGCAGTAGTATATGCTAGTTCCTGGGCCTAAGAGTTGTGCTCTTTTATTTCATTTCCCAATACTTCTTTTTGCTTGGCCCCAGAAATAAAACCAGGTTGAAAGTAATAATCAAAATTACGATTATATGTTTACAATAAATTGGTTCTTTGTCTTTTATACATTCAAATACAGGTCACCATGTTTGTGATTTATGCCAACTAGGAACACATAAATGGAATGAGACTGTTAATAGATGTAATTCGTATTCTTAGCCAATCCATTACTAAATGGTAATTGCATATACTAAAGCAATATCATGGGATAATGACAAAACATTCAATACTGTGTTTTCCAGAATGAAAAATGATTTGTCACTCCTGAATTATCATATCTATAGGCGTATTTTTTACTCAGATTTAGCATTTTCTCCTAACAGTTTTTCTCCTTCACATAATTATTTTTGATAATTCAGCATTCCCCTGAAATGCACAAAAGAATAACTTGCTAATTAAAAAAAAAAAAAAAAAAAGACAATAAAGTTAGGAGTCTTCCTTCCCACCTTGGAGAAGAAACAATGTCATTCTTCAAGTCCCTAAGGCTAGAGAAACACATTCCAGACTGGTACACTCACCATGCCATCAGTGGGGTCATAGAAGCGCTGGATGAGCTGTATTGTTGTACTTTTTCCAGCTCCACTAGCTCCAACAAAAGCTGTAGTCTCCCCTGCTTTAATAACCATATTAAGGTTATCCAAAATCTGGAGAAAAAAAAAAAAAAAGAACTATCCATTCTAATTCCTTCACAGCCATACAACCAAGTGAGTATACTCTGTACCTTCAAGTGGAGATTAAAAGCAATTTTACAAAATTCAGAAAAATATTATGAAGAAAAAGGAAAAAGAAAGCCAAATGTTTTTACATTGTTTGAAAAGTCTATAAATGCAGAGCACTGTTTTCCATGACAGGCAGATTTTGATTGTTGTTTGTTCCTGTTGTTCCTCATTAAAAACTATTCAAGTTAATACCACTGGAGAACTTTACAATAAATCCCCTTTAATGAACACTGCACATTTATTATGAATGCCTTTTAAAGCATAACTATTAAGACTGTAAAAGTGAAATTATGCAGAAAAATCTGATACTTCACATGCTTCTGTCTTTAGAAGCAATAACACGCATTCACTTGTGCAATAATTTGCTTTTCCAAGGAGAATTTGTCAATTCAAACAGAGTAGTAGAGAAATAATGGGGTATACAGCCAATGGTCCTGTACCTTTACCTAGCATTTTAATGGGTCACATGGCACATCCCCAGGGTAATGGAAGAGTTTTATAAAATCTCCTTGCACTGTTCAGCTTATTACTTTGTGTCCTGTCCTAGCACATGTTGATACAAGTGCATAATTGAATGAAAAAGAAGCTGTATGCAGGTGAATTTGTCTGAAATTACTATGAGTTTATGTTCAGCAGCAAGGAATATGTATGGCAGCGGATATGCCAGAATGGTAAAATAAGCAGAATAGTAAGTAGAGGAACCCTTTAACAGAAGAATCATTTAATCTAATCTACTTTTAAACAGAGGGTCTGGTTTCTGGAAAACACACTCTACTGAAAATCTAGAAGTTGCTGGAAGAACCAGGATATTTTGATTGTTTACAGTAATTGTGTTCACAGGATGGATGATGAATAATTACCTTTACGTCTGGTCTGGAGGGATAATGGAATGTTACATTATGAAATTCAATTTCACCTCGTACTTTATCCAGCTTGTAGCCATCTTCTGACATGCAGTCAATGGTGGGTTTCTAGGATAGAATTTATTGTGTTATTTATTTGCTGTTAAACAGCCAACACTGCTGCAGTAGATAAATATTCCCAATACCACACAAACCCATGGTACTTCTGTCTGAACAGCACTTGGCTGCACTGAGCCAGCAGCAGGCTCTGCCCCAGGGCTAGTAGGAAAAGAACGTGAAACTGAAGGCCACAGTGATGGGGAAGTTGTCACCGGTGGGTAGTACAGGGGAGATGAACGCACCCTGTTCTCATTTTAGGCTCACTGCAATTACCACAGTCAGCCACTCAGCCAGTTTTTGCTGGAACAGAATAGCTGACTGAGTGAGGCATTTTGACTCAGTTAATTTAGCCAACTCCTCAGGAATAAAATGGCACTACTTCGCTCATAGAAACATTCTCCTACAGCACTGAACAACAAACTCATTGCTGCGAATCTGCACGCTTCACCACTTTGGATCCTTGCACACCCAGTCCTAAGAGCTGGAATTCTGATCTGAAGTTTTCCCACGAAGTGTTTTGGGTCTCACATATGGCTGTGGGTATTGTGGACGGCTAGACATGAGCAGAGAACTAAGAGAAATTTGAAGAATCACAGAGAAATAAAATTTTCTAAGGATAGATTTTTGAAGCATAGAAAACAGAATAAATTAAAACTGTAGCAACACCAATATTTGATAATTGAAACGTGCATGATTTTTTGTGTAGCCTAACAGATTGAAGGGAATTTTAATATGAGAAATGTGTATGTTCTAAGATGTTAAGAACAGCAAAAAGATTGATTCCTCTTTAGGAATATATCTTGCTTAAATTCAGATACTAAGCTATGAAGAAAAGTTTCACTGATCCTGTAAATGGGAACCTCAGCATGGCTACAAATTTAGTGTGAGAAAAAAAAATTTGTATCAGGGCAGAGCTGTGCATTTACTGTCTAATCACAAATCTACAAATGCAGCAAGCAGAGGGATCTAATTTTGTCACTTTCTCTCGACAGGCGAAATCTCACTTTAGCTTGCTTTTTTTACCCTAAGGTTATCTGACTCAGCCTTATCTTGAATTTTGTGATTAATTCTTACTGTTGCAACTCCTCTGTGCTTTTTTTAGTTTTCTCTAAAAACCACTTCCCTTGTTTCTTTTTCAGTTTACCTTAGAGCTTTAGCTTATGAAGTGCATTTATAAGGCATACGTGTTATTGTTATTATAGAATATTGAAGGTTTACTAAAAAGTCCATTAGCATTGCCACAGCCCCTCTAACCTTCTTGATATACCCTTATGTAGTCTGTAAAAGACAACCAGGATTTTAATGTGTTTACAGATACTATGTACTGCTAAGAAATCAGCTGTATTTTGCCAACCACTAAATTTATACAGGTATAGAAAGGAATTCTCATCAATAAAGGCCAGTGGCTCTCAGACTTTCTCAAATAACCTTATTTCTAGTATCTGTCTGTCTAGATAATATTGTGATTAACATCTATGCTGTGTGACCTGTGCTCATTTGGTCTCATTTTAACACGGAGTAGCTCTGGGATAGGTGACAGAGGCCACTTTTGCCACTAATGCCAATGGAGCCACACCTTCTGATGCCATCTGGAGGCTGGGAGCTAGGAGCTTGCTGCAAGTTTGGCTGCAAGGTGACTATTACTGCCTGCCTGTACACTTCCCGTGGGCCAGCACTGATCAGTAATTATACATGAGGAGAAATGAGAGTAAGAAACATCAGTAGCTGAGGTAAAACTTCATTATTCAGAAAAAGGCCACTTAAGAAATCTGTTCACCACCCTCTATGAGCCAGTGTGCATGCCACTAGACCTTCCTATTGCACGGTCAATTTTTCTTTAATTGCACTCATTTTTCCTCATTTACACAGCAGATAAAACTACTACCGCTTGAGGCTTATTTAATTGTTTTTCCACTACAAAGTGACACAGCTTAGACATGCATTACTTACTTTATCTATTGTCTCAAAAATGTTTGCTGCAGCTCCACGGCCAGTGGCAAAGGCTTCCAGACAGGGAGATGCCTGGCCAAGATTTAAAGCTCCTACTAAAACACCAAAGAACACCTGAAGAAGCAGAAAAAGAAATTAACAAAATATGGCATCACATTTTTATTACAGTTTAGAGCTTAGGCAGGCAAATCAAACTACAGTGGCTTAATGACTTCTTGTGTATCAGCTGAGCTGCAGTGATTCACTATATGAGCATAATCAGCCCACAAGAAAGCAAACAAACGCATCTTAGAAAGGATTTTCACTGTCTTTCACAACTTTGTTTCTAGGGTGACGTAAACCAACTTATCTCCTGTTTGCCTTGACCTAAAAACACGTGCACCCAGATATTTACAGAGGTAAATTTACTGAGGTGCCACTTGTATACCACACACATGCAAGTGCATTAACTGTCTGTTTTTACAGCAAGGAGTGAGCTGCATTGTATTTAAAGTATACCTTATTCTTCTCAGTGCTAATATACCAAGGTGTGCTTGTCAGAATGAGCATTTTTTTTTTTCATAGAATTCACTCTGCTTTATTCCTCCTTAGTTTTTCAATTATAGAGGTGGTTTGGCAGAGCAGCTGATAAAGGTTTGGATAATGTCTGTGGTGTAGGCTTTTGGTCCATTTTTTGCTTTGTTGTGGCTGATAGTTTGAACATTCACCCTGAGCATTAGGAGAACTGGTATGTAATCCTTTGCTGCACTTTGGCAATACCTGAGAATTCAGCTAAGAAGCAACGAAGGACTCAGCTAGCCTTTTGAATGTAACACAAACAGTAGTCAGGATATATGGGCAAGATGTATGAGGAAACACAACCATTGAGAAAGAAATAAAGGTACACAAGACTCAGTTTTCCCTTGCACCATAGTGATGTTTGCTGAGAATATTCCCATGGCTAAAGTGGAAGATGTATTGTACGCTGCAAACATCTACACTGTGATGTATTGATCGTGCCATAAGTTCATACTCAGCTTTACTACAAACTCATTTTCTTGTGTGAATGAATCCCAAAGCAATTAGGTTATATGCAGGTCAGAATCCATGATGAACATGAGGGAGTAGTTTCTGTACAATTGATAGAAGAAGAGAAGGCACCACTCAGTGTATCTCAGTGCAGTATGGCTGGTGCACAACAGTTTTTAAGAGACCAGGAAAAGCATATTGAAGTGTTTTGTATCTACAAATCTTCCCCTCCTCTCCCCTGCCAGACTAGGAGTGTATGGTAGAAGTACAAGAAAGTTGACTGGAAACTGAGAGGAGAAGGGGAGCATAAGGGAGAATCTCTCCATTGACAGCTGCAATTTTTCAGCTACAGGGTAACTCCCCACTGTTTGCTGTTTGTCATTTGGAAGCACTAAACTATAGTTATCATCTGCAAGGCAAGGAAATTGCTCACTTGGTTTTTCACAGCACTATCTCGTATCTACTACTGGTGTCAAGAGCAGTTGCAAATGATTTCCTGTGAGGGACATCCTCCTTCAACAGAATGACTCAATTTTACAATGTTCTCAGAGTAATTTACCAAGCTCCGTTTCACAGGAAGTTTTGCACTGCATGCGGCTGGTGGTTGGGAACTCTCATGGTGTGCAACAGGCAGAGAAAGATCAGAAATAGATGTCTCATGAGAACACCCAGGATTTATCAAGGTTCAGGAAAAATTTGCTCTGGGTCTAGACTGCAGCCTGCCATTTGGGCAGTCCTGGCTTAAAGCAAATAACCAAAATATCTGTAGATGTTGGTTTTATTACATTTATGTCATCAGTGTCTAAAGGATCTACTGTGCAGAAGTGGATGCATGAGTGCCATGCAGGTTAGCAAGGTTTTTATATACAATGCAGGAGCCGCAGCCACATGTGTTTTTAATCAGCATATATGTTTACATGTTCTTTGTCATCTATATAGCTGGGAGGGCAATTGGCAACAGAAAATAGTCATTCAAAGGAAAAGAAACTGCTCATGAGAGAGAGGTTAGATTTGATAAAACTTTCTTCGGTCAGGTTTCTCTTTAGCAATATGGGGTTTTTCCTCACCAAATAAGCTCGCCAGAGAAGCCAATATCCCAGAAGGCACATGCTGACCCACAAAATGGAAAAGCTAGTTTCAGGCCCCTGCCAGTTGTGTAGCAGGCTCTCAAACAAAAGCATTCTTCTGATCACAGTAGGCAGCATTTTAAATATTTAAAGTAAACATGGATTTTTTTTTTAATCTTATCCAATTCTGTCATATACTTCCATATGAATACTGATCTCTAATGATCTTTAAAAGACACATGTAGTGTTTGTTACCACTGAGTCACCAGATATCAGAACCTACATATGTGTTCCAGAATTAATGTTTTAAGAAACAGTCCAGAAAAGTTGCATCAAGCTAAAATGGGTACCTGGAGAAGAGTGCCAGGTGAATACTCTTCTTCTTCAAGGACAAGTTTAGACCCATACCAAAAGGCTAATGCATAACACAGGAAAATTATAAGCCACATGTAACCAGTGAATAATCCCATTATTATTCCTTTTCGAATTCCCCAGTACTGAGCAAACACCAGGTTCTTATCATATCTGTAGAAAGAGAGAAAAATAAAAGGGGATGAAATTAATTTCATAGAAAATTCAGAATTAGCGAAGACCAACAAAATTAGGCGTCTTCAATGACTGGCTGTACTACAGTTAAAAGAGGGTCCACATAAGGTTGATACCTCTCAGTCTGAAGTAAGAGACCACTGCTTAAAACCAGTAATGCTCCCACATCATGAAATCCTTCTATGTTCTAGTGTAAGAAGCACAAGGAAAGCCAAACTGACTGCAGATAGCTCACCATAGGGTTTGGGGTTTTAGCAGTGACATCGGATTTTAGAATTTGGTCAATCCTTCAGAGCATGTCCTACAGCCATGTCATGTTTTAAATGAATTTAAGAGAAACTTTCAACTTAACATCATCAGATCATTATGTCTTGCTTGAACAAGTTCTCTTATTTAGCTTGAAAGTACCCAAAGTATTCAGATGTGCTGCAAAAGTGATACATCAGACAATATTTCGGGGAAAATCTGTCAGTATTTTCCTACAAGTGGGAATGACTTGAAGATAGTATTGCTGATGTTTTATTTCACTGATTGACCGAATTATGAAACTGGGCTTGCATATGTAATGTTATTTGAAACTTAATTTTCTGTAACATACGTGCATATAATTCTCGAAGCTACCAGATGGTGATTGTTGTAGAATTTGGAGACTAATTGCCATGACTGAAGTACATTACAGCATTACGTTGCTACAGGGAAAAAGAAATCGAAGACCTTACAATTTGTCCAAACAAACCTTTCAACTTCTTTCTTCTCCCCACCAAAAGCAGCCACTGTTCTGATGGATGAGAGCACTTCATCAGCCACAGCTCCAGCTTTTGCATAAGCCTTTAATTCTCGGCCTGTTAGTTTTGCCACAGCCTATAAAAGCGTAAGAAATGCTGGTAACACCTGAACTGTATGTGCAGACAAGGACAGCAGTAAGCAGTGCTGGCTGTCACACTGCGCTCTCTGCGCTGCCTGCGCTGCACGAGGTCACCTCCTCTGCGCCAAGCAGGCATGGCGCACACTTGAAGACTTCTGTCTTCTAGTATTAGGACATATACCTCTGTAGCATATGTTTTGCAGAAGTTACCCCCTTGGCCAACAGCTCTGCTCCAGGAAGCTAGAAAGAACAGTTCACAACATCTGCTTTCCCTCCCTCCCTCTCTCTCTGCTGCTAACTGGGCTTAAAAGCAGACTGCAGACTGAGGGTTGGTGCATGGCTGAAGGAAGGGGGAGCTTAAGTGCCAAGAGCAGCCCTTTAGCCACTGTGGTGGAGCCCAGCTTCAGGAAGAAGAGGTAATAGTACTGATGGGGGAGGGCGGAAACAGATGTTGCCCACCACTGTGCTTTGTTTCTTGGGCTGACAGCAAACAGGCCCCTACATGGCAGCCCAGAGCACACCGGATGCCAAAAGCTTACTTATGCTTAAAAAAAATGTTCAAATTAATGGAAGAAAATGTAGTCATGTACATTGGCTTGGGAATGACATATCACTAGAAATTGTAGTGTGATTATTTTCTTCCTCTCTTCTGATACCCTATCCCAGGCTTATATTAGCCATTTTTGGAGACAGCAAAGCTGGCTAGATTGACCTTGGGTCTGTTTTCTTTATGGTTAAAAAAAAAAAAAAAAAAAGACAAGCTGGAAAGGCTTGTAAGAAAACATTTAACAGTGGTTATGTGAAAAGAAAGAAATGGGGACAGAGAAATAAGAATGGAAAGAGGGGAAATTACAAACATAAAGAAATTGGAAATGAAGGAAAGAGGCATTTGGGGGTTTATTTCATTCCCTGCCAGGATTCTGCTCTCCCACTTCACACTGAGTCATTATCCACGTCATCTACTTGCAGCCAGTATAAGGTGCTAAAAGAGAGCAGGAAGACAAGAAATTAGTCAGAGTTACATTAGAAGTTTGATAGCAAAATGATAGCAAACTGTTCCTGACGTGGAAGAAGTCAGATAGCCAAAGGGCTGAACCCAACCAAAGAACAGAGCGTGAGAGAACGCAAAGGAGGAGCAGGAACTGCCCAGCCCTGCTGGGTGTGGGAGAGAAGGTGAGAGGGCAGAGGATCCTGCCGTTTCCCTCTTCACTGGCCTTCCTCTGCACAGTGACAGTGAGTTGGTAGAGACCGGACGGAGAAGCAGAATGGGAACAACTGGGAGAAGATGCAGCAGCATGAGGTAAGTTTGAGCAGTTGTTTTCAAACATTTTACAGCTCCTAAACTTGATCATCTCTGGGAGCCCTTAGTCTACATAGATAAATCAGACCCTGTGTCTAGTAACTGTCTAAACCAGGTGGGTGTGTAGTAATGGGGAGGTGTAGGCCAGATTCTGATCTCAGCAACCATAATATTCATCTACAGGACCCAACAGAAGGTATGCTTACACTCCTACCTTAGAAGCAGGATATATTTTTCTGGGAATCAGAACAAGCAAAGTGGGAGCAAAGCCCAGCTCCCCGCTCCCACATCCCCAGTGCTGCTGTGACCATAATCTGCTTCTGTTGACTTCAAAGGAGTGCTGTAGCCTATGTATTCTCTATGGCATGACCTTCCTCATCATACCTCAACATGGACCCCTCACAATTCACTTACCAAGCCATAGATAGCTGCTCCAACCCCAAGCAGAGGGCTGACTGCAATGATAACTAAGGTCAATTTCCAGCCACTGACAAAACCCAGTAGGAATCCACACACAAAGGTGGTTAAGCGCTGGATAAAGATTGCTACTTGGTCAGCAATAGACTCATTAATTTTGTTGACATCACTGGAAAAAAAAAAAAAACACAACAAAAACCAACAGAAGATCAGTGAGCATATCTTTCATTTGTGTTGCAGTCTTGGCCATATTTGGGTTAGTTGCTTTCCCTTGGAGAGGGCCCTTCCTCACCCCTATTCTTTCCACCATCACGCCTTCTAGAGACTCTGGGCTACAGTGAGAAAACCTGGCACCTTTGCAATGGCAGAAGGCTTTTATGCATTTATACTGCAGAGAAGATATTTTCTTTTCCCAGGAAAATATGTCCTGTCAGCAGACTCATTCACTAGCGGGTTCTTGCTTCTGTGCCCCAGCTTATTCATAGAAGGGGGTGGAGACATCCCACCTGGATGCAGCTGATAATGGAAAAACGGTGTAGATGATACGGCATCCCTCCCATCATGGGGCACTGAGAATATACCGTACCGTCTTGCTGAGGGGGCAGGAAAAGGGAGGGCTGTAACTCTCTTCCAGTTCTACCTTCCACCACCTCCTGATTCCTCTCTCCACCCTATCAGATAGTTTGTCCTCTAAATGGGAGGGAGAGTGGGAAAACTTGGGAGGGCTACTTTATCACTGGAGGCAGTGAGAAAACATGACATCTCTATCACATGAGGAACAGGGGTGCAGCAGTTAACATCATTCGACCCCTACGCAGCTCCAGAGTTCATTTGTTCTCTCTTATGCATTGCCAACACAGAAAAAATATCTTAAAGCAAAACAGTCATCATACTGCTGTCACTCTTGGCTACTATGTTACCCCTGAGATCAGAAGAACTAGGAACTCCTGGAATAAATAGGAGCAAGGGGTGTTGAGGTTTAAAGTGCAAAGTTGTTAGCTCATTGATATATCAAGTGAAATTATAGTCCTCTATTGAAAAATTTAGGAGTGTTGAGTTGAAGAACATGTTAATATTTCTTCTGGAGACTGTTTTTTGCAGTCAGGAAGCTTTTTGTAGGCACAGGACAATGTTGTTCAAAAAAACAGGGAACTAAGTGTTATTAGACAAATACATGCTCGGTTCCTATTTTTTGCCAGAGAAATTCTTCACAGTGACTTACACTTGGCATTTATTCTTCATAAAAAGAACACCACAGGAAGTCATAGATACCTCTGGGCAGTGGGGAAAGGCAAATAAAATCCCCTTCAACTACAGAAAAATCATCTGCAGATGTAACTACTACTATACAGGCATGACCGAGAACAGGGAGCCATCTAGAGTCTGCATATTCACCTCGCAGCTGCCTTCAGCCTGTAAACAGGAACTACCGAGAAAAGGAGCAAGCCTTAAACTCCGTCCGGGCTAAATGGTTACCCAGGATAAGAAGGTTTCTCTGTCTGCCTTGGGTCCCTTTCTAAAGGTAGGTGCTTGTATCTTCTTTAGCAGAAGATTAAGCAAGGCTCACTCTTCTCTTTGAAAAGCCAACAAAAGCAAAGTGTGCCCCTAATATAATTTTCCTTTCTGGGAAGAGGGAGAGGGCTCAAACCCACATTTCCAACTTCAAGGGAGTGTGCAGCGGCAACCAAATTATTGATTACTCTGAAAGGACTAGGGACGAGAGGAGAAGGGAAGGATAGGACAGGCTGGCAAAAAAAAAACACTCCAAAACCCAAACCCTCCACCCCCTCTACATTTACTGATAGACAAGGGAAATAATTGTGGCTTAACAGTTATGGCACTCAGTTTGAAGATGGGGGAGATAATCAGCCTTGTCCCCGCTCCCAGGAACATAGCTGTATTTTATATTAGAAGGTGTTTGTCAAATGCCTAGTCATTGGCACTCTGTTGTGTTTGGGAAAAGTGCAAAATGTTCCCTGTAGCATATGTTTTTTCTAGATTACTTACTCAGAAATTCGGGTGTTCAGTTCTCCTACAGATGTACAGTCAAACCAGCCTATATCCATTCGCATTACTTTCCTGAAATAAGCTTTCCTGATTTTCTGTATCTGACGAGCTGCAGCCATAACCCAAAAGCAGATCTGGGAAGAGCATAATATGGCTTATAAATTGCAATAAAAAGTCTCTCTACTCCCAATAAATGGGAAAAAGCAATTTGGCTAAAATGGGAAAGAGCAATTTGGCTACTGATAAAATTACTATTCAGGTAAAATATATTCTAGCTACACAGACAGGATAGTTGTTTTATGCCTTTGATCTTTAAATAATGCAACAATTTTATAAAGCCTCTGGATGAAACATTTGTCTCAGTTCTGATAGGCTGAGAGGAGATGCAAGTTAAATTCCTCATGTTGTTACATGAATGTCATACCGACAAAAATTTTTCCATCTACAGCTGTAAGTAATATAAGGATGGCAGCCATCCTGCTTCAACAAAGCTCTGGGATAGTTTTTAGGAAGGCGAATGGCAAGTGATTTTTCCAATTATAAAAAGCTTCAAAAGCAGTGGGCTCTTTAGCAGATTATGCAGGAATCATCCAAGCTTGTGGTTTGTCTTAGTCATAAGGATTGACCTATTACTACAGAATATGTAGGGTATGATTCTTCTCCAACACTAGCTTTATGCTAGTAGTAGTCTGTAATATCTCTACAATAGAAACACGGGGCTCAACACAGTTGAGATGCCTACTGAGAATCTGCATGCCCTTCAGCTATTATTTTGGGAGGGCATGTGGTTTTCATAGTAACCACACTTAAACAAGTATTTCTTGTGGTCTGAAAGGAGCAGCATGCATTCATCTCACTGGGTAAAATGTATCCTTGTACAAAGGTATGCATGCACAAATCCAAGGAGGTCTCAGATTGCCAGAGTGAACCAATTACAGCCAATAGAATGAGAACTGAAAGCATCTGCTCTGCTCAGATGGGCAGCTGACTAAGCAGTTAAAGACAACATAATTCTTATAAACGTCTTCATTTAGTGATTTAAAATTTGAAATCAAAATAGGGAACAAAATACTGACTTGGAGGTATCCTAACAAAAGTACAGCACAACCAATTCCTCCATAGTAAGCTGCAAACTTGGTCATTTCTTGTTCAATGTCCAGCAGCCTGGAAAAAAAAAAAAAGAAAAGAAAGGAAAAAAAAAATAAATAAGCAATACTGTTTTAAGTTTCTCACAGATTTCTAATCTGGTGTTTCTTCAAGTTAGAGTCCCACTGGCTGGCAAGTCAGCTTGTTTTGCTGAGGCGTTATTTCCCAGTACTGAGGCTATCGCTAGCAGTGGCTGGTTTGCTTGCTCTGCCTGCTGCACCGGGGCAGGGCGCTGGCAGGTACCAGGAAACACTCTGCCCTCTTGGAGCAGCCCTGTAGCCCCTGAGAAACCCCACCAGACTGCACACTCCTGTTTCAAGGAAGAGCTGCCTAACAAGTTTTCATTGGATGTTGAATGCACTTGCTTTGTGCTATTATACCAACTAATAACAATCAGATTTAAACAATGTTTTATAGAGAGAAATGGGGGCTGCTGAAGTCAATTCAAGTATTTGTACCATAAGCTTGCTAACCTGATGTGATCATTTCTTTTAGCTCAAGTAGGAGTATTAAATTACTTCTAATATCAGTGAAGGGCATTGAGTCGCTGCTATTGCATTTAGATTACTTTGAAATAGGAATCTCAGGTCATTACTGGTTATGCTTCTAGGCAACTTTTTAAAAACATCCTGCAGACAGCAAATTTTATTCCATTTACCCAGAATTTGGTACACTGAAATTTTAAGCCAAAAGGGAACACTACGCACCTGACCCGATCTCTTGCAAAAAACAATCATGGAAACAACTCAGGTGCCTGACACAGATATCCAGTACCATTTTTAATGCTCCGGTGTATCCTGCCTGGTGCACAGTTGCTGCTTCAGAGGAACAGAGATCTGCAGCAATTCCTGTATTCTATCTCCCAGCCCCATATCAGAGGGCTGGTTTGGACAGCCTGGAGCAAATAATTTGGCCCCAGTCACCGACATCTAGGAATGCGAATCACTTCCCATGTGCTCTGAATTTCAGAGACCTTTAGACAAGTAACTTTTAGCTCTAATTAAATATCTAATTAAACGTCACTCAGATTAGAAAACTCTTAGAATGATGCACTGAAAAATGAGCCTTAGGAAAGGTTACAGGTTCAAATTTGGCTTTGACAGATCTCTGTATCTGAATGAATCATCTAGACTCCATTTATTATAGTTAATGGAAAGAAACAGGCACTCTTATAGGGCAGTTCATCTGACCTGCCTTAGACATCTCCCATAAGCTGAGATAAATTGCATCCTAGAAGCGCTCATTTCTCTTCAATGACTAAAGTTTAGCTAACTTGCTCAGAAGTCAGCAGGCACCTATGGGTACCCTAAGTCCTAACCAAAATGACCAGAAGTCATTATTACCTACAGTGTCATCAGAGAAAACAGATTAATGAAGTCAGATGTGTAGCAGACACATCTGTTATTAAAACAATCATCATCAAAGAATATCCTCACTGACATCTACAGCTGAAAGACCAAGACCCAAGCCGACCTTCTCTCCCTCCAGGTAATATCTCCAGCTCAGAAATATGACTCTATAACAAAAACCATCCCTCTTTTCTGCCTTATGGATAGAAAATATAAGGTTTAAAGGCTGAAGCGGACTTTCTCTAGCAATACATTCTCTGACAAGCCATAACAACAAAGGAAAAGAAACAAATACATCTAATACTTACCCACATCTTATTGTGGCATTCTTTTCATTCTGATGAATAGTACCATTAATCCACACTACGGTGTTATTTACACATATCTTGCCTGGGTCTTTAAGCTCTTGCATTTCAATGTCATATTCAATAAACGTGTCTGCCATTGCACCAAACACAAGCAACACAGCTGGCTGGGCTGCTCCATGAACAATAGCACAGAAACTACCAACAGCCATCATTAAAATTTCCATAGATGAAGAAAATCGAAACTAAAGAGACAGGAAAAAAAATATGGTTTCTGCTGAGAGGCAGGCTTCATGTTGGTTGCAATAATCAGGTGGATCAGATACAAAATCCTTCTCTTTAAATTTCAGAATTATCTTCAATACAGAAATAAGACAAATCTCTCTCTCGAGTCTAATCTAATTGCACCTGTGATTACAGCTTCATAAATTTTTGAGCTCCCTTTTAGTTGACAGCAGAATCTGACCATGTGAATGAATGTATTATATAACATTAATAGCTCAAAATCATTCCGCATATCATCATTCTAGAAGCTACCTAAAATATATGAATTATAATTACTATTCATAATATATAGACTGCTTTGCAGATTTCCTGTGGGGACAGAGGGAGAGGGAAGGGAGGAAGAAGCCTTAGGGCATTATATAGAGCCTCTGAATAGAGTTAGCCAACTTCTCAAAAGTCTGGTAGGCTGTGGTAGAAAGCCAGCTAAACTTCTCAGAGCAAGTTCTCATAATTAACATTCTAAAACATGTTGGCTGAGCCAGGCAATTGTGCATTGGCTTTTAATCTGGGAGAAATGTATAGAAATATGACATAGCATGCAGTAGAAAAAGGATAGAGCTAAGTCTTATTACCTTACATTTGCCATGGGCCAAGAGCATGCACACAAGCAGCTGGTGACTCAGCTAAGATACAGTGACTTAAGTTCCCTTTGTCATGATTGTGTGAAGTCAGGTTAAAGTCATGAGTAAATATACAGATCACACTGTCCCTATAGAATATCAGTATCAAATGCTATGTATTTTAAAAATAGGAATGTGAAGAGGAATCATAGCCTGCTGAAGAACCTGTCCAGGTTCCGTAGGTGCTATAACGTGAGGAAGAGAAGAAAGGTTGGGAATTTGGAGTGCATATGGAAAAGAGACATTAGGGCAGCAACAAGAGAAAGGGAAAAATAAGGCAGTTAACACAAAAGAGAAATAAATAAAAGGTCTTTTTACAAAAAAGTTAGAACAAAACCATAGCAAACCTTGCTCATAAGAAGTCTAGGAATTCCCTTGATTAAAAAAAAAAAACACACAGAAAATGCACAGATATGTGGTATCTGATCTCTCAGCACATCTGATGCAAACGTACTGCACTTTAGGAGTTAAATATCTGTGCAAAACAGGCTACAGAATCCAAACCCCTTCTGCTTGACAGACATAGTCCTCTGTGTGGACAGACTGTTCTCTCCACCCAAGAGCTGAGATACTTAGCCAGGTAGCGTACAAGCCACATGGATGTAACTGCACTAGACCACTACTACAGTGAGGACCGTATTAGTTTGGACACATTACAGGCTTATTGCCTAGACTACATGAAAAATTGAAGTAATAAAACTTCTTAGCTGCATGCTGCTGGGTTGGGCATCTCTCTACTACATTAATTTTAAAATTTCAATACACCCTGTGGTTTTCCAAGACCCATCATAGGCTAGACATACCATACGGTATTGTGCATTCCTAAGTTTCTATAGTTACCAAATCTTCCAATACCCATGGAGTAATTACAAGCTGAATTATCTGCCAAATATCACACAGCAATTTTTTGGCAGAAATAAGAATGAATGAAGGTTACCTAGATTCCTACTGTGCATCTTAACTCTTTTCCCCATATCTACCTGTAGGTTCAATATAATATGTTTAATAGACAGTGATGACACAAATATTGATAATCAATACCAAGCTGACAAAATGACAAATGGTTCTATTAAATTCCCATTGACTTTAATGGCAGGATTTCATGCCAAATGGTTTAATCCTTGAAAGTTTGGCTTAGTCACAGCTATTGCCCAAAACAACCATGTAGATTATTCTCACTTATTCTGCAGCATAATACACATAAAATATTTATAGTCATTGCTTTCATTACCAGCTGAAAGAAGCCAACACGAATATTGTTTTCTTTCTTTTCCGATGACCTTCAAGAACAGAAAACATAAAATTATAAACTTGCATTTTAGCACACATTTTGTTCTATATGCAAAGACAGTACACAGAATCAAAATTAACTCACTTTTCACTTTTCTTCTCTATGAAAGGTTCTTCATATGTATAGAAATTCCTAGAAAAAACAATAAGATTTTACATTAATTCTTTTAGTCTCTTGGTTAGTTCTCTGAAATTACATTTCATTTGAGACATTTGCCCAGAATTTTAAGAGATGAGCTGTTTCTTTCATATTTCTTTGGAACCAGTGATTTGACGGATCTTTTAAATTTTAGACAGGGACTAGAACAGAGATTACGTTAAAATGACCTGAATCTTTTGCTTTATTTCATAAGCAGCTCCTCAAAACACTGTTGCTATAATGTGGATGGTAGGTTCTTGGAGGTCAGTTAGAGAAAGACCCACTATCCAAATTGTTGGCTTGCCCTTTCTCTAGGACAGAGAGGGAATGGGAACAGGACCATGGTAGACCTTGAATACTGGGCTGGTGCTGTCTGAGATGGGCAGCCTGACAAAGACAAAAATTAAGAGATGCTCTTGCTTCCTCATTCTAGTAGTTCTCAGACTGCGTACACTGTGTCAGAAAGCTGGCACAAATTACAACCCCCGTTAGGATGGCCAGTCTGTCACAGAGCTGTCCTAGGAAGAGGGAAGCTCTTAACCCCATTCAAATCTCAGATTATAGCTGAAGGTCAAGGTCTCTAAGTCATTTCAGCTTCTAACTGACTAGAATTCTATGTTTAAATCTGAATATCTGAGTTCTAATGATGTGAGCTAAAGTCTAACAGTTAAGCTTTAAGAGAAACAAATCATGACTGATTAAAGTTCTTGAAAAGACTCATTCCTCAAAATAAAAGTACTGAAGAAAGATAAATTTGAGTATCAACAACATTTTCAGAAGATAGACCGTATTTTGCTGCCATTAGCCTGTGTTTTTGAAGATTTCTAGGGCTGTTTTGGTCTACCTGTATCAGTTGTATCAAATAAGGCAGTTCAACTCCTAGAGAACAGCTTTTCATTAAATACCATATATTCTATAAATGTGTCAGTTTGATCCGATGGCATTAACTTCTTTGAATATTCCTAGAAATACTGATTGTTCCATTTGTGTACATGACTTACTCTGATTTCTTGAAGCTGTTACCTGTTAGGAAAAATAAATGCACAGTCTAGTTAATGATTATCGTCAAAGTACATAATGCTCCTGTAGACATGTGAAACAAACCCCAGAACCCCATGGGGCCTGATCATTCCTGAGTTATAAGCATCTTATTCCCACTGATACATCTAGCCAGGGACATGAAGAACAGACATGGGCCCCAAAATTCCTTGGTAAATTTATATCAATTTAAACCTGCTTTCTCTTGAAGAAGTAGTCTCAGGTTTTTTAATCCCCCAGATGACAAAATGGTTTTCACCAAATACATTGTTCAGGACTATTGCCAAAAGTCAACTCGTGTTCATTGCAAACTGTTTGCTAGTATTCAACTAGTTCTCTTGGATGCTGTCATCAAGGAATACTACTCTACTGGCAGTTCCCGCATGCTCCCTGAAAGGAGGGGCAGTAGCTCTTCCCTCTTGCCTTCCAACAACTTAAAGACTGCAAATCCTGTGGAAGAGAGGCAGTTGTGCCCCTGGATGGTAAGATGAACTTGTCACACTGTTGTCCATTCTTGGGATGCTCTCTAAGGAACCATAACTTAGAGAAATGGAATTATACTACAAGATATAATTGTGCTCTAGGGCAACTCCTTATTCCCCAGAACAGGTCTGGATTTAGCTGCCTTTCAAGAGATGTTGTTAAAGATATCACACCTAAAGCACAGCTTGTGTTTGCAGAGACCTCAAAGAGGTGTCCTCATAAGGGCTGATGTAGAAAGTATTTACTGTATATCACTTGAGATGACAATGAATAAAGAGCTAGTTTGAATAATCTAAGGGCACTGGGCATATGCACCTTGCTCATTTACAATGCACTGGGTAGCTCAGCATCAGTTTCAGAACCATGGTATACTTTTCAAGCAGTGCCTTCCTTTCTTCACATCTAGTGACACAACACTGAGCATGCACAGGCCTGTTTCACAGAGCAACTTTACATCACAATTCACAGAGGGTACAAAGAAGTCACTGCAACCACAAATTTTGCCTCCATCATTTCCTACCCAATGGAAAAAGTCTTTTCCACTGTCTCTGGGGTTTTGTATTTCTCAAGGCAACAATGTTAGATGGAAGCAGTCTGAGTTTGAGACTAAGGGAACAGCTGATTATACCTCTTTTTAGAGGTTAATATGATAACTTTATTTGGCTTTAGCTAACAGTGACTCTTATTTTGCTCTGTTTGTTACTCAGGGATGGTAAAAAGAAAATATTCTTTCAATAAGGTACATATGCCTATCCCAGGAAGGTATTAATCTGTAAAAATATTATTAAAAATAATCATTTGGTGTTAGAAAAGAGCTGGTTGTAAAGGAAAAAAAGAAACATCTGTTTGCAGTTTTTTGAAGTTTGACAGCTGGTAACAGCTGTAATGGTTTGAAACCATTTCTAGAAGACTCTTCAGGGTTTATTGGAAAAGATAAGGTTTAGAGAAAGCTTTGTCTGCAGGTTGATGATGCAAAGTGTGTTGCAAAAAATGAAGCAATTAGCTACTGGGAGTAAAATGGGAGGAACAAAAGAGCCTGGTGAAATAGCTTTCTGAGTCATATCAATTTAGAGAGCAAAATAAGCATTCTCCAAAGATGAAGAACCGCTAATCTATGAACTTGAAGAGGGAAACAAGAGTATATCAATGCTATTCAAGAGTGCGAGGAATTGCAGTCCAATTCTTGCAGACCAGCAGTTTTTGAGCAGGAGGAGAATTTGGAATGATGTTACCTATGCTTAATTTGAAAGAAATAAACAGATGAGTAACAGTTCACACTGCTACAATTGAAAAAGTAGAAAAAGAGGACAGAACATTATTTTTATTGAAAAGAAAAGAATGTAGGGAAGATGAAAGAATTTATTAACACTAAAGAAAAAAGCTATAGTAACCATTTGAATGCTCAAAAAAAATTGAAGGAGGAATTAAGGCATTTAAGAAAGAAATTTTACAATTTGAAAAAAAAGCACAGAATCAAGGAAAAGCTGAAGAACATCGCCAAGAATTTGAGTTTTTACTGGTATTGTGAGAACACAGTAAAAGTTAAGCCTGAGGAAATCAAGTAACTGTACTTAGAAGGCTCTCAACTAAAGCTGGCTCTTAACTACACCTACAGATGTAGTGTTCAAGGGTTGATCCAGTGAGGGCTAGTTCTTACTGATATATACAAAAGATGCACAAAAGATGGTTATTGAAACAAACCTCGCAGGTCTGCACTACAGAGCAGAAGAGATCAGTCAGCAGAATGCCAGTATGGTTTTAAAGCAATAATGTTTGCTTTGGGAAAGGTGCTGTAGCAGTTCAACAAACAGCTCACTACATTAAGCAGAAAACACAGTGGATTTCCAAGGAAACTGAGAAACCAGAGAAAACTTGCTTGGATAGGCAAAAAAAACCCAAACCCACAACTGTGAAAAGAGGAAGAGCTTTGGTCCCAAAAGAAAGCCTTTTGGCAAAATCCTATAACAAGTAAAAGTGGCAAGTACATAAGACAAACTAACAGATAAAAAACACCACCTCAAACCAGCTAGATAAATCTGGGCAATCCAGGAGAAGTTCTAAGTAAGTGGCTGGAAGAGACAAAGAGTGTTCTGCCCCAGAAGTAGAAGGACATACCCCTTGACCTATTCCCTCCCTATTCTCATTATTCCTCCCCACCTCCACCAATATTAGAGCCCACAATACCCCATGCATTGAAACTGCCTTCAGATAGCAGCCTAAGTAAGAAGTTTCAAAACCAAAATGAAACACAGCAGGGGAGGAGAGCGTGGAGATCTGTATTGCTTCAGCACATAGAGGGCTGCTCATTCCAGCAGGATGCAGGGCAGTGTGCTGGGGCAGCAACACACTGGGGAGAGAGCAGACACTCAGAAAACATGGACATTGGTTTCTTTCGCAGTCATGGAACTGAGGTTGCTGCTGCTGCTCTGTTGCAGACTTTAAAATCAGCTACATAATCTAGCATGCCAGCTTTGATTTTAAGAACACGTTCAAGTTATTCAGAGAATAAGTTTCTACACTATTTTCTTACCAGCTGTAAGAATAGATTCGAGGTTCCTAACAAAAACAGACCTTTGAATCTGTTGAATAGGAGATTATCTAGTCTAGGAGAATAATCCCAGCAAAGTGAAAGAGATTTGATAAGGATGGTTAAAACCAAAGGAATCACCTGGATAACACAGAGAGACAGAAGGTGGGAACATAACATTTTCTGCACATGAAGCTCTTGTTCAGTTTCTAATGTCAGACCAAGAAAAGCACATGCACTGTTTTTTAACGGAACACCTGCTTTTATGTTTGCAGATATCAATCAATCTCTACAAAGATAACCACAATCAAGGCTTAGTCCAAGCTCAGACTGAATACTCCAAATGTGTTCAAACTCTACTGTTATGTTAACAGCTGTATGAGACATCCTATTACAGATAGAGATTGGAAGGAAATCCCAAGCCCAAACAATGAATGATACTAGATTTGAAATGCAGACTTAGCATCAATCAGCAGCTACTAAGTTTGAAAAATAACAACAGACATCACAGATCAAGTTATAGCTGAGACGCTGCTGCTATATAGCAGGGAGAGAGGCTTGAAGAGGGCTCTCATTAAAAATTAGTCATAAGGTTCTTGAAAAAGTTTGATTATTGTCTGAAATTTCATGACATACATGGTTATGTGAAGAATTTTGCTGCATGGCATAAGTTTTAACAAAAGGTAGATGGATGGTTCCCATGAAACAGAAGAGACTGAGGCTGGACTGCCTTAAACCTGAGCTGTTGCCTAGGCAGGGGAAAAATAATTCACTGTAACTCAGTCTAGTATGGTTTGCGTTGATTTCTTTTTGTTGGTGAAAAATTGTTCCAAGAGAGAGGGACTGTCTCCAGTTTTCTGGAAGTAATCTGTCATTTATGACAGATTCAAGTGAAATAAAAGGCATAGTCTTTATCACTATCCAACTTGATTGTTCTAACAATACATTTGATGACTTAAAATAAAAGAAAAAAAAAAAAAAGAGAGAACCCAAGATAAAAAAGCATCCCTCCTCTTCAAGTTGTGTTTTGTTCAGAGCTGACCTAAAAGCACTAATTTTTGTGATGAAGCAGGTAAAATTGGGAGTGAATGCCACATTTGTAAATCCCAATAAGGCCCATGGTTAGAACACCAGCTATTTCATGCATGGTCTGAAGCATTTCATTGGGTCCTAGGAGAATGTTTTCAATGAAAGCTTAAACACTTGCAGGATTAGACCACAGCTGTCGGGGAATTTGAAAATACAAAATGTATGTATGCCTAAAGAACCTGGTGATATCTGAGTGCTGGAATCCTTTTGTGAACCCTTTCTACTCTGTGTGAGGAGCATGTATGTTGCATTGCATTGCACTTTGTCTTCCATTATCTGCTACTGTTTTGCTTTCCTTTGTACCTTACATGCAGTATAAATATTTAACACCCCTCCCTTTGTCCACTTTTCTCAAGTCTTATAAACAGAACTCAATATATTTAGCAGTTTCTCTTCCTTGACCCTTGCCAAATTTGGATTGGCAAAATGGAAAAGTGCACATTGCAAAGGAAAAATGGAAGAAAAAAGGAAAAGCTCTGATGAGCTCTGATGCATATCTTCGCATAGCAATAGCTCATAAGAATTCTGCCCAATATAAGTATGACTACAGATATATGTGTTTGTTGAAAGCAGCTCTAGAAACTATGGAAGACAGAACTTTTCATTTTTTTTCCCCAGTAAAGGCCCTTTACTTGTACACCAAAGTGCTAAGTATAAAAACCTAGGTAGACACCCTGAATTTATAGACCAATAAATAAAGATTGTCCATGAGTAGGGATTGTTATATGTAGTTTTTATAGAGAAGCTGTTTTGCAAGCAACATACCAATAACAGCAGGTACCTCATAACTCTATTTATTCCACAGACTATTTGCTTTTTATTCTGTAGACTGTTTGCTGCACTTAGGCCACCCACCACCTGTTTTACATGCATTATAAAATAAGGAGCTGACTGAAAAAAACACTTCTTACTTTTGCCATCCAAGTCAAAAGCATAGTTATCCTCTCCCAATTTCTTGATGCTACGCAGAACAACAGGGTCAGACATGATGATTAGCTACTTAAATCAGAAGTCCTGAAGAGAGCAGAGGGGGAAAAAAAAAGAGAGAGTATCAGCATACATTTGTCTGTGAACATACCACAATATTATGTTAAACTCCTGCTTACCTCAGGTTTGCCTTCATTATTGCAGTGCAATACCACTGATTACAGCACAAGATATAACAGAATAAATGTTTCAGACACAATGAAACTGCAGAGTAGAAAAACACCTCAGAGAAGTATGCCCAACTCACCCCTACATGCAAGGCCTCTCTGAAAGGCTTCAGTACCTCCTGCCTGAACTGAGGGCTGCTCCTCAGGGCTTTGCAGCCCACTGCAAACAGCCCTGTCCCCATTAATGGCTGTATTAAAATAAACTGCCACTTTTGTGCAGGTGACATCTGTAGGTTATAGATTGAGATCTTAAAATGACAGATCTTGCCTCAGTTATAAGGGAGCAGCAGGCAGGAGACCTGCCCCTGCCTTGTCTCATCCTGGGTAGCAGTGGCCAGCAGGACCACAACAGGGGGACAATCAGGGGACAAGAGGGGAGGCCCCTCGCAGCCACACTGATATCTGCAGCATCACCAACACCACCAGCTGCACTCCCACAGCTCTCAGCTGGGACCAGTTACCCAGCAGACCCACTTCTCTGGACAGGTTTATTCCTAACTAGCGACACTGACATGCCAAGCAGATGTCATACATGAGAAGAAACAAGGAGATAAAGTTAACACTTTCTTGTTAAAGAAGCACTTTTGTGAGGCAAAATCTGGTGGTAGTGCTAGTTTTGGCCAGGCAGGCCTAGCATCCAAGATGGCACCCAGGGAAAGTGCTGCAGAAGCCCTCCCCAAAACATGCCCTTTCATAACCAAAGTTGTCTCATCTAAACCTTTGTTTAACATAGTTCATCTCAAAGCATAGTTACAATACCTCATTCCAGTCATTAAACATCAACATTTGCATGTTTCTATTTCCATATAAACCTCTCACAACCCCTCTTTTTAAGCATATTACAACACATTCAGGTAGGAAACCTTTAACATCTTTTACCCAAATAACACAAGAAGTCTTCTGTGTTAAAGACACATTTCCACAGACTATTTGTGTTACACTACCTGATTTCCCAGCCAGCAGAGGTCTTACCTGTTTAGCCCTCTGAAGGAACCACTTCTTTTCTGCTAATGGTATTAAAACTACCAAAACCCATCATATTGGCAACAGCTGTGTGATTAGCCACAGCCAGGCAGCTCCTTACAAGTGGGAAGGGATGAGAAGCAGCTTGGCTGTGAACTTACAGTAGGAGGAAGGAAACACACACATTCCTAGATCCAAATGAAGTAACATAATAGCAGCCAGTCCAGTGGTTCAGGATGTGTATGTGACTTTTAATAATTTTACTTCCCATAAAGTCCTAACCTTTCATTTTTGTTATTTTTCCCTCCAAACTGGCTTTCAAGAACTGCTGACTCCCAACCAAACCCTTCTCTTTTTTTTATCCTCTTTTCCTGAATTTTTGTGTACATCTCTTGGCACATCACTGAATCATCACTAGGTCAGGATGGAAAAACCAAAGTGTCTTGATTAATTCTAAGCATCCAAGGCAGAGTTCAATTATTCATGTGTCATTTTAACTGATGTTTACCAAAACTCCCTAAAGAACTCCCCAGGCAATTGGTGCTGCACTATCCTTATTGCTAAAATATTTTTTTCCTAATGTCTAATCTGAATCTTGCCTCTTTTATTTTAAACCCCTTACTTCTTGTGCAATCCACCAAGGATATGGAACATAATAATTCCTTTCCAATTTGTAAGTAGGCTGTCTTTATTTGAATAATATTAGAAAGTCTGCCTCTTCAGACGCAGAAAGCAGCTCATCCAATTTTCCTTGGTAGGGTGTATTTTCTAAACCTCTGATAATTTCCACTGGTTTCCTCCAGATTCTAGTACATCTTTCTTGAAGTGATGAGCACATAACAGCACTACAGCACCAGTCTTACCAACACTGAGCAAAGGAGAAGGATTATTTCACATTTCATGGATTGTATTCCTGTTTATGCAGGCCAGTATGACATTCGTTTCTTTAACAGAAGTATCACATTGTTGATCCACATTGAGTTTGTAATCCACCAAAGCCACTCATTTTTTGCAAACAATTTGCTACAGAGCCAGTAGCTCTGTATATATATATTTTCAAAGTTGATTTATCCTGCTGCTGTTGTCTGTATTTAATAGCACCGTACATTCTTCAGCCCATTTTACCTGTTTGTTAAGGGCATTTTGACTTCTAGTCCTGTTCTTCAACGTATCTGAAGTCTGTCCTCCCTTTATGTCATGATCAAATTTAATAATAATTTAATAATTTAAATTTACTCCATTGTGTAATCCACATCATTATCAATATTACTGGATTATACCAGAAGCAAGACAGACCTCTGCAGACCTTCATTCAGTACACCCATTCATTTGGACATCGGTTCATTGATTGCTACTCTATGGATGCAATTTTTCTTGCTTGAAAGTTTCTGATGAACAGAGATGATTTATTCATCTGCAGGTCCATAAATTCTGACCCCCTCACATTCTGTGACCCCCTAAGTTGTTACCCAAATTCTCTCCTTAAGTAAATGTGTAAAGCCAAATCACTACCACAGTGGCAAAATGTCTGGCCAGGACTAGAATAGTCACATAAAATCACAGGAGCTTTTAATTCATCCCCACATGCAGTGAAAAAATTTACAATCTTAATAAGAATTTTTCCATTCTCTGAGACAGATGGTAAATGGGCTGAACAAGCTATGGTACTTTCTTAGTTAAAGTCTCTACCGTGTGCACATTTACAGGTTCTCTTTCTGCTCTTTTATATAACAGAGAAAGTGTGTAAGATCTGCTTCTGACTAGAATGAAAGGAAAGCATCATATACACATCACTGTTTCACATGGGACCTATCTGCAAATCATTAAATTTCACTTCAACTGGATTTGCATCAAGCATATGGAAGAAGATTTAACAAGGGCTTAATTTCCAGATGACATTATTCAGTTTATATTGAAATAAATGTAGCTTCCCAAAAAGAGCAAGCTTATATCCCTGGCAGCTTTAAGTCCCCTCAGATTATGTTTTCACTGAAGATGAGAGTGACAATTTTCCCCAAGTGGGATAAAAAATTTGGCTCACTTCTTCAGTGAAAACACAGTCATTCCGCTCCCTACCTCCTGCCTTTTTCTGTGTCTGATTGATTGAAATAGTCTCAAACAGAAGATCTCCAAAAACTGTTTGTTCAAATCATCCTTAAGTTCCAGAAGTTTCTTAAGAAAAAAAAGTTTCTCAGCCAGCTCATTTTTGGCAGTTTTGTCAGTGATCACATTCTCAAGACAATTTTTTTTATATGTCAATTCAGTTGTGAGGGTGGAGCTGGAGATCTGAAAACACAGATCTTTTGCTCCATTTACAAAGTTTGAAACTGGTAGCATGGCCTATGGAACCCTTCACATTGACATGATTCTAAGGAAAATACAACTTAAATACGCAATTGGCCTAAAGCTGCCCATTTTTTTTACCCTAAGTATATGTTTTCAGTAAGGACACAAAAAAACATGAATGAATAAATTTCAAAGAAAGCCATCAGTATGAGAAAAATAATTGAATCACAATATTTATATCTTGGTTAAAGCTTTCCAGATTTTTGGTTCAAATGGTTAAAGCATCATTAGTTGAATTAATAATACCCAGAAGGTACCAGCTGCAATGATACACTCATGTTTTCTTCTGCAAAAGATAGTTCACCACAATGGCAATTTTACTAGCAATTTGTCCTTAAACATGAAGCCATCATTTGCTTCAGGATCTAGTACTGACTGCTTTGCACTGTTCAGCACACAAGTGATGGAACTGTATAAAGACAGCTGAGCTAATATGCAAACTGCTGATTTTAAACAGAAATTAGTATAATTGGAAATGTCACCTGTCTCATTATGAAAACATGTTCTGCTGGAGTAAGGAAGCGATGTTCCTACCTGTTCTGCTATCAAAATAAATCTAAACTTTAAGGGTGGTATTTACATACACATTCCAGCAGCTTTAAAATACTTTACGACTTCACAGAAGCATAAACTGATTTAAATTATGTTCTATAAACCATTTGAACCATACTACTGAATGTGGCCCCCAGTGGAAAGCTATGAAGTGGTTAAAGAAAAAAATTGCACTGCATTTCTACTTCAGAAAGATAATGGATAATGTCATACTGTAAATTGACAAAGGCAGCAAAAGTAAAGCAAAGCAAAGTCACTCTCTGCATGTTCTCTTTCAGCTATTTATTATTTGACTTTGCAATCATAACACCTATACAAAATTTTGTAATGGAACACTGTAAAAAACAATCTGTCGTTTAAATGCTAGTATAAAACACCATGCTGGGAATTCTCATTTCTGTGCTTGATCTGAGACTGTAGTTTAACACTATGAAATTAATTTTGGAATGCATTTTTTTAAGCCTGAATGCTGCTGCAGTTTTAAATTATAGGAAAAGCGGAAAACCCCGCCAATTGTTGACAGACTTGAATAAGGACTCTAGATACAAACACTTGCTAGAGCTAAACTTTCTGGACTGATGTCACTTTTCTAATAAAATTGTGACTGTCCCACATTTTGGAAAGGAAACACATTTTCCCTATATTTTCCAAAGTTCAACAATCAAATACTATCAACATTCTATCCTGTCCAGCAGGCATCATTCATTAGCTGACTTAAGCAGATTAGTATAGCAGATTTGCATACTGTATTAGAATATTAAAATAATATTCCTTGGGATGTGAATGTTTAACTGGGAAACACAACATCTTGAAAAATACTATTGCTGATGTGTGCATGAAAAATTATTCAGATAACAGAAATCAGAGATAATAGAAGGCGTTAGACTACCCCTGTGCGTGCAAAATACAAACTAGGAGCAGAGAATACCTCAGAAACTGCATTAAAGTGAAATAGCATTTTACTCCAGCCAGTTAAGGTATGGCTGCTGGATTTCTGATAAACAAAAATCTTTAAGGAACTCAAAATCCATATTTAAACAGGTAATACTTGGAAATTGCTAACAAAGGAACATATCCTATAGAATGAAGTAACACTAGGACCTGACCCAAAGCCCTTTTAAATATTTTTCAAATCATACCTTTATTCAGATCAGATCTTTATTTAACATAAAGGGGGAAAAAACACCAATGAAAATTGGCCCTGAAAGCACTAGCCTTGATTTTGCTTTAAAACTAGGTTCCTCAGATATTAACGATAGCACACACACAGAAAGACGTTTTGCTTCAAAACTGAACTTGAATGTCTTGTTCTTCAAACAGTCTCATTCAAAAAAAACCAACCAACCAACAAAACCCAAAACACTAACTGTGCAGAGGGAATTTAGCATTCAGCTTAAATTGTTCTGAAGGGAAAATACAGGCACCTTTCAGTTCCGGAAGTTTCATCAGTTAACTCTGAAACATTAAACATGATAGATTTGTTACTCACCCGTGGCTGTGAAAAATCACGTATAGTAGAACAAATTGCAAGGATCCTGTTCAATTAGTCAGTGAAGCACCCAAGCGTTTCCCATCATGTTTTCATTATTCTAAGCCATTTGTCAGAACTGAATCTTTAAATTGAGCATTGGCTATTTGCACCTGGGTCAATAACCGTGCGGTCACAATGGTTACAGTTCATTGACATCTAATGGAGGGTTTAAATTTGACTAATGTAATCTCACAACATAAAGTCAGGGCACTTGGAAAGCAATTATACACGAGGAGATCAGACGGTTCTCTGGAAAAAAAAAAGCTCACGATGAATGTACGGGAAGATATTATTACAGCATTATTTTATCAGCATTAGTATAGAATTACTTTATTAGCCATGCAATAATTCAGTGTACACTACTGTCCCTGCAGTAAATAGCAGCATCAGCTGAATAATATGAAAATTGGTTCAGAGATTAAGCTAAACTCAGATTAAAAACTTGCTCAAAGGCTTTGTTTTCTAACCCATACCTCGCCCCTCTCCCCATGATGTCTAATAGTTTACCATTCTTCTTTTAAAATGAAGATTTTACAACCTGGAAGCTTCTGAGTAGTAGTACACATACTACAATGCTATGACCTCAGCCAATGTCACCACAGCTTAGAGGGAAATGGCAAACATGTTTAGTTCTCCTTTGAACTCAGTTCTCACTGCAGAGACCCCTGACTGATAGGACAAGATAGAAAAGGCAGTGCCTTAATCTCAGTGAGTGTCAGGTCTCCCCAAGTCTTCTGCGCTCCCAAATTTTCCATGATCAAGCCTCATGCACAGAAGTGCTTCACAATTAAATGTAGCTAATCAGAACTCAATTTTCCTCATTACGGTGTTCACAGTGACAGCATAACTAAACACAAACCTGGTGTCTTCTCCAATCTTCTTAACCAAAAGAAGTCTACAGTCTATACTAATGCACACAGCATAGCTTTGAGAACAACACTGAGATAATGTCACAGTGCTAATCATCTTGTGCACCACATCACAGAGCTACAGAAAAAAAAATAGTTACTTGCAGTGCAGGGCACAGGGGTGGAAAGGCTGGAGGAAAAATTATATGGTGGAGCAGAACTCTGCTTGGCTTCATTCTCCCCTGTCAGCTTCTTCAGGAGCAACATGGCCAAAGGTCATGCAATGCCCTTGTTTTTCAAAGTACTCAAGCAGAGCTCACACTTAGCATGCAAGGAAGTCCAACGTCTCCAGACAATGCTTGGCTTGCCGGAGACAGAATATAATTTTAGCTTTACACAAATTACTTCAGTCTTTTCACTTAAATACTTTGCTCATCTAAGCATTTGGAAATTGTGAGCAGAGCCTGTTTCACACTGCTTGATTAAGTAGATTAAGGCAGCGATGAATTGGAGTTGAGACCAGACTATCCCAGCCTTTTTGAAGGGTTCTGCTCCCCTCTAAACCTCCATTTCTCTCAACTTATCCTTACAAAAAGTCCTGAAGATTAATAAATTCTGACCTGACTCCATGACGTAAGCCATAAAAAATGAATCTGTGCTGAAAAATCATCTGTCTGTGCAGACCAAAGCGGAGAACATAAAGCACTCAGTTTTGGTCCTGCTCCCACACAGTCACCTTCCCCTTTTGCAGCTGCTAGTGGAAAAACTAGACAAATCCACTCCATCTCCTCAAACCATCTTGTACTTTGTTTCCTCTGATGTCCTGGGAGGGAAAAAGTTCCTATTGCTACAGTCAGTTCTTCAGTGAATGAAGAATTAGCCACTGAACTAAAACAATAGAGAGCGGGACTTCAATACATCGAGGAGACTGGGGACATATGCTCCCATCTCTGAATTCTCAAAGGGGACACACGCAAAACCTCTGAATTTGGTAGGTTATAGATACCATTTAGTTCATGAAAGACAAGTAATACTGTCAGGATAGTTCCCCTCAGTCATAGTCTGAGTTGAAGGGAAACATTTTGCTTCCAGGTCACATCATTTTAATACCTCTTTGCACAGGAAGAAAAAGATCACTATTCATTGAGCCAAATGCAGTAAAATAACTGCTTCTTCCCCCAGTTGGAGGAGCTTTTTACTCCAGCATATTACCACTCCAGATGAAGGTATCCTCTCTTCTCTGGATTTTCTCCAACAGTTCGTAAGAGCAAGTGAATACAAATTAATCTTAGTTATTCCCTGACAGATAATTTCTCAGTAAGAAATGAAAGCCCACATGTTCTTTTGGCACAGGACTCCTCAGCTGTAAGCTGTACTCTATAATTGATCTTTATTCCGGTATTGACAACAGCTAGTAGCAGCAATCAAATAAAATGCTTCCAAAGCTTCCTAAAGATAGATAGCCAGAAACTTTGCACTGAGCACTCACAGCTATGGAGGAGCAGGTGGCTGTGGTTTTCCACCAGGTGAACAGAGTCAGTCTGCCGCTGCAGGCTGAGGCTCCAGATGAGCAGCTTGTTTCTGTGTTTTTGCACTAAAGTCTGTGTGCAATTACAGCGGTCTGGACTCTCTTGCCTGACAGAAGGCATTGAGCAGACAGCTCTTATGCTTCATTAATTTCTTTTTTAACCTTTCATAGCCCAATTTATTTCTGTAGCTAGCACACAGCGGTTCCAGGGCCAAGAAGCCAGACACCGGATTTTTAGTTTGAGTATAATCCTCATCTTAACCATGCCGCTTACAGCGATAGCACCTCAGAGCGTTAGAAGTGTAAGGCAGAAAGCTTCTGCATAATGCTTTATCTGCCTGTCCTCTGATCCTTTGAAGAACAAAGGAAAACACTTTGGTGTTTCTTTATTTCTCCCAGATTTTGAAAATATTTTTTTTGTTATTTTACTCTCCAGACTATCACAATTTTTTCACCTAAATAGTATGAAGGTGAAAGTAAAGTGAACTCTAAATAAAAGCAAGTTACAGCTCTCTTTTGGTACCCTGATTTAAGGTAAGGAACATTTCAAATAAAGGAGATGATACAGTTTGCAGCTTGAATTATTAGGCAATGTGTAGGCTGAGGGGAGACCTTATTATTGCTTATAAATATCTAAAGGGTGGGTTGAAGAAGGATGGAGCCAGACTCTTCTCAGTGGTTCCCAGTGACAGGACGAGGGGCAATGGGCACAAGTTGGAACATAGGAAGTTCCGTTCCAACACACAGAAAAACTTCTTTACGGTTCGGGTGACAGAGCAGTGGCACAGGCTGCCCAGGGAGGTTGTGGAGTCCCCTTCTCTGGAGATTTTCAAAACCCACCTGGATGCAGTCCTGAGTAATGTGCTCTGGGCAATCCTGCTTTAGCAGGGGAGTTGGACTAGATGATCTCTAGAGGTCCCTTCCAACTCTGAAAATTCTGTGATTCTGTGACTTCCACATGTATTCTTGGAGTGTCGCGTGTTAAACGCTGTTTACAAAATTCATCTAAAAAAATTATCACAGTTATAAAGGTATCTAGAGGACAAAACCACCAAAACCGGGCTGGAAGAGAGCAAGCTCCTCTGTGGGACTCTGATCAGGGCAGAGACGAGAGGAGTGGGAAGCTGCAGGAAAGGTCAGTACACACACACAGAGCTGGTCAGGTTGGCAAGTACCTACGTGCTGTGTCTTCATCCTTTTCTTGGCACCACAGCCCTTACACAAACATGACTTCGTATTCACTTTGTACAATGCAAAGTGAATTTTACACTGATTTGTGATTTATGTTGTTAAAAATGGAATTATGTCAATCCCATGAGGTGCATATGTACATTATTTCCTTCAACGCAGCATGACTTTCAAAAAAGTTACTGTCCTTTCCAAAGATCTTTAGCAAGTGTTCCACACAGAAACCTCCTTTTTCTACCTAAGAGCAAGACTTCCTCTTTTGATGGCTGGGTGTTATCATTTTTGCTGCAAGCAAAAAGCTGTTCGTTGACAAGAAGTCAATTTCCTTTTTTTTTTTGCAATCAAACTACATTTCTTCATACTGAATAGCAGATACTTTCCTTACAGTGAAATAAGAAAAGTACCTCTGGGCACAATGGGGATGTTTCTGTGATCGTGACTTTCTCTTGTTATGGAAAGTAGAAAGTCCAAGTCGGTGATTGTTGGGAGGCTCCAAGTGGGAGGCAAGCACATCTTTTCTTCTTCCATGGTCTAAATCACGATCAGAGACGCTAAGTCATGGTATGTTTATTTCTTGGTCATAAAAATACGCTGCACTGAAACTGCAAAATACCGTCTGGAGTGGGTGCAGCCGGGGGGCTGGGAGGTAGGAAGCAAGGGACTTACCTCTAGTTACTGGCCTTGTTTCTATAGTTAGCCTCTCACCATCTGGTCTTGGGATGTACCAGAAGCAGGACATGCACTCACTTATCCCGTTTATCCTACCTAAGTTGGGCAGCCAGTAAGGATTTTTTTCTCTATTCCAACACTTGTGCAAATAAAAATAGCAGGGATAGGAAAACAACAAAAACAACAATAACCAAAACAAAAAAAAAGTAAATTTTAAATGCAAACTATAACTTTTATATAAAAATTAAGTGACTCAACATGTTAAAATAAAAAAATTCTTTCTCTGAGAGTGCCTGCCCCACCCTCTGGGCAACCGGCCCCGCAGTCACCTCGCCTGTCACTGTCTGAAGGTGACATGTCCACATGAGGCTGGCTGTCCCCTGTGCCTCTGCTTTCTCAACCACTTTTGAATGCCGCCACCCAAACGCCTTTGGGGCTTTTGACTGACTGCCTCTTATCACTCTCCTGCCAGGAAACCAGAGAAAAATACGGGTTTTTTTTGATGACCCTTTTGGTTTCTTTCTTTTTGTGGTCTGCAGCCCCTATAAAAACTTGAAGATAGATCTTTACACTGCAAAGTTGGGCCACTGTGGGCAGGCACTGGACCTGCCAGTCCCCCTGGCAGGCTGGAGTTGGAAACACAGCCTGTACAAAGCACTCTAACTGAAAGCCTTGTCATTTCAGCACTTTATTAATTTGATATAAAGTCCCGTTGACCCATTGATTAAAGGTCACAGGGACCAGGAGTTAACCCTTATTGTCCCCATAGATGTGCCTGTTGCCATGGCAAAACCAGACCTAGGCAAGCCTATTCCCTCAGTTTAGCTAAATTGGCTTTTATTTTTATTTAATTACCAGATTACAGATCAGGCCAAAACCCTGCTTTATTTATCTTAATTTACTAGTTATACTTTTTATATACTTTACAGTTGAAGTAGGGCATGATGAAACACAGCGCTATCTCCTTCTTCTCTAGAGGGGCTCTTCTCAAACCTTCTCCATCCCTGGGCTCCCCGGTTTGCCGCCATGGCCAGACCCTGCACAGGCTTTAGCACGGACAAGGTGCAGCTACCTGGCATGGCTGAGGTCCAGGGACAGGAACATGTGGGAGGGCAGGAGTGCCAGGGAAACACTGTCTTCGTGCCAAGGAGGGCAAGTCTCCACACAGCCTCTAGGAGCAAGCCTGGCCCCGGCTCTGGTGGGTAACAGCCAAGGACTGCCCAGATTTCAGCTGCAGGTGAAAGAAGGCTGCAAAGGGATATGGCAACTCCGAGCAGAGCGAGGGATATCATGATGAAAATGGCAATTTTAAAAAGGGTCAGAGGAGAAGGAAAGCCAGCTGCTGTGCTGATCTGTTATGCATGCGTACACATGCCGAGGGAAAAATTTTCTTGCTGTAACAAAAGAACCATGAAATACTACACGGAGAGGGCAGTTACCTAATCTGCCCTAATCTGAAATAGCACTACTGATGCTGCAAAGGAAGTTAAGCAACAAAAAGCAGCATCTCTGCATCGCAACTTTAGCAACTCCCTGGGTAACTTCCAGCCAGCACAAGAAACTGCATTTCACCAGCATGCGTATTTATGTAAACAAGCACCATGAGCAGCCACAGGGCTTGCAATGAAAATGAAGATACATTGAACCTCCCGTGTCAGAGCAGAAAGCAGTTTTACGTGCAGAATATAACAGCAGTGTTCCTGTTTCTATTATGATGCTTAAAACCATGTAAGGTGTTTGCAATTTCCTTTCAAATTAAGTTTTGCCTGAGGAGAATTTGGCCATAGTAAATGCAACTTCATTGCATCTTGCCCTGCAGAGATGAAATGTCTGTTAGCAATCTCTAAAAAGATCTGTACTCCTTTACATCTATTTAAAATTATTTTTTCAGTCAATTGCATAATGCACCTCCTGTTTTCCTGGCCATGAGCGCTCATGAAGAAGTATAACTGAATTGTTTTCTCTAAGCGGAATCTCATCCATCATCAATAGTTACTTATAAATTCATTATTAAGTCAACTGGAGTATAATCCCAGGTACACAGGCTCTTCCCAAACATATTTTGCCGTATTGATGTTGTCACACTGCCTGAGCTTCACTCTGGCAGGTGAAGTGCTCCAACCTGCACCCTCCTCCCTATGCTCAGGGACCACATGCCCACTCCCACAGCCTAGCTGGTGGGAATTTGTTTCTTGAGAGGCAAAGTGGCAGCATTTGCTGCCCTCTTTTCTTGAGAGTCTGGCACTGACAATCAAAGGTTTTAGTAAAATGAAGTAAAAAATTTTTCCTGGCTAGCATTGCCTAAGTATCCACGGTAACGAGAAAGGTTCTGGGTCTTGCTGATCTTGCTTCACGTCTTGTTGCTAGCTGGCCCCAGACTTACTCTTTAATTTTTTATGAACTGACACAAAGTTCAGACATTTCTGTTGGTTTCCAGGCAAATATTTCATTTTTGCTACTCTTTTCTAGTCAGCATTTCTCCCAGATATGTTCAATGGGAGCTTACCAACCTGGCAGCAGTAACCTAATATGCATTATTCTTGGCAACCTAATTACAATATATCTCCAGTTCTCATTTCTGCTCAAGAAAGGGCTTGCGTTTGTTTGTTTGTTTTAGCAAAAGGAGGCCACTGCTCTGAATTGTGCCTGCTTCTCTGAATAGTTGCAGTTAGCCAACTCAAGAAAAAAAAGAAAAAAACCCAACAGCTAACAATCTCTTAAAAACTATCAGGGTTTTGTTTGTTTGGTTTTTTTTTTATTTCAGAAGAGCGTGACCAGAAGACTTCAGTAAAAATGCTTTTCTACGTATTACTCTTTCTTGGCATCATCTCTTTGTGGTGGCATTGGAGGGCAAGAGACAGGATGAAGGTTACAGATCTCACTGGAAAATATATATTCATCACTGGATGCGACACAGGATTTGGAAATATGGCAGCAAAGATTTTTGATAAAAAGGGATTCCGTGTTTTTGCCAGTTGTCTGACTGAAACTGGAGCCAAAGAGCTAAAAGCTGTGACCTCGAAGCAGCTTCAGACAGTGCTGTTAGATGTGAGAGATTCAGACGGTGTTAAGAAAGTGGCTGCATGGGTCAAAGCTGAAGTTCAGTCAGAAGGTGAGTGCCAGGATATCTTTCTTTAAAAAAAAAACAAACCAAACCAAACCAAAACAACAAAAACCCAATAGAGTTTTCCTAAAAATACCATGCTATGTTCACAGCTTATTTTAATTGACATTTGGTAAGTGTGTTTGGATGTCCTGTCACCTTCCAGAAACATGGAAGAAGATCTCACATGAGGGATGTTTTATACATCTAGTTAGTGGTAGGCAAATATTTGGGAATGTGCTTAAAAAGTCAGGCTTATTAATACATCATTGTCAGAACAGGAATACAGTTCCTGGAACCTTCATCGGGACTGTTTGCACTCGCATGCGTATCTGAGTTATGGCACGAGCGCTCAGCGCCTCCCATGCTGTGTTACCGCGCCAGAGAACAAATTAAATAAATTCCACTTAACAAGCTTAAGGAGTGCCTATTTTAAAAATTGAATACATGTGATAAATTACTTGTACGTAATCACTCATTCTATCAAAAGGAAAAAATACATAAGAACTCTATTGAATAAATCTGAATATAATTATTTTGGAATATTGCTTGCAAACCATCTGAAAAACAGAAAAATCCCATATCTCTGACCCAACAAGTTGAGCAAGACAAGACGCTGCTGCCATGACTGATGCATTAATGATGTGTTAATGATGCCATTACTACTGCCTGATTTCAGTAGGAGTGGTGTTGCAGTAGAGTTTACAAAAGCCCAAGATCCTATGGGCTGGATTCTGCTAACTTTGAGTCTTAAATCTGGTCTATTATGATGTGCCAAAGTACCAATTATACTTAACGCTAAATTCCAATGTCCATTTGACCTTTTGTCTCTTCATAAAATTCCTTATAACTTGCCAAATTGCTTTTATTTGAAACTGTGCTTGGTTTCAGGCCAAAAGTGATTTTTTCCCCAAGAAGAAGAATGAGTAAGATCAGACCAGCAAAAGTATTTATTCACACAACTCTAACAGCTGGTGCAAGAGAACTGGGTTTACATTTTTGTATTTTCCCCTTCCACTTCTGAGGGCTCAGAAATGTTTTTCAAATCAATCTAGTGGTTTTTCCCTGGCTCCACCTCATTTTTTGGAGCTGGCTGTTCATTTGAAAACAAAACCTTCCCATTTCCAGTTGGGGCATGTCAGTCAATGTGAGGTATGAGTTCTCTGCTACAAGAAAAATGTCAGTGCAGAGAAAAAGAATAGCAAAAGCCTTCTCTGTCACAGCTCCCATCTTGTTTTCAAACCTTTGCAAAGGATTTTTTTTTAAAGAGCTGTTTTTTATTGTCCTGGCACTTCATAATCTCAGAACCTGTGTCTGAGAACCACACTTACCTGTGTCTCGGGAGAGTCTACTTGTACCAAGGACCAGATCTGTTCCTTACACATTTCCTGTCACAATATAGTTGCTCTTTGCCATACCTGGTCTTCCTCTACTGTCCTTTCTCCCACAAAAAAGCCAGCACCACCCCTTGCCCAAAATGGTGCAGCAGGGAGAAGACTACACAAAGGGTGACAGAAAGTGTGGTGGTAAAACCTGGACGCTGAGAATAAAGCTGAATACTGCAGGACATTCTCAAGCAGTTCCTCCAAACCTTCATTGCCCTCTTGGTCCCTCACTGATTTTCTGTGAAGTCTCACCCAGTTCAATTAATTATCTGACACCTTAGGTGAAAATTTGCTTGCTGACTTTCTTCTTTTTTTCCCTGCAGGTCTCTGGGGACTTGTCAATAATGCCGGGATTCTGGGGCCATCAGCTCCTACAGACTGGTTGGATATTGAGCACTTTAGAGAACCAATTGAAGTTAATTTAATTGGACTCATAAATGTTACAATAAATATGCTTCCCTTGATAAAAAAAGCAAAGGGAAGGATAGTAAATGTATCCAGTGTCGGAGGTCGCCTAGCGTTCAGTGGTGGAGGCTATTTTCCTTCAAAGTTTGGGGTAGAAGGATTTAATGACAGCTTAAGGTACAAGACTCACTATGAGGAAAGACCACACTTTTTTTTTTCTGAAGGCTCACATACTAACTAAAAACTGTTACATGCAGAATAGGAGCTGATTTACAATCCTGACACTTGGTATAAAACTGAAAAACACTAAACACTTAGGACTAATTCTTCTTAAAAGTGCCTTTGCTCAACATAGGTTATGGCACTTTTGAAAACTAAGGTACGAAGACTGTTGGGCACACAAGCTGTCCTCAAGTATCTTGTAGACTCACAACTAACCTTTCTTGGTGTGCACAGAGGCCTTATGGCAGAGGAGCACCACCCAAGGGAACGGAGATGTCTAATTTTCCTAATTTAAAAGTGCACCAAGAAATTTCCATCAGCTGCCCATCCAGAAAAGATACATACCATGAGTTATTGCATGATAGTAACGTTTGTCTAAGCTTTGTTCTCCAAAGTGTCTTCTCTTATTTATATCCATCATTAGAGAGATCTAGAGAAGATAGCAAACTAATACTGGGGACCACCGTGGCTTCTTCTTGTAACACAGAGAGGGAACAATTTGTGTGCCTAAAAATATAGTGCCATGTTAGATACCGGGATACCTGAACTGGGCTGACAGATACAAGATGGGGCCAGAAGGAACTGTACCAATCTGGAGCATCAGCCAGAGGTCAAGAGGAATTCCCTAGGACATGTAAAATGGCTATACATACTTGCATTTAGGCAGCCAGCCAGTCTTACTGACAAGTCAGATAACTAATGAGCTATTGCAAGTTGAACTAGGATGTGAAATGCACAATGCCAACTACTGCACTGTCACTGCCCACGCATGTTCTCACTCTGTGAAAGCAGGCAAGATAGTTTATCCCTCTTTCAGTTAGGGATAACAAGCTGAAAGTTCACAACCGTGAACAAACCTCACAGTATTTGTGTGCTGGTGTGCCATGTAAAGACAGAAATAAAAGTGTTAGTACAGAAAAAAAATCCCACAGCATTAATAATAATGTCTAATGCGATTAAATGATTGGGCTGTTTTTGCAGGAGAGATATGAAAGCTTTTGGAGTTAAGGTTTGTTGCATTCAACCTGGACTGTTCAAAACAGCATTAACCAATCCAGCACAGATTATGAAAGAGAAGGAGGTTATTTGGAATAAGCTCTCCCCTGATATTAAAAAGCAATATGGAGAGGAGTATTTTCAGAAAGGTGAGGCAACTTCCCGACATTTGCATCAAAACAAGCAAAACATTTCTTGCTGAGAAAGCCTTGCAAAGTAGCATTATATCTTCTAATAATTCTGACTTTTTGGAAAGACTGTGATGTGAAAAGTTACTCTTCAAATGCATCTGCATCACAATATGACCATCCGCACAAAAGACTTGTTCTAGAAGCTGTATTCAAATCTCAGTTAAAGATTAATTATTCTTGTTGGCATGAAGCTTTTGAGCAAACTCCCAAACAGAAAAACTTTTATCTGATGATGTAATCAATGTGCTTGATCTGTTTTTCTGTCATTGTTGTTTATTTATTTAGTAATCAAATAGGGATCAATTCCTTTTGCTTCTGGTAGCCCCAATGGTGATGAAGACATTCCAGGACTATCTGACAGACAGTGACTAAGTCTGCTTTAACAGGGGCTGCTTGTCTTTTGATCCTTGGGCTCTCTTGTCCCTCAAATTTCTTCTTTACAATCGTGTTTCACAACTTGCCACAAAGCAATTTCTGTACTACAGGAGATTTATTTGCAACTACAGCATTTCTATTTCCCTTTGCCTCTAACATAGTTAAGTTTATTCTGAGCTACTGTCAGTGCTGGTTGCCTGTCCTCAGACCATACAGGCCCGGTTTTGCCACGACTGTTCCACAATTAAGGGTAACTAGACCATTCTTGGGGTCAACTATATCACAAGGTGAGTGTGGATGGCGACTTGATCTTCAGAAAATGCTACAAATTCTTGTGTAAGGAGGAACAAGAAATACTAATTCCTTAGTGAAATTGCACAGATCAGCGTGGGGGTAAGAGTTAAAAGTCACCTTGCCTGGCTGTCACTAAGTGATCTTCTTTTTTTGAGTTTTACAGATGCCGCAAAGAAAGAAAAGCTCTCCAAGATCTGTCTTAACAAGGACATTTCACCAGTTGTTCAGTGCATGGAGCATGCTCTAACAAGCCTCCATCCACGTGCCCATTACATTGTTGGGCAGGATGCTAAGTTGTTTTGGAATCCCCTCTCAAGAATGCCAGCAGTTATACAAGACTTCCTACTGCTGCGGAACAGAGTGGAGCTTGCAGCTTCCCATGCAAAGTAAATATTTGCCAATATATCTCCCACTACAGACAAGGCTGATTCTATAAGATCCGTCCTTTCTATCAGCATGATACAAACTACACATGAAATACACACGCATTCCATATAAATGTAAGAAATATATCTATTTCTCCAATATCTTCTACTATTAAAAAAAATACATTATTTCATTTTTAAAGTGCAAACCAGAAAGAACAAAGGAATTATTAAACTTTCAGAAATTACTGTACTTTTTCAGTTCTTCCACCTTTAAGGTTCTCAGTTTGAGAACACTTGGAGGCTCTAGTTTTCACAAAGATCTGTAACACAAAAATAGCCCAGGAAAATAAGGAATGTGGCCTTAAGTCCCTAGAGCAGGAAAGGTTCAGTCATCTCAGGCAGAATTGGGAATGGAAACATGGCCTTCCTCTGGGAGAAGTGAACTCTTGCAATATAAATTAGGAAGAAGGGCAGAAAATCCTCTTTCTGATACTGCTTTCTTTAGTAGTCACTCCTATTCGGTTTTGAGGCCAAGGAAACTGTGTTTGCCTTTCCTTGGTACAGTCGTAGCTGGAGAGAGAGCAAAATAAAGTGGCCAAATCGTTGCGCTGGTTGGGATTCACACCCCTTTCCACTCTCAGGACTTTGCAAGGCTTAGGTGAAGCATTTTCCCTGTCACCATGCTAAACCCTGAGGATCTCTAAAGTCCAGCTCTATCCCTCTGTTGTAAAGGATCCAGACAGGCTATGAATGTAGCCTGTGGATCCAATTATATGGGCCCGATACCTGCAACTAAGCTAGTGAAGAGCTAAGGTGGTTTTTTTTAATAAAAGAAAATTCTGAGCTTACAAGACTTCAAGTCTGGGAGCTATTTCTTGGCATAAAAATAAAAGCCCTGTATTTTGTGAGATGTTGAGTAATCCCTGTGGAGAGGTGCTGCTCTTGTTCAATTCCTGACACAAGTGCCTGTTAAGACCCAGCTCCACTGGAATTAATTATGGCAAAGTGCTTGAGAACTGCAGAGACCCCACATCGCATCTGTAACTGCGCATTGCTCAGGAAGCCATTTCCCACTGCCATGGAAACTACTCAGCGATGAAACAAATGCTTTCCTCGTGATGGTGAATTTGCTGTGACATGACCGGGCTAAAGAGCAAGTTACCTGGTGGCTACGCAAATAGAGCTGGTTTTCAATTTAGTTTCTTTGGAACTTGCAAAATATCATTTCTACTTTTCTTAGTGCAGCTTATGCTTAGGCTTTAGTGGGGTCATTTAATTTATATCTCAGTAATCTAAAAAAGTTATTCCTTCCAGAGCAGGTTTGAGGTGGATACCTGTCAACTGGCTACTCTTACTAAGGTATTGAAGGCATTGCTGTAGTAGATTTTCTTTTAAAACCAACTTTGTGTCAATAAAAGTGACAGAAAGAACACGTATTCTTTATTTAACATTTAATCTGAAGGCTGCTGTGTGGCTGTATAGTGAGCTAGCAGCTTCCCTGTCCCAATCTGCACAAGCTGTTAGTTTTCCAGGCAAGAGATCAGTCCATCCCAGTCAGTGAAATTCTTGACTCCTGACAGCGGGCAGCACCGGGCCCTAGGGATGTGAATCTTGTTCTCTGATATTAGCAGACAGCCCTGGTGTCACTTCACATACAGCCTTTCCAGAAGATAAAGCTTCCCCCCCACCCCAAGATTACTCAGCCAAAGGTTATTAGGGAAACAAAGAAAGTATGAAATGACACCACCTACTCTAAATCTTTATCTGTAGAAATTACAGTTTGGCTGGTTCAATTCAGTCCCTGTCAGACCACAAATATACTGTCAGTTGCTGAGAGACCCTAGCACTGCAAAAGTTAACATTTAAAGGAAAATACAAACAGAATTTGGAACAGGACACACTAGCTGTATATACATACTTTAAATTAGAAATGCATGAAAAATATCAACTGCTCAATGTATTACTTCTCACTGTATGGAGGGCCAGATTCTGCTGGTGTTTTCTCTCCTGGAAGCAGATGCCTTGTTTACTCAGATGCCAGCAACAAAAGCCAGTGACTTCTGGAAATAAGCAAACCACAGTGTGCTCTGCTATGGCTGTCAAAACCTGTCCTGCTCACAAGACTGGCACGTGAATATTTAGCCATATATTTTTAGGGACTAGAAGGGACTTGTTCAGGAGAAGATCCATGACTTCCACAAGGTCAGAACGTCCTGGGGGACGGCACCCATGGGACCTCACTTCGGTTAGCTTGTTAAAGCCAGCACACAAACATGAGCTTCAAAACCTCCACATGTCCAGCAGGTCCGCCACATGTCCAGCAGGAATAACGTTAGCTTCTTGCTTTTCACTTGAGAACTGAATTTCCTTCCCCAGTGTTATGTTTCAAGCAGGGTAATTTTTCCACGTCCTTTCTAGGAGTCAGGGAATCTCATTACGAAATACAACTAGGGAGTCAATGGGAAATCAGACAGTAAAGTGCTGCTTTCTGCAGATGAAAGACTGTCTAATGCCAAGCTCTCTAACGGAAAGCTACATATGGAGCTCACATTTTGCTTATGTGGTTTCTCTTCCATGACGTTCCCTCTCATGCTGCACTCTGAGTAAGTCGGAGGATGCTCTGTGAGAAAGGGAACTTATTGGAAAAATTCCCCATTTCAATGTTTTCTGAGATGCTAAGCAGAATCTATTCAGCTTTCTGAAATTAGTTTCTACAGTTCAAAAGCAGTTTGCTGAGAAAAAAAATCACCAGTAGAGAAAGAGAAACTCCTTTTATATTTTCTCTCCTACATTTGTGTGGCAAAGGATTGGTACCTACAATAACAGGATTCCTGACCTGTCACTACTGGAGAAATGTTCCCCTGCAAGGGACTTTGCGTGCTGGTGGAGTGCTGTTCTGTGGTCATTTCAACCACACTGTAGAGCCTGTCATTTGAATCAGGAGGAGGCAGGCGCAGCAGGCACGTCTGCCAGGCGTGTGCTGAAGAGGAAATCTCTGCCAGCCACCTGCTGGACCACCAAATCTCCAGCGAGCTGCACACATCTCCTGACTGCCCTGAGCGTGCTGAAAGCGCAGTAACAACCAACACCACAGCCCAGGCTGGTGTGGCACTCGGAGTGGCAAAAGAAGCAAGAATTTCAAGGCCCAAGCCAAAATGAGCAGGGAGAGAAACTGGAGGGGGAAGAGCTGCCCATGAAGCAGAGGATGAACTAACAACCACAGCTCCTGGCCGGAAGCTGCCAGACAGGGGTCACTGGTCAGTCTGGGACAGACTGCCATTGCCACGGTCCGCTCAAGTGAATGGGGCCAGATCGATTCCAGCTCCATCCTTCCACCTTGTTTGGTTTCCCGTTTTAATTTCCTTCCCATTCAGTTAGTTTCTAATCAGTTTTCATAAAAAGCTTATTCATTCATTCTGCTGTTGAAAATGGTCTTTGCCCAAGCCGCCTTGCTTCCTGCAGCATCCAGCACCGCACAGTGCTGTGAAAGGGGAGGTGTGAAGACTGGAGTCCTGCTTACATTTTTATGCAATAGCACTCAGAGCAGGATCAGAAGTTCCCAGCAAACTCTGCGCCAGGTAGCAAACAAACAAGCAGCCTAGCAGTCATGTTAGTCTTTTCCCATGCAAACTGTAGAGCTTCTGTTTGGACTGTTTGTAGAATTTCAGCATTTATTTGAAAAACACTGCTTAGTTACTCAGGCAATTGTTTTGTTTCTAGTTTCAAAAAGCTGCCTCTAGACTAGAAAAAATAATTTCATCCCTGAAAGTTTTCACACACAGGGATGTATCTTAAAAGATTAAGTCATGTCAATAATAACTCGCTCATGTGCAGGAGAAAAGGTGGAGGTTTGAACCAAGCCCTGTTAAATCAATGGAAAGACTCCTGCTGGTTTCAAGAGGAAGCACAGATCAGTCCTTCCCAGTTTAGCAGATTAGTTCTCGCTAACGAGTCTTGACAGTCCCCCAGGCTCTGTCAATTACTATATATAGCCAGCAATGCTTACTCAACATAGGTAGGACAGGCAGGCATGGGGTATATACAGAAGATTAATACCAATGAAGTCCCTAAGGTAGAAGCATCACAGTGCAAGTGATTATCAACAGCAGGGAGAGGGGCTGTGCTTGTCAGCCGATGTACAGTGATCAGAAAGCACCTCCAGACACAGAACTTACAGTGAGACTTTTCCAGAAACTGTCACCGTGTGGGTATTGGTGCTCAAGCTTATGAGTTTGACTTTGGCAGCTTCTATGTTCTGACACTGGAAATAACTGGCAAAGGCAACGCGTGAGCACCTGGAGGTATAGACTGAGCTTGCAGATGTCTCTCCAGAATGTGAGTACCAGCACAAAAGCAGAAATTGTGTCTATTGTTATAGTGAGCAGTACCCGTTACATGTATTTGCAGAATAGCTAAGAGAATGAACTAAACTCTTGGTTTTGAGTGCACAGACAAGACAACATGCAGCCCCTTCCTTTCTAGAGTGATTTTAACAATTGTTGCTTATCTAAGCACCTACAGGGTCTGAATAAAATGCTAACTCAGAAACAGTCTTCAAAACATCTGGAATTTTTCACTACTCCTTCATTTTTAATTACTGGCTCGGTCACGTAATAGTTTACAGGGTCTCATTTTCCTGGGTCTTTTACTGATGCTGTGGTAAAATTATGAAGTGCAAGCAATACAAGGAAAGATACAATCATGCCAAGAAATCAGCTACCATTGTACTGGTCTACAATCATCTCCCTGCAAAATGCTGAGTAGGAGAGTTTGGAGATGTACTTCTTTTAAGGTAACATATTAATTAATGAAGATCTTAAGTTTTCTGCTGACCACCAAACTGAATTACCACACTGACATTTTTACACAGCATACGAAAAAACACTCCTTTTCCATGGTACAAAAGTGCAGAGCCCTGCACATGCAGGAATAGCTCACCTAAGAGTGAGAAACACGATGTGTTTGTGCCTGCATATTTGTTCAATTTGTTAACTGAAGACCAGGGGTTTTGTAGTTCTGGCAGGATAACTGATCATTAAAGTTTGCACTTCCTTGACTCTGGAGAGCTGTTGGGTGACCTGTCAGAGCGTTGTCTGATACATCTAAACCTTCCACTGAGTGCTACGTGAGTACTGTTTCTGAAGAACCCCAGTCCCTAAATTCCCCTTGGCCACTGTTCCTCATATGCCTGGCAGGTCACTCTAACCCATGGTAGACTGACTTCTGGAGGTTTGCACTGCCAGCACAGTGGCAGATGAAGGAATCCAAAGCACACCCAGACCCCAAACCTCACTCCAACCTGAGGTTCTTTGGCACAACTACCAAAGAAAACTTGCTGTGGGAGTAAAACAGTAACATCCCTCTTCAATATGGTCTATGTGCTTCAGTTTCCTTTAGTGCAGAGAAGCAGAGCGATGCTGTATTTTGCAGTTGTATAAGGATTTTAAAGGGGTCTTGGTGTAGTCACGCTGCTTTTCTCTAAAATCAATTGCTTTTACAATGGCACTTGTCTAGGCGTAAGAAGCCAAGCTCTATCCCAAGAGTTCTCAATTTGCCAGGCAAATATCAAAGTTTTAATGGAAAGGAGAATTTGCCTTTAGCTATTTACTGGCTACATTAGTAATCAGAATTCAATATTTATGAAGATACATCAATACTCTTGAAATATCATGCTGACCTTTTCTCTGGAAACACACACTTTGCCACTCCAGGCAGCTATTTCGAAATCGATATGCCCCTGGAAGACAAGTGGCTTTTTTAGTTCTCCACAATTACCAAATTTTGCGTAACATTGTACATTCACAGAACTAGACTATTTTCTTGGAAGAAACCTTTAGCTGAAACTGTTTCCTTTGATTACGACCCCAGACTCCTTCCAGCAGCAATGACATCATCTAGCACAATAAATACTGGCAGAAGACTCCAGCAGAGCAAAACTCGCCGTGGTGTTGAGCACCGAATGTCCATGTGTTATTGGAGAATGAGCACTGGTACTCAGGAGAACTAGGTGGTTAGGGATTACAGGCTTAGGAACACTGGCCTGGGGCTGATAGGGGAGAGAGGAGCAGTGGAGGCCCCACACACAGTGCTGCCCTCAACTGTTGCCCCCGGAGCCCCTTGTCTTACAACGCTTTCGTGTCAATTATTGCTACCTAAACACAGGGACTAACACTAACCAGAGCAGTCCCAGGCATTTCTCTTATAGGAGCCAAGTAGGCATCCTGTTCAGACACTCCAGGACTTCTCCACAGAGCCCAGTTTCAAATTTAACTTGCTTTCCAGTAGTGCAAGCTCACTGCCCACTGCTTCCTCCCTACAGCACAGCCAAGGAAGGTGGAATTTACAGCTCCTGTTTCATATTAGGTTAATCTTTTCCCCAATTCTCTAGTTATTTCATTTAATTTTGTATTGGGAAAAAGGCAAATTGAGTCTTAAAATGCTATATCACAGTGCTAGCTTGCTAAGATTTATTGGCCCAGGGTTACAAGAGCTTGCTGGTAGCAACTCCTCTCTCTCTCTGTGTCTAGCTCGGCTCCAAATTCTAAATCAGCAGTCAAAAGAAATGTCAATGACTGGCACGTCGTTGCAAATGGACTGCGCATATCTATGATCGGCTGCTTCAACATCCTGTTTTCAGGCTTTATTTTACAGCACAGAAGCCTGAATTAGCCTGAGCTCTCTCACACAGTATTAATGGCACTTTGTCAGAGCACACTCTGTGAGTTCGCTCAGAAAATAAATGTCACCAACTCAGTGAAACATTACAAAGATGATTCCAAAGTGCACACATTGAGGAACACTGTTAGACCTAACAGGGACATTCACAGCAAAAAAGCCAAGTATCTAAGTGAAGTACCTGAACTAGATAGAGGGCCAATTACATCAGTCACAAAACAACAGTGAGATGTGCTGCTAAAATAATTAGCGCAGCCCAGGGACCAAACTAAAACCCCCAAAATTCAGTTGGAGCCTCCCTGTAGATTGCAGTGGAAGGAGAAGCAAACTCTTATCTGTATATATTTTCTTAACATCCTAAAATCAGAGAGCATTAACCAGTAGCTCAGAAGTCCAAATTGATGGCTACTGAGACACCCAACTATGTAAAATAAGATCATTAAGTAGCAATGAATGTTGTCACTTGTTATCTTTTATCAGCTATGTGACTGACTTAATTATTTAATGACAGTCCAACATTCATTCACTATCAAATTCTGACATTCCTTCCATTCCTATTTGGTGAGGTGACAGCAAAATTTAGAATCAGAAGAAACCCAAATCACTCCACGAACAAGAACACCAGATGGGGTCTAGCAACCAGGCCTAATACATTGGGCTTCCTTTAATATTTATGTCTTAAGGTAGCAAGGATGTTACACAAAATCAGTCAAATGAATGCTTAACTTCAGAGAGCTTGGAGTTAGAGAAGACAGACCCCTTCCTCTTTGAGCACTTTTGGGATGTAAAAATAATCACAAATTCCTTTTTTTTTTTTTAAAGTATCACTTCATTCTTTGAATACAATCACATTTTAAAGGCCAGATGTCTGCACCTCTACACCTAAGTAGGTAACTAGAGCCTAGGTGACTGCTTAGCAGCTGTAAAAAAGTTTCTCTTTAACAGGATGTCTGGAAAATGCGTACCAGCCTTCCCATAAATATTGATTTTAATGAATTATTTTGGTTTAATTCTTGCACAAACAAAAAAATACAAATAGAAAAACAGTAATCAATCATAAAGATTTTAGATGGCAAGAACTGTATTCTACAATAATAAAAACTTTTGTAATAAGCAAACACTACCCTTCCCAGTAGAGTTAGGAAACCTTGTATTCCCTCAGTGCTTTTTTTTTTAAGGGTAAGATCTCCATGCATTTCCCCATTTCCTAATACAAACACACTTTCTGTATAATATATTCTACTGTGCTGTCTATCAGTGCTAAACAGGCAATGAGGAACGAGACAGAAGACTCAGGCACTGCCCCAAATTCTACCTTGTCTAAGGGGCAGAGAGCAGATCACTCACCGTCACACAACACGAGTCACACAACAAATTAGTCATCAGACCCACCACTACAACTTAGGCTTTTCTGGTTGTTCTTAGGGTCACTCTGCTTCCGTGCTACAGATTAGAAGAGCAGCCTGGGTGGCATCATACAGGCAGTCAAAGAGAATCGTCCTTCTTCCCAGAGGAATTCCTCTCTCCAGTATTAGCACAAATAATCACCACTGTCCGCACAAAAAACCCCAGACGCGACTGTGAGAAGTGACGCAGTCATTCCTTTCAGTCTGAAACATCCTGAAAGGACAGGACTGCCTAGAAAGGTTGGTCAGCAAAGCCTGAAAACAGTGGAAATCTGTTGAAAAGGAGGATAGGGAAGGTTTTGCCAAGACACGTATTATTCATGGATCCTGATCACATTGTGCTAAAGCTTCCACCCCTGCTCTCCCCTAAATTAGAGAGAGCTGGAAGGGCTGCAACCAGAAATAACGCCCCTCACAGGAACTGTGTCTGAGGAGGTTGGGGGGTTGGCTGAGTACATTTGCTTCATTGCATTTCTAGATCATTAATTTATTTGCTTGCAGCTCTCACTTTCAGACTCACTGAACATCGCAATATTGGCTTCCATACTTTCTCTTATCATTTACTGGCTCATCAGAGACGGTCACAGAGTGAGAAACCTGAGGGGAAAGCACGTCTTCATAACAGACTGTGACACCGGACTTGGAAAGTCACTGGCTAAATGGCTTGACAAAAGGGGATTTTGTGTCATTGCTGCATGTGCCACAGAAAAAGGAGGCCAAGAGCTACGCTTGTGCTCCTCACTCTCACTGAAGACAGTGAACCTGAACTTAGCTGACTCCAACAGCATTGCCAAGGCTGTTGTGGTTGTGACCAAAGAGACAGCTGGCAAGGGTAAGTGGCAAGGTAATTTCCCGGAACAAATGATTCGGTATAACCAAATCCGGTCTAACTAAAAGTTCTGGTGCCTCTCCACCCTCTGCAGAGGCATTGTTCATCTTCCTGATGAAACACGTTCACTCTTCAGTTCTTTCATTTCTCAGTTCAAAGAGATTCTCTCCAGCAATGCTTTTGGGCTTCCCCTTGCTTTCACCGACAGGGTGCCTAAAAATCTGGTTTATCTGTTAAAACCAGTTAATTACCAGTTGTGTTTTTCAGACTCTTTTTGGTGCAGTTGAAGGATCTTAGTGGGGGGAAGGTGCTAACTGGTATCAGAATGAACTTTCTTGACAACAAAACCAGCCCACCCCATTAAAAATGGCTGGTGCAGGGCTTCTTCAGCCCTCCCCTAGTAAGCAGAAGAGTGGTTTTGTACGACTGAATAGTTTGAAATTTTGCAATGCACACAACAACAACTGCACTAACAGTTAAACACTTGCCGTTTCAGCCAGTTTTCTTAGAGTTACTACATAGGTGGCTCTCACTACTATCATACACCTCTGAACACATGTCTAAAAGAGGAAGAGTTTGTCTTTGGATACCTATGAGCTGAGTTAAAAAACAAGACTTAACTATTGCTTCTGGAAGGGGTGATAAAAAAGATCTGTGTGGTAAATATATTCAACCATGGCGATACACGTTTCTTTCTCAGTATCGATAGCTCAGACTAGACATTAAGGGCCGCCAAAGGGGACCACAGCACTGCAACTACCAGCTGTAACACACAGTTATACCAAGTATGCAATAGGCTTATTATTTAATTAACTAGCTAAAACAGCAAAACACATATCTTCTACCAGTAGGACTTTCTCCTCAAAGCTTGTAAAACACAGTTGGCCCCATAATGAGGGTTCCAGACCATTCTTTAATGCAGTGATTGAGGGCAAGGACAACATAATCATTAGCACTTACCTCCTCCAGCAGGCCACTGCTTCCAGCTTGTGAAAAGCCCCACGTTTGCTGTTGGGGTAACCACTGCTAATGCTGTCACCTCAGTCTGAGAAACTCTTTATGAAGGCTGAGTGCTGGACTTTCAGCCTCTCCCTTCGGGCACAGGCTGTCCTCAGCAAACTCTTGGAAGCGTCACTATTTATCTAAAGTTTCTCAAGTAATTTATAAGGTAGTAAAGCAGCATTATCAATACACAGGATTAAGCTAATATTTTTAAAAGCATTGACTCATTCTGCACATCTGGTTCAGACCTTTAGACCCCAACCCAGAAAAATCAGTCTCTCCACTTTTATGTAGACTATTTGATTTTCACAAGAATGTGAGTGCTTATTAGGAGCCGGCATACTTGAGCAGATCTGGATAATAAAGCCTAGTATGGTGGCCCGCATCTCCAATAGAAATAGTTTTCCTTTTATACTTTACCCGTGCTCTTTTAGAGTTATTGCCTAAGGCCTTCAGCAAATTTTGCCAGGTGTACAGAGTAGATCTTACAAGCAAACCCCAGACAACTGTATTCATCTTACTGAAGTTTTTGCAGTCTGTGTGCTTGCTTCCCAATGCTACGTATGAAGCTCTAGGGTAAGATATTGCCACATACTGAAATAAATGGTTTTGTAATCCTCTTAGGGCTTTTTGGCTTGGTGAGCAATGCTGAAGGACCAGCACCTGTAGCACCCACTGACTGGCTGAGGATTGAAGACTTCCACTCAGTGCTGGATGTTAGTCTGCTGGGACTGATTGAAATCACACTGAAGCTTCTGCCACTTCTGAAAAAAGCTGAGGGAAGAGTAGTTAATGTAGCTAATGCCAAAGGTCTCATGGCTTTTGTAGGGGGTGGCTACAGCCTGTCCAAATGGGGCATGGAAGCTTTCTCTGACATCTTACGGTGAGTAGCTAGAAATACATGCATGAATCCAAGAACAGATTCCGGATGTGCTGAGGAAGGGTGACTGCATGTTTGCCCCTCTCGTTTTCTCTCTGGAAGTCTTGCCAAAAGGGGGAAAGGAAAAAAATCCCACTTGTTTGGGATTTCAATCTCCAGTACTATGAGCAGACCCACCAGGCAACTGCACTGGGCAAAGTTGTCATACTCCGGACAAACGGCTAGCATGCAGATTTTGGGCATGGGAATCCACTGCATACACTAAAGTAAATCAACAGTATAGCCTGGTCAGACACCCAGAGTTGTACTTCGTTGTACTTGCCCATTTATAACCCATTTTATTTTGCTCTAATGCTCCACAACAATCTGAGCTGGGCAATTCCAGGCAGCAACCACCTTACCAAAGGTACTCATAGCTTCAGAAAATTGTTAAGCTGAGCACCCTTCACTGAAGCCAGTTGTGTTGTACTGCCTTGAGAAAGCTAAGGCCTAGCCCAGCGAGTCAAGTCTTCACAAGGACTAGGAAAGCTGGTTGCAAACCATTATGAATGCTTATTTAAAGAAAGTATATGCCCCGAGGAAATATAATACAAATTAACGGCTAATGTACTCATGGTCCATTCCTTTGCACACTTTGGAACGTAGCTGCCTGGGTCTCTTCAGCAGCCCAGCGAGACAAACAGGCCATTGTCATCCCAAAGGAATTGCACTGCAACTCAAAATTACATAGAGGGAACCACGCTACCAGGAAACACACTAACCTTTATTGCACTTACGTTTACTCACTTAACCATAGCCATTTAACCATACGATGGCGAATAAACTTCTAATCCAATTGAAAATTTTTGCTCGCATTTTTCCAGGCACTTTAATAATCTGCTCCTGCTGGAAGCTGAAACGATACCACAATATTTGAAATAGTCAAAAGTTTTAGTTTGACAATACATGGCTAAGATGCAGCTGGCTGCCACATCCTTTGCATCAGTCCAACATAAACTACACAGAAAGCTGTGAATCTACCTGGTACTGCTTTTTTTTTTTCCTGCAAGTTAATTGCCTGCTACGCTTTTACAGGACTGGTATGCTGCTATGAAGCTAGTTATTCTAACATTTGAAGATAAGAATGAAAGTCTCAAATATTCATTTATGTGACAGACTTTCAACTTACTTATATTTAATGGTTATGCTGTTATTGGGTGGTCAGGGATGGTTACTGGGTTTTTTTCTTCTAGGGTAGAGATGCAGCATTTTGGAGTGAAAGTAAGCATTGTTGAGCATGGTTTCCTTAAGACAGGAATAGTTAATTCAGATGTCATCGAGAGAGACCTCTTAAGACTTTGGAACAGACTGACTCCTGAGATCAGGGACTCCTATGGAGAAAAATACTTTGTTGAATGTAAGTAGAAAAAGGCCTGTATGATAGCTCTGGGGGGGGTATTATCAATGTATATACACGAAGTGAGGCTGTAAAGACAACAGAGCCAAGCTCTTTTCAAGCGGTGCCCAGGGACAGTACCCGAG